>NW_027528624.1:4567712-4680781 GCF_008692635.1 Crocuta crocuta
CGGGGAGCACCTGGGAGCCTGGACACCGAGAGAGGAGCGATGGGAGGAAATGTGATCAGGCCGCCATGGAGAACCATGGAGAACTAGTCCCCACGGACTTAGATCTTTCTGAACATCTAGTGCCCGGGCAGAAAGCAGACACACACGCAGTGTCTGTACCACGGGGAGGGCAGAGGAAGCAGCAGGGCCCAGCTCGCTCCACACTGGCTCTTGCAGACCTTACTCAGTGCACACAACTAACGTGTGGCAATCAGATACCTCTCACAGGCTCAGAGGACTTATTAGCTCCACCGTCTGCACATAAGCCACTGTTTACAGAGCCCGAAGGCCTCTGACAGTGCTCTAACTACCACGGTTGCATCAGCACAAACCTTAAGCCAGCAGCACAGCGAGGACTGCCCGCCCGGGTGGTGTCTGTGGGTGCGCTGCTGCCCCTGGGCAGCTGGTGGCCGGGCCTGGGCGGAAGGGCAGGGGGCGGCACACGCTGCAACTCCAGCGTGCAGGCCGTGGGTCCGCACACTAGTTCTAGTGAGCAGGCTACGGTCAGGAAGAGGAACTGCACACACCTAGAGCCGACCTCTGACACAACGTGGCCACATCGCAGCTGAGAAGCCCTTAAAGAGTCACACGCTGGACCAATAAGCCAATAGGTAAATATGTCAAAATAAACCTCATGAGTAGATGCCACATTCTCCACTGTTTCCAGCCCCAGTACCCCACCCACTGAAGATAATTACAAAGTTCAACTCACTTATCTTCTTTCTCGTAAATATTTAGTCCAAGGGCATCAACTCCAAGCCAAAGGTCTGTTCCCTTCTTATTTTTTATCTCAAAGTAGTTGATACCATACATTTCCAGGTCCTGGGCAATCTTCAGGTACTCCAGCATGGCGCTGTCTCTGGCGGGGACACAAACAAGCACGGTCATCAGTGCGCACTGCATCCGCAACCGTAAATCTGCTGCCAGGGTCTTGGACCTCAGGCAGACAGCACAGGGTGGGCTCACAGCTGCGGCTGAGCGGCTACCCCTCTGCTGGCCATCCACATCTGCACCCCGAGCCGTCGTGGCCGTGGACCACTGATGGGCTTCAGACGTTCTCTGCAAGCACTGAACAGACTCATGCCGGTTCCTCTGGACACAAAGATCTTCCTTTTAAACTTTACTGGCAGGCCCAACCTTTCCCTTTCTCGTGCCCACACGCTGCCACAGGGACTCCCACTGTCCACTTCACCGGCACTCGCCACTTAGGCTGAGTTCCTTCCCTCCAACAAAAGATGCTTTGGACAGAGGACACTTGAACGTCATAACAGCTATGAGGCCCAAATTGAAAGTGAGCTTCTAAGACTGGGGAGGGGGAGGGGGGGCGTGCAGACAATTACCACTGATGCCCGAGATAAGGATTCCAGGACAACTGAATCTGGACATTTCTTACATCTAACAGCCACATGTCACATCATGTCCCTCCTTCCCGCCTCCTTTGTGTTTCTTGAATAGCAAATGTTTCTCACTTGGGATCATTTTCTCCCCACCTACACTCTTTTGAAAGGAATCACCTTATAGACCATGAACAAGCCAGCACCTCTACAACAGAGGGAAGGGGAAAGTAATGGTCCTGCCCCCTTGACTAGAGCAGTGTTGTAGACACAAGACCGTCTCTCCTCTAACACAAACAGGGAGAAGGCTTCAGGGCCTTAAGCTTACACTAAACTGCTTCTTACCCGGGTCAGGAACACTCGGCTTTATTGAAGGAAAACCTCCCGTGCAACCGTTACCTCTCACTGCTCTGCAGCACCCAGGCGGCAGCCCGTGGCTCTTGGAGCACCACCCTGAGGACCCTCCCTGGACTCTACACAAAGGAGCGGAGCAGGAGGGAAGGGCTGCCCAGCACTCACTTGAGCATCCCGCGGTGCTCCGCGTGCCACACCTGGATCCGGTCCTCCCACTGGTCCCTGGTGAGCTTGTGCTGGTCCATGACTCTGGGTTGCAAAGAAGAGGGCACGGGACTGTCACCACAGAGGGCCGTGAAAGGCAAGCAGCTGGCCACCGCTCACCTGCAAACCTGGTTTTCTTTCAAATAAGACCACACAGTGTCTACTTCCTGATGTGCAGCATTTCTGACCATTAACCACCTAAAAGACTTAGAACCTGGAACGAGACATACCCAGTCTTGCTGGAAAATTTTAAAAAGGTATTTTATATTTTAAGGGGCCTCTTCTTCTAAAAGAGATAATTTATGTGACCATCAGTGAATAAAAACATATGTAATGGGGCCAAATCATTATATGCTAGGGAGAGCTAAGAATGGTCCCCTTTCTGCTACGTTTCTTGATCACAGACCCCGTATGGGTGGATCAGGCCTGAGGGGAGGCCACGGTGAGTCAGTGCCTACCACCGGCCCAAGCACACGGATTAGCAAGTGCTAGAGCCCCAGGCTCAAGTAGCATTTACCCCTGGCTTGCCGCCTGCTTCTGCTAAAACACACCACTTACGCCATTCAAGGATATAACTGCCGCTCTCATCCAGGCCTGGCCACCCTCTGCTCACCTTTGGGGGATCAGCCGCTCAGAGCTGAGATACCCGGACTTGTGTGTATCTTTGTTATAGTCCCCAAACTTGGCCTGCACAGCGTAGGAGCCCAGGAGCACTGCAGTCTCAGGAGGGCAGTAAATCTCATCGCTGAGAATTCCCTCCTTCACTTGGAGGAAGAAAAGCTTCTGCGTGATGTCCTGGATGAGCTCCTCAGACACATCTTCGGGGTAAAACTTGGCCCGGAACTTGAACTGGAGAGGATTCTCCTTTCTGACCTCCTGTGCAGACACCTAGATGACAGAAGCGAAACGCCCTCTGCAAGGGTAGAGGACGAGACCCGCCTCCCTAAACACAGGTCTTAACCACTGGCTCAAAAGGATCAGGCAAGCCAGTTTCAGAAAGTCACTTTTTTAGCACATGAGACAAAAAAGGGCCAGTTAAAGTCCTATCCCCTTCCCACACTGAGCTGGATGTGTAGCAGCAGCCAGTTACAGACTCAACAAGCCATTAGTACCAGCCCCAACTTCTGGGAACAATGTTACCAATTTCAGAGAACTCGAATTTAGAAAGGGCCTGCCTAGGGACCTGTGAACCTGATCTGTCCACGTGGCCGGTCGAGCCATGGAACATACGTTTAATAACTTGTGTGCCCCCTGCCCATTCCCAGCTCTAATCGCTCTCAGACTTACTACAGTTATATGTGGGAAGGCACAGGTTTGGGAAAAGGGACATTTTCAACTTGTGTGGGGAAAACACATTTAAGCTTACTGCTTTTCTTTACAGTTGTTAATGGAATTATCCAGTCTTTCAAGTTGGAAGATAATCTATCACAGGTTCAAACAAAGCAATAACAGGTTCTTACAAAACAGTGAATGATTCATGGTTTAGAAGATTAACAATCTTATTGGGGGGGAAAAAAAACTAAGGTCAACTAAAAGCTAAGCAATTAACTATCATTATGCTCCAGTGAGTGAGCAGTAAGGAGAAATCCCAGGATCTAATTTCCAACCAATATCTCCATTTACTGGAAACCTGTAACCTTTTTTTCTGTAGAAACTTTTACACAAATGAAAAAAATAAACAAAAGACAGAGAAAGGTGTTCCAGTTTCAAAGTTAACAGAGCAGACCGACGCCCAAATAACCTGTGAATAGTTAACTCTGACTTACCTTTTTATCAAGTTTCAACCAGGTAGGAAATCCTTTATTATCCACATACTGGAGGCCAAAGTACCACACTTCCCGAAGGCCGATGGTCTTGACCACCTGTGTGAGGGAGACAGAGGGGCAGGGCTGACACGGCCATGGGCAGCTGTCTGCAGGGCCGGGAGAGCCAGGGGCCGGCTCCCGGGACGCACTGCAGCGTCCCGGGAACCTGTTACCAACAGAGGCTGTTCCCCCAAAGCCATGAGCGGTTTGTTTTTAACATACATTTGAGCAGATTCAGGGTTAACTTTCAATCTCAGAAAATCTTAAGACCTTGAAAACTCTCGCCCCCCACCCATTACCCCACCACGCTTCCCCAAGTGAAGACAACCATGCAGGTGGGAGCGAGCACACAGCCAGGCCCCACCCAGGCAACAGTGGGGAGAGCGGCCCAGGGTCAAGTCCCCTGGCAGGTGTGCTCTCATGGTCGAAAGTCACTAACTTGAAGCAAAGGACTACTTGGAGCCCCTCTGGCTGCCTGTCTCTGCTCCTCACTGGCCCAGGCCCCAGCTTAACTAGGAATAGAGCAGCAGCAGCCCCCAGAAAGGCAGCAGAAAGATGGGCNTCACACACCAAGCGATGACTAGCATTCCTTCAACCTCCAGCAATCTGGAATTCTGATACAGGAAGGTAGAACTCAACCCTAGGTCACTGCAAGGGATTTCACATTGTAAAATTCTCCACAGCACTACAAGAACTCTCCTGTGGTCCACTGCAGACAGATCCCACACAGGTTATTCTTGTGTCTTAGAAACAGAAAAGCAACTTTCTGGGATGCCTTACACATCATCACAATGGAGTCCCAGGGCTTTGCTGCAGTTTAAATCCCATGACATACAATGCTCAGCCTTTAGAGTGAAAGGTTACCATTCTTCAAATATCATATTTAAAGGGAATGAGGAACTAAATACATGAAAAATGGCAAACCAGGTATCTGGGGCACTTGCTGAACTTCACATAGACTCCTGCTTGGGAGCGTGTTTTCTCATCTGCTGGGGGCCAGGTATTTGCCGGCGCTCCAGAAGCCTGATCATCACACCCCAAGGAGGGACCTCTTCGCTGGCTCCCTCCACTCCCCCCAGGGGGCAGGGGAGCCCCATCACTGCATGATGTGGAGGAACCTGGAACATGGACAGTTTGGTGCCGACTCCCAAGTCTCCTGGGAACCCTGCCTAGGACCCTCAGGGTAGCTGAGTGCAGGGAACGCTGGTCCGAAGACCGGGTTTTCCATTCCCAATCCTGTTATTTCACACTCTCTATAAATCTCCATCTCAGCATCTGGATATAAAATCTGCCTCGCCTTCCTCTTTGGGTGGTCTCAAAGTTGCACAAGAAAGGTCCACATACATAAGCATCTGGTCTTTCCACTCCATGCACCAAGCTGTAGCCTTAGCCTGGGTGCTAAGCAGCGTGAAAGGATTTCCGGTCTGCTCGACTGCCCTCCCCACCGGGTCAGACCCCGGCGGATTTCCGCAGTCACAGCTCAGACTCCTTCCTCTTCTCCCTCGCGATGACACAGCCAGCGCCCTTTGCAAAGAAGATCACAGGCTCTGGAACCACACCATAGACAGAACCCTTGTGCCGTGCAAGCCTGACCCTGGGTGCCTCAATCTGCCACACGTCTCTGTGGCAGGAATCTTCTCCCTCCAGGATAACCGTCCGAAGTGTGTATTTTAGAGCCTTGCCTCTATTTGTATGGCTTCCCCAAAACGGCACACTTGAATTAACCTGATTTCCTTCAGTCCATTCCCAAACCCAACCCATAAGTCCTCCTTACGAGGGAAATCCAATATTCCTGGAAAAAGACACTTCACCCTTCCCCTCCAATATCCTTGGCTTACCCTAAAGCAGAAACACAACACAGAAGCAGAATCTGAACAGGTGTGGGGACTATTCCTTTATCTCTGCCTCAGCAGTGTTTTAAATGGCAGTTTGGAAAGGAAAATGCAGCGATGAGTCTATCTGACTCCATCTCAAGTGACAGCTGGAACACCAGTTTCAATGATGGAAACAAAGGGCACGCAGAGTCACACTCGTCACCTCCAGAACTGTGGGAGCTCGCGCTGCTGTGCAGTGCTGGCCCGGGAGGGCCTCTGCCAGGTCAGACCCCTGGACGAGAATGCGGGCACGGAGCGCTGGGGTCGGGCCGGGCACCGCAGAGGAGACTCCTGCTGCTCCTGCGGTGGGAGACACAGCTTCGGACTAGCTTTCCTCTCCTGTCAACCCATTCTACTTGAGGACCATATTCTAGTGCCTGGTGGTTTGGCCCAAAACCTAGAATCAGGTGGAACACAGAGAAAAGCACACAGACTCCAAAGGCATGTGCAGCCTGGTTGGGGTTCAGAAAGGAGCCCCAGGAAGCACTCAGGGCACCCCGAAGATCTGCTCGCGGGAAGGCAGGACCTTCTCAGTGTCATGTGCTGCCTTGGAAGGAAATGGAAGGATACACAAATGGATCTTCAAAAAGATAAGTGTAAGCGAGGTTATGACACTGCACAGCCAAAATCTGCCCAGGGCCCAGCGAGCTGTAGGACCTCAGGCCATTTTCTTTACTCTGGGCCTCCATGTCCTCACTTACAGAGTTAGCCGTTTTCCAGGTCAGCTCCAACCTCAGCGCTCTCAGATTAGAGGGCATTTTTCATTAGGGATACACCAAACCGAAACAAATTAGATGTGAACTCTGTGATCAGAGTTCTTTGTGATCCACGTCCCACTGCTGAAGGCGGAGTTCAGGACCTTTCTGTCTCCCACTACCTCCCTTTCTGGTAACTGTGTGGTGGTAGAATCTCACTACCTGTGCTGGAGGCTGGCTCAGATTCAGGCAGGAAACACGATCTGGGAACAGAGGTTCAAGTGGGATATGGCCTTGTTTTTTATTTAGCACACAGATCTGGGGACTTGACTTTCAGGGGTGCGAACAGTAACATGGCGCCTGAACATGGGTGATGGGGCTAATGAGTTCTGGAACAATTTAGATACTGAGCTTTTCCAGACTGGCATGTTGACTGGATTTGTTAAATACAGTTTTTGCATTTTTTAAATAACCCCATATACTGAGCTCAGGGTCCATTTTTTGTATACCTATTAATCCACAGCTCTGTGCTACTGTTAAGCAGATAAACTAATTATTAGAAAAATACCGGTTTTCAAACCAACACAAGAAAAAAATAAAACACCAAAAACACAAACACCAAACTAGTACAATTATTCAACATTTAGGAACATGCAGTCCTGTCACCATGACACCCTGGACCAGGAAGCGGAGATAATCCTGAGCCCCGTCCGTGCCCGGCCATGAACGAAACCACCCAAGTGGGTGGGTATTTTAAGGAGCAAGACAGGCCTCCCCTGCTCTCCACACTCCCTCCCCTTCCAAAGGGCCCTGCGGAGCAAACAAGGATGTTGTAAGAGACACGGCAGTGGCGTCTTGCAGCAGAACTGCGGACTCTTCACACAATTTTTGAGAAGCAACACACGAATGAACAGAGCGGCTGAAGGCTGGGCAGCTAAATGGCTGAGGCGTCAGAGTTTTGTAACTAGCCCAGAGTTTGCGTCTCTGCTTTAAAACAGTCACTTGAGGACAGCCCACCACTCACTCACAGACAAGGACTGTGGTATGACCCACATTCTAACCACTGATCCAACCCACACAGTGCTCAGCTGGCTCATTTCATTTACTTCAGGACTATCTCTCAGAAGAAACCTTTAGATTTTTGCCAGCAGTCCAGCCCACCTCTAACAGTCAACGCCCTTGCCTTTACTGGGTAAGGCAGAGCCAGGGACTGAGCTCCCCAGAGCAGCACACGGAGAAACGTGTCCCCCGCCCACCCCCACGAGGCACACGAGGGCTGGCCCAACCTATGGTGGGGACTAACCTACTGGGTGCTCACTTCTGGAGATACGACCAAACAGGGGAGGGAGTCCCCTCTACCTTCAAAATTTGCTAGCACTCTACCCCCCTCATCTCCTGATCAGCACCCACTCCCATCTCTGGGTTTAGTGCTGGGTGCAGAACAGCACTTCTCCCCTCAGCAGGGCCTCTTATAGCTCAAGGGCTCCTGTTGCCCCCTGGATCCCTGGCCCCAGAGCAGACTTCACGTAGCCTGGAGAAATAGATTGTGTTCTACAAGTTGGAACTGTGCCACTAAAGAATAATCACAGCCCTCCTGGTGGCTCACTACGATCAACATTCTGCGTTCGCCTTCAGGTCTCGGGAAGAAATGCGCAGGGATGTGGATGTGCTCTCTGCCCAGCTCACGGGAGGTGCTGGTAAAGACTTCGGAGCATCCCCCAGTTTCCCCTCGCAGGGCTGTGAACAGAGGCTACTCGTGCAGGGTGTCTACAACAGTGTGAACCCCTGGAAGAAGGGGGAACATTCTCCTCTACAAAGTAAAAGCCGCAAACCAACGCTCAGCAAGATTATTCAGATTTGCAAAAAATAATGTTCTAAACAGGGATTCTGCCTCCTGAGCTCAAAGACCAACCTGATCAAAAAGCTGTTTTCCTGTTGTATTTGGCTGGATGGCGAACTCCAGCTCCGCATCCATGGTGGTAACTCGGACATTGATCTAGAAAACAGAACAAAACGAGTTACACTTAACTGGGCGTTCCTTTCTTGTAAAGATCTTCTGAGCCTTCTGCATAAACTCAAAGCTACTTTGAGCTCACACTGACCCTCAACAGGCAGCCAAGGAAGGCACCAGTGGGCTGGCCAGCCTCCTTGAGAAGTCAGACCAAGGCAGTAAGTGAAAGGAAGAGAGAAGGAGCAAACAATATACGAGAATGTTTACAAGCATCGGAAACTAAATAGTGAAAAGAGAAATGGTCAGACGACTGAAGACACATCAAAAGAGAATATTATGCGGAAACTGAAATGCCAATTATGAAGATGGTAGAAACATGGAAAACTGCTTCAGAAATGAAAGACATGACAAGCAAAATGGCACACACCCCATCAATACAAACCTGTGACAGCCATCTAGGAGAGGACAGAAGTATGACACGGGGATGGGTGGGTCATGGGATGGTCAGAGCACAGGGAACTGAGGCGGGGGCGATGAGAACCCTTAATGAGGTCTCTAATATCCTCATTGAGTATTTTGTTTAAAAATTTCATTTCAAAGTTGTTTTCAAATTTGTCACTTGAAAAAACTCAAATTTATTAGTGTATGAAACAGACATACTACTTTATGACTGTCCTAAAGGAAAACACCACCACACAGCAACAGTACTGTTTGACTTCTTAAATTTTTTATTTTACAAAGAGAGAATGCAAGTACGTGTGAGTGGGATAGGTAGAGAGGCAGAGGGGGAGAGAGAGATTCCCAAGCAGGCTCCACACTCAGCGCAGAACCTGACGTGGGGCTCAATCCCATGACCCAATGATCACAACTTGAGCCAAAATGAAGAGTCAGACACTCAACCAACTGAACCACCCAGACACCCCAGTAATACTCAATGTTAAGAAACATTTGCTTTTCACCATTTTTCAAGTGACGTATGTAAGTAGCTGGATAGACATATACCCTAAATTCCTCCTTCCTCAGATGTAAATATCACAAGGACAGACTAGCAGGATTATGCTTAGCTGACAAAGGTCCAAGTTTCAAGCTGGCACACTACACATGTTTAGCAATCCCCACACTAGTTGTTTCTTTAGGAATAAAATCAGTCTTTAGGGTCTGTTTCCCCCTACCCCCAACCCTCAAGACTGCCAGTGGAGATACTTCGATACAGATCCATGGTGTCTTAAAGGTTCTCTGGCTGACAACGAGAAGGGAGGAATAATTTTCCAGGATTTCAAGAAAAGTCTCCCCTCCTTCAATCTCAAGTCTACAAATTAAAAAGCTTAAGTTTACCGAGAAGCAAAAGAAGGCAGATTTTAAATTCAACTATATTAAAACATAAAAACCTAAATTTCTTTCTTTTCCTGCTGGCAATAATTTATTTTTTTAATGATCACAAAACGGCTATTATGAAGCAGAGGATAAAAGCATCCTTCTCAATTATGGTTCCAAATGCACATATTAGAGATGACAAAGCAGCCCCAGAGTCAAACATTCCAGTAGACAAATGCAGCTCCAAGTACATACTCATAAACCCATGATGCTAGATCACATCCAAAACTAAGGCAGGAGGCCCACAAATACAGGGACTTCAATATGCTTTTCTGATTCACTGTTCGCAAACTGATTACCAGGAATATTAAAAACACAATTTTAAGGTTTAAGTCAGGTCCACATTTGACGCCAAGCTCACACAACTCTTTGAAAAAGCAAATGTCCAGTAAAATGAGTACTTTTACTGAGGATGGATGTAACAAGCCAATAGTCCATAGAAAGTAAACTTCTTAAAAATGAAGCATGAGGAGAAGGTCTGCACCACCTCTACAAAGTACATGCACCACTGCAAAGTCCACGGCTCCCACAGAGCCATTCTGCCAAGTTTCAGTTGGTCTGGTCTTTCCAGAGAATTCTTTCTGTGAGGTCCAACAGCCGCGAGCAAGCATGAAGTCTGGTATATAACCTCAAACAAAGAGGGCAAGCCTAAAGATCAGGTTAAGTTTTTCTGGCATTGCAGTAACAAATAAAATTAGGGCAAATAACAGGAAACAAATAGGCTTTTCTCCATTGTTTGGTCCCCTGGCCCTGTCAAAAGGAGTAATTTCCAGTTCTGACTTGGGGACAGCAGAATTTTGCTTATTTTCAAACTACCTCAAAATTAAATCAAGTTAATTCTATCAATATATGTGTACATTCATATACAGTGCCTGCTCCACAATTTGGATACAGGAGGCTGGGTGACATCTCAGGAACCTAAACAACATGTGAATGAACAATACACAGTGACTCATGGCCAAGCTGCTGTGTCACAGGTGCGTGTTCCTGGACTTGTCACTGCCCTACTAGTGTTTTCACAGGGGCACGACTGGCTTCCAGGCACAGGTGTTCACTCTGTAAGACTATCTCCAGTGCAGGTCTGAGCCCCCTTTTAAACACAAGTGTCCCTAGTCCCTGGGGTCATCTAAAAGTGCTCCCATTGTTTCCAGATGCTGAGGAAATGGGAGGCTGCTTGCCACCCACACTGAGGGCCACAGCAAGGTGCTGTCTGCATCAGAAGCAGGTTATAGAGCTCTAGGTTTACAAAGCCGAAGATTATTTTCAATTTTATAAATCTTTAACAATGAAGTACTGAAATATGGCACAGACCTGTATCCAATTTTAAAATGAAGCATTTACTCAGACAACAGGACCATTTACAGACATATTTTGGTCCACTTATCCAGGACCCTTAAAAACAATCAGACTTTAGCAATTAAGGAAACATGTCTAAATCCCAACCCTCCTTTTTAATTATCTTTGTTTTGAGTTTCCACAGTAAGCAATTCTTTTTAGTACTCGGATGGAAGCTGATGCTCGTATCTGCAAAGGTGCCACAGAAATAAGAGTGGGCTTGTGCGGTCCTGCATGATAAATGGGAGGATGGTTCCACAAAAAAAAGCCAGAGGTACACAGGCTTAGAACATACCACCACACAAACCCAAACCATGTGCAATGCTGGGGAAAGAGTGCATGTTTTGCAATTTCTATTGTCCTGATAATACCCCCAGGTTAGGTTTTTCTTATCAAAGGCAACATTTGCTGGAGGCAGCAAAATCCCGCAGCAGTGTGTGGGACACGTGTGTCCACAGAGCATGCAGGGAGTCACGGAGAGTCCCCGCAGCAGTGTGTGGGACAGGTATGTACACAGAGCATTCAGGGAGTCACGGAGAGTCCCCGCAGTAGTGTGTGGGACAGGTATGCACACAGAGCATGCTGGGATTCATGTAGAGTCCCCGCAGCAGTGTGTGGGACAGGTGTGTACAGCAGTGTGTGGGACAGGTGTGTCCACAGAGCATTCAGGGAGTCACGGAGAGTCCCCGCAGCAGTGTGTGGGACAGGTGTGTACAGCAATGTGTGGGACAGGTGTGTACAGCAATGTGTGGGACAGGTGTGTCCACAGAGCATTCAGGGAGTCACGGAGAGTCCCCACAGTAGTGTGTGGGACAGGTGTGTACACAAAGCATGCTGGGATTCATGTAGAGTCCCCGCAGCAGTGTGTGGGACAGGTGTGTACAGCAGTGTGTGGGACAGGTGTGTACACAGAGCATTCAGGGAGTCATGTACACAGAGCATTCAGGGAGTCACGGAGAGTCCCCGCAGCAGTGTGTGGGACAGGTGTGTACAGCAGTGTGTGGGACGGGTGTGTCCACAGAGCATGCTGGGAGTCATGTAGAGTCCCCGCAGCAGTGTGTGGGACGGGTGTGTGCAGCAGTGTGTGGGACAGGTATGTACACAGAGCATTCAGGGAGTCAAGGAGAGTCCCCGCAGCAGTGTGTGGGACGGGTGTGTCCACAGAGCATGTAGGGAGTCATATAGAGTCGATCCCAAAAGGCACTGATTCTCTTGGGTTTGACAAAATACTGAAAGCCTTTTAAACATGCTGCTTTGTTTAGGGGTGATGACAGTGATCCAAGTTTATTTTTGCTCATGCACCCCCCTCACGTGCGTACAGACACAAACACACACGCCCCATACAGTTGACAGTGTAGATGGTAGTTTAATAACTCATGTTTCCCTCCCCATGCTATTCCAATTGAAACTAAGAAACAAAGCCACACTGAGAATTCTAAAATGTTAGAATATACAAGGAACCAGACTTCACCATACCCCACTATGTAAAATGGGAATTTAAGTAAGTTTAGATAATGGAGTTAATTTGCAATAATTTTTTAAACTCCACAGATTAGAAGTAATGAGGTCTTTCTATGGCAATATACCAGGCCGTGATTTTAGAATGAGAGGACTTGCTTAGACACAAGTCAAGAAAACATGTTAATGAAGATGCCTGATCCCATCCAAAAAAGTGAGGCTCTAATAAGGATAATGCAGATCTTCCACCCTGGCCATATTTAGCAGAAAAGTCTTTCTTCTTTTCGCCCCAGCACCCTAGCTCAGTGGGGAACCTGTGTTCTCATTTCAGTAAGATAGGAAAGTTTTGATTACTAGAGTAGCAGTATATGCTGTTGCTCTGTATTTGAGACAAATGTTTTAAAAACAAAAACGTTTTTAAAAAAATAGTTTTCTAAAACAAGAACTGGACAGTAAAAATTCTTAAATCGAAGCAAAATGCCATGCATATTTATTTTTTATGAACCGTGACTATTTCACAGGTGTATTCACCACGCCTCTTGACCAGATAATGAATCGTTGTCTGACACATAATTTAACACATAAACCTATCTCTGCCTTAGTTAATGAAGTTAATGAAAACCTAACTGTAATCCTGTCTCTGTCCTCCCTCTGCTTAATAATCTACTCTTTAAAAAATTCTGTTTGTGTTCTTATGGGTTAGCTCAGCTCAAAAACGGTGACACAACATGCCAATGAACCATAATAGCTTTACCTCACTGTTCCTTGCCCGCCCTGGCTAGCAGTCACATGGCATATCCTGGAGGCTTGCTCACCCTACAAGTACTGATCAAATACCTACAGGGTGCCCTGGCTACACTGGAGCACCGCAGACAGAGGAGTCAGAGCTCTCTTACCCCGCTGTCATTTACAACATAATCAATAGAGATGGGGATCGAGTAGCTCCCATTCATAGTTATTTCCAAATGGGTCCAACTATTAGAATCCCCAAAGCAGCCTGAGTTTCTGGGCCTCAGCCCAAGAAAGCAATTTTCAAGATGAGCTGAATTCAGGGATCACTGAAACAGGCAAAAGAACAGCAGCCAAGGGGCCTGGCTGGGTCTGAGAGCTGGGGGTGTCTCCTGAGAACCTCCTCCCACTGGGCCTCACCCCCCTTATCTGCAAGCTGAAGTTCTGGACTAGAAGTCGTGAGGTCCTTTCTGCCTCAGAAATACTAGGTCTAAAGTCCAACAGCACCAGGGAGGTGTGTGGGAGTGCAAGTCAAGCTGGGCTGTGAGAACAGGTGGGCTGACTCCTTAGGAAAGCTGTGTGGATGGACCAGGAAGATTCAGGAGAAAAATAGCTAACTGTGGTGCTATTCAAAGCTGGCCAGGAGGGACGCCTGGGTGGCTCAGTCGGTTAAGCATCTGACTTCAGCTCAGGTTATGATCTCACGGTTCATGGGTTTGAGCCCCGCGTTGGGCTCTGGGCTGACAGCTAGCTCAGAGCCTGGAGCCTGTTTCAGATTCTGTTATCCCCCACCCTCTCTGACCCTCCCCTGCTCATGCTGTCTGTCTCAGAAATAAATAAAATTTAAAAGAAAAGAAAAGAAAAAAAAAAAAGGCTGGCCAGGAGACACTTTTCATGGGTAAAAGGAAAGCTTATACCAGTTTTCATATTTCCAGGAGAAATGAAACCCTCTGGTTGGACACAGTAGTATAGGTTTTATGGCTCTGATGCAACTAACATCTTTTTTTCCAAGAATAGAATGTAAGTGTGTTGAACCACGATTTAAAAAAAAAAAACTCAATTAACAATTTACCCTATTAAAACAAAAAATAAATTGGCTCAGTCGGTTAAGCGACTGATTCTTGATTTTGGCTCAGGTCATGATTTCATGGTTCGGGAGTTTGAGTGAGACCCACGTCTGACAGTGCAGAGCCTGCTTGGGATTCATTCTCTCTCTCTCTCTCTCTGCCCCTCCCCACCTGTGCTCCCTCAGAATAATAAACTTAAAAAAATAAATCCATTGTTCCCTTTGCTCACTCCCCCAGAAAGCTGAGAAATCATGAGCACAGGCCTGCTAGGCATCCCAGCCAATCCTCGCACAGTGGTCCACACCCTGAAGAAAGCCACTTCCCCCTCTTTTGTAATAGGAGGTACTGTACCTGGAAATGTTTTATCTATGAGAAATCTCCCAACTGTAACCTTCTAGAACTCAAAACTTATCTGAGTGCTCCTGACACTACCCAAGTCAGGGGCTGTGCAGTTCTGTGAACATTATCTGACCTTCACTGGGAAAGAGACAAAGAGGTGATACGAAGGGGGAGCTATCAGGAGGTCACGTATGTTATGGTGGTTTCTGTTTCCTTTTTCTTTAATGGAAAGGCCTGAGTGTCTTTGTTGTGTTAATATCTTTGTTGTGTGCAAATTCCCAGGACAGTGTCCTAGTCAAGGTTCCTTGAGAATGTTCTACCGTTGGAAGTTTCTTCCACGGAATATCCCACAAAGGACTAGTATGTTTCAGAACATACTCTGGAAAACAGGATTTCTGAGTCTTCCCAGTTTATTTGATCAAAAGGGTATCTAAAATGCCTTTGAAGAGCCTGAGAGGCATAAAAAAGATATTGAGTTGACAATGAAATATTGTCTTTTACTTCTAACCCATATATGACTGCTGAATTTGGGCCGTCATGTTATCTCCCAGTTCTTTTCCTTGTTTTGGTAAATAAACCTAGTAATGTCATTTTTCCTTTGGGAAGTGCCCATTTCCTTCTAAAATACATTAAACTTGATTTAAGACCTCTCTAATCACACTTTTTACAGAATAAATTCATAGTGCACTAAAGACCAAGACAAGAAGGAAACATTCAGGACCAATTCCTCTACAAACTTTACAGACAAGCACTGGTTTGTCTTCTTGGACAAGGCAATGAGATTTCATTTTAGTGGGGGACGAGGGGTGGGAGGAGAAAGTTTGCAGTGATTTTTCTACCTACTTAAGAAGCAGGGAAACCATTTAAAAGAAAGGGAAATACAAATGGTAACAGTTCAATGTTTGAATTTCAGGCAGTGGATTCAGGGATAACAGATTAATCCCTATACTATCACACCTGCATTTACTCAAAAATTAGCCTGAGTAGAACTATCCAAGCACCACCAAGATTACATTGAGAGCTTGACCTTTCATAATCACATAAAAATGTTAGCGCTGTTTTCCAACATTCCAGCCTTCTTCCGAAGGTGCCACTTCAGCAACTTCTAACAGCTTTCAAATATTTGGATAAGACCTTTCAAATACTTAGAAATGCTCTGATAGGAAGTAGATACAGTAAACTTTCTCCCACAAATGGAAGAAGCAGGGGAGTGGAACAAGAAAAAATTCTCACAACAGATAATAAATAATTCATAAGTTTTCTGAGATACTATTTTGGTTCATGTAATTTAATAATTACAGAGACAATTGTATTTTGAGTTTCATGTTGAGTCATTATGTGTTCTTTTTTAATAACAGCTTTGTTGAAATATAACTTACACATAATTCACCCATTTAAAACATGCAATTCAGTGGTTTTCAACAGAGTTATGCAACCAGCACCACTATCTAATTTTAGAGCATTCATTCCCTTAAAAGAAACCTGCTGCTCATTAGCGGTCACTCCTCCCAATACTCCTTTGTCCCCAGCCCTGAGAATCACTAATCTACTTTTTGTCTCCACAGATATCCCTGGTCTCAACAGGACATATACACAAGTGGCCTTCTGGTGCTGCCTTCCATCACTGAGCGTAATGTTTTTGAGGTTCATCCACGATACAGCCTGTACTGGTACTTCCCTCTTTATCACGAAGGAACATTCCAGTGTATGGATACATCACTGCTGTCCATCCACTCACCATTTGGGACATTCGGGTTGAGTATCTTATTAACTAGCTCCATGTTGCTTTAGTGATTGTAAATAAGAAAAGAGCCGGACCAGACTACTAACATCATTAACTAGACTATTTACAATCAGTTTGGTATTCAAACTGATAAGAATAAAAAATCTTTAGGGGACAACAAAGATGAAAGAAAGATGATTTTTATGTGTTTATTTATTTAAAAGGTTTTATTTTTAAGTAATCTCCCCATGTAATCACCCGATATGGGGCCTGAAACCACAACCCTGAGATCAAGAGTCACATGCTCCACTGACTGAGACAGCCCAACTACTCAAAAAATGAATTTTTGAAAATTATAATTCAGTTTAAGTTTACTGCTGTAAGTTGTAAATGAAAATATTCTATGTGCTCAGGACGATGGTCCAAGCTGCCAAACTGATGTGAACACAGTAGAAAACACTCTGAATCCTACACTCCCACACCTACTCTCCTGAAGCCAGCAGTATTTTAGCCATCATGAATTCTAGTAAATGCCTCACCTTGCAGATGAGGGAAGAGCGCTGGGAGCTCCCCACCAAGGAGCAGAGGGGAGAACCCAGGCTTCCAGGCTTTTGCTCAGGGTTCTCTCGAGTAAATCATATTCTTGCTCTAATTTTTAAGCAGGGGGCCAAGTCTTCTGTTTGACATTTAACTCCAATGGTGGCAGGCATGCTATAGGTAGTTAACACAAACACCTCCAGAGCCCCGTTCACTGCTGCACAAAGAACGTGGCTGCATCAGACATGTATGAAATCTAGTGTCCCTTGGTAAGCGTTTAGGAAACACGGCCAGTTGCACCTTATAAGCTCTTCCCTGGGCCCTCAGTACTCCGCAAACCTGCACATGCAAAAGGATCACCTGAAGAGCTTGTTGACACAGTCTTCCGGACCTCTGGCCCAAGTCTGACTCAGGAAGTTGGGATAGAGGCGGTAAGTCTACACAGCGCTCTACCAATCTCACAGGTGGGGCCACCCCGGGATAGCCACTGCTCTCAGGGAAAGAGGTTACTATCCTCAGCATACAAGAAGGCACAGCACCTTTTGACAAAATTAATGTATTTATTGGTGTTATTTATAATGCACTATGTGAAAATATCTTTACTAATTAGAACTAGAAAACACAGACCTATCTATACTCTCCCATCCCATATACTCCATATCCCAAAAGATGGACCCCTATTTTGGTCATCTCTCTGGATCCTGATCTTTGAGGTAAAGATCAAGTCATTATGAGCAATACTCCAACTCAACATTAGCTATGACACACAGTGGTCATTTTTCACAAATGCTAACATATAACCAACCTCTGTAAACATTACCGTTAACTTAGCAAACCTTCATCAGCTTAGCCTAGAAATGCAGACACAAGAATTCAGCCAAGGAAAGCGAAGCTGGAAAGCCCCAGAGGCAAGTGGATTTTTTTAGCTTTTCCCCATCTGTATCATCAGCTCTTTTTATGGGATCATGGTAATGACTACTATTTACAAGATAGCTTCTTTCTACCTAGGATATAAAATGTTTGCCTTAGTTAATGCACATTGTGCTCCCAGTAACACTGTTTACGTAAACAACAAAATTATATAGAAGTAGTTGTTGTTGAAAATCCAGTGACTATATTTTACATGGTTATAGTTTCTAATAAGCATATAATTAGAAGAGCCCAACTCTTTTGGGCTTTTATTCAAGAAAGCCAGTCCAGAAACCACCCTGTTATTGCAAAGCATTCTTTTAAGAATAGAGAGGCCAAAAGAAAAACCAGTATGTTGCTATGGGGAGGTATTTACCAAAACAGCACAACACTGAAGTACAGAGAGAAGACAAGTAAAATAGAAATGTGGTCTTTAAAATACGATTGTGCATTAAGTGGTGTAAAAGTCTACAATGACCTGATACTGCAATGGCAAAAACACCAGCACCACAGTCAGTCAGAGTTGGGGAGGTGACAGTCCCTCTTGAAAAGTTCCTACCACCAGCAAAGCCACATGTCACCACATGCCCAAAGCAGGCTGGGCTCAAAGTTTAAAATTCCAGAGATACATGTTTAAATGGTAGCTCTTAACACCAGACTTCTTGAGGTTTATGGACCTTAAGAGAAGGTGGAAATAGCAGTATAAGTACATCATACTAAATAAATAACACTAATAGCAAATCTGTAAATCAATGGATAATGACTCACAATATTGCTATTCCTTTCTTTCAAGCTCTTCTGTATCTTAAATTTAAATTATACCCAATCACATGATTTTATGTTCTTCTCTTTCAAGATGAAAGAAACTGAGTGGCAGTGAACAAACTGGCTTGACTGTTTGGAGCAGAAAAATTTTCGGATGCCAAAGAGAACTGGTCATCTCTACCTTTGCAAATGTAAAGAGTCTGGAATTAAAACAAAAATGATGAGAGAATTCAGTAAAAATCCTATGCATCATCGTTTTGTCTGTAGCACAACGAACCACTGAAGACAGAAGGGCAGAACAGATATAAAACTCATGTTCTGATAGTTTTCAGATAGTTATACAAAACTAGGACAACATACTGGTCTTTTATTGCCTTGTAATAGCAATAATAAAATCATCAAATGTTAAGGCTGACAAGAGACCATTTGTGACAGCTCTGATAACCAATATATAGCACTTCTACAGAGGTCAAAGTGCTGGTCCTCAGTTCTCAGTAATTCCCGTAAACTTCCTAGGAATCATGGTGGGTGGTCCCACTATTACTGGGAATAGGAAATACTGAAAGAAAGTCACAGAGAGAAGGACTGAGCCATGCTGCTGGTGGCTGTTTCTCGTGGTGCCCATCACAGGGCTCCAGATACTCCATTCCTGGTGATGGTGGTCATTCTCCCTGCAGGACATTCAAGCTTGGCTACATGTAAGCTGATGCTAACCATTCATGGGAGCCTGAGAGTGTCCCATAGGGAGGATCTATCAAGAAACCAAATTAACCTGCCACAATCTAGTGTCTCAGGCTGGGTTACAGATTAAAGCAATCCTGTGCCCTCCCCTCCTATTCTTTCTAGATGGAGGTGTTAAAAAAAAAAAAAAAAAAAGCAGTGGTTGGTTAGCATTTGCCCAGGTGCTAATTACTAATGAAAAGTAAGGTCACAATCACAGAGTTCAATGACAAATGAGCCAGCTCAACTCCATTATAAGCCACATAGCTGTAAGTACAGTTTCTCAGTTCAGGGTAAGCACAGTCCTTAGTATTAGGGAATGGGAGTTTAAATTTTAACATGGATGGGGCACCTGGGTGGCTCAGTTGGTTAAGTGTCTGACTTCAGCTCAGGTCACGATCACATGGCTCGTGAGTTTGAGCCTGACATTGGGTTCTCTGCAGTCAGTGCAGCTTCAGATCCTCTGTCCATCTCCCTCCTCCCTCACCGCTCGCCCCTACCCCTGACCATGCACGTGCGCTCACAGCTCACACTCTCTCTAAAAAGTAAACACTTAAGGGGCGCCTGGGTGGCTTAGTCGGTTAAGCGTCTGACTTTCGCTTAGGTCATGATCGCAGTTCGTGGGTTTGAGCCCCGCGTTGGGCTCTGTGCTGACTGGCAGCTCAGAGCCTGGAGCCTATTTCAGAGTCTGTATCTCCCTCTCTCTCTGACCCTCCCCTGCTCATGCTCGCTCTCTCTCTCTCCTAGAAATAAAAAAAAAATTACTTTAAAATAAATAAAAAGTAAACACTTAAAAAAATTTTTTTAACATGGAAATATGGGGATGGGTATGCCAGGCCCCTGGCTCCTACCCCAAGAGCATTCTGACACCATGCGGTGGGCAACCACATCAATTTAACAAAGAATTCCTATCACTTTAAGGAATTCTGAGGGTAACTTAATTATAAAAGTTAGTGTTACCTACCCTTTACCTCCTTTCTTAACTAAAGTAGTGACAAGATACAACTATTTTGTAGGGAGATTCTAAATGGGTACTGCTTGGTGAGAGGTGAAAAGTTATCCTTGTCAAACTACTTTCTTTGAAAGGCTGAGGAAACTGAGGCCAAGAAAAGTATATGCAACTTCCTCAACTTCTGATAATCAGCTACTAAAAATACTTATTTATAGGGCTCTTCAATGTTATTCCTAAAGCTGTATCTTTCAATAAGTCCATTTAATTTCTGAATTGAAAAGTTTGTTATTTCCAAATTCCAGGGTAAAAATTATGAAAAGTATAGATATACAAAAAGAAAGAGCCCAGATCAACTAATAACCATCGCATAATTTCAAGAACACATAATGAAACCCTGAGTCTTTCTAAATGGCTCCTTTTGCTTCTGAAAATAAGCCACTTCCTGCCCCCAGACCCACTTCCTGTCAGGCAGGGCTGCAATACAAAAAAGCAGACAAACCAGTCCTGTTTGTACTCATTACAGCCAGAGAAAATCACAACCTTAGCACTATAAGGGAACTTTCTGAGCATTAAAAAGAAGGTCAGTTCCTACTACTTGAAAATTGGGCTGGGAACATTTCGTGCTCCCCTCTGTTCATGAGCTCAGGCACGGCTTCTGGAAGGAGGAAACAGGAAAGAAGACACTGCTTTCCAGACATCTGACAAATGAAAAGGATCATCCCTATTCCCCAAGTTCCAACGATCTGTGCTGCAGAGGAACATGGGTGGACATTTTCTCATCAGCTTGAGGGCATGTAAAACCATATTCCTGATGCCTGCTATCTGTGCACTTTGAGGAACCTTTTTTTGTGAGAGTCTGTAAGTAGGAATGACATACACTGTGTGTGGAGATTTAATATGGGCACTAAAGTAGCTACAACGCTTAGACACCTGACCTAGGAAAGAGGAGGCAATGATCAAAGAATGTCACGTCCCACAAAAGAAAACTATTTCTTTCCAGAAACACAGATGCTGTCTATATCCTTTTCTCCCCAAAGATCACTTTCTCTTTACCTAATAAGCTTGTGAAAGCTTGATCCTGTAACATGTGATCTCAGTTTTGCTAGATGTGTCATACATACTTCAGCATCAATTTAGTCCACTGAAAAGGGAGCTTAATTACATCCACAAACTGAGGATCCCATAAAAGAAAAAAAAAGGGACAGGGCCAAGATGGCTGCAATGCATTGCACCTGCTGCAATGATGGTTAATGCCAGGCTCATAAAATACAGGAAATTAAAGGCCTATAGATTAAACCTCACTGTCCACCTGGAATGTACTATTTTCTTTGTAAAGTTAGAAGTGGTTTCTACTTTCTAACCTACTGGGTGGTCGCATTGGGGGGGAGGGGGAAGCCTATGAAAGCACAGAAATGTCCAAGCAGCAGAATTCTTTTCACTAACCTGTTGTTTTAGGGGAAGGACATATAAGATAAATTGTACTTAGATCTTGTGCCATTTCTTTAACAAATCTTTGCCCCTGCTTAAGATCCCATGTGCAGTAGGGGTGTCTGGCAGGCTCAGTCGGTGAAGCACGCAACTCTTGATCTTGAGTTTGTGAGTTCAAGCCCCATGTTGGGTGTAGAGTATTTCAAAAATAAGGTTAAAATCACACATGCAATAATTATCTTGGGATACAGAACACTTCCCTCATGAGAAGCTTAGGCAAAATATATTTGAACTTGACCAAGAAGCCTTTACTTCTGACATCTTCAAAAATAGACAGCAAGATCCCATTAGCTTTTTAAAAAATCCATATTAAATCAGTAAGCTTACAAAATTGCTTGCATAAGCACATTTCAACAAAACTTACTTGAAACAGCCCAGTGTTTCTGAAATTATACTAAGTGGGGGGAAAAACCCCAAAACTCTTCAATTTATACTTGGTCACAATCTGGTCTGTCAGATCCAGGATGGGTTACACCTATGCACATTATCAGTGGACCGGAAGTGGGGGGGGCACATGCCAGCCCCCCTGCCGCACACAGACCTGAGCTGCTTCCGTCCGGGCCGTGGCCGTGGCTGCAGTGCTCACTGCACACCAGCCTCTGAAACCCCGCCCCGGAATGCCCCATGCTTTATGCTCACTTCCAATTTTCAGCCCTACAAACGCTGCCATTGAGACAATGACCTATTTCCAGCCAAGGCACCCAGCACAGCACAACCCCTCCCCATCCCCCACCCCCCAGGGTCGTGAGAATACAAAGTAACTGGAACTAGCTTGGAACAAACACTTTGTGTGTTTTCAAATCAACTGCAATGTTGACCTCGGAGGTCCCCTTGAATAAAATACGTATGTGGGAGGTGGGACGGTCCAGATGGGATTAGGTCACTCACTCATCTGATCAGAACACCCAAGGTCTGCCAAGAAACTGCATCCACTCAGGGGTCTGTGGGGAGCCACTCAGCAGGACCCACCTGGGACTCCAGATCCCAAGGCAGAGGCGTCCCTTCCCACTTGCCCTCCGACCACTCCAGCACTTGGCAATTTGTAAAAGTGACAGCATCTTTCCCTTTCACCCCTATAATGTGCTTTTAAAAACAAACTTTACTTTGGAAATTTGAAACATTCACAAAAGTAGAGAGAACAGTACAAGGCCTCTCCCCTCCCCTCATGTACTTTCACCCAGCTGGACGCCATTAACTTTCCAACATTCTTGATTCAACTATTCTCCCTAATAGTTTAAAATAATTTTTTTTTTTTTTGCTGGCCTACTTTAGGCTGCCACAGGATATTTCGATTGTAAAACCTTCAGTATGTAGCCCTAAAGGACTTTGAGTACATACATGTGTGTATGTGTGTTACACACCCACCAGACCACTATCATTTCCAACATAATTATTCCTTAATATTTAAAATTCAGTTAATATTCAGTTATCCCCCATTGTCTCAAAAAAGAATCTTTTTACAGCTGAATTCTTCAAGTTGTGTCATGCACTCTGAGTCTTGTCATCACACTGTATTTCCAAGCTGCCCTGTGAGCCCCGTTTCTTAACCAACATCGTTTTCCCCACCCTATCTCCCTAAGTCCCACTTACGAGTCTCACCCAAATAGCAAGGTATTATGTAAGCAGATACTTGAACAACAAGAAGCAACATCCGTAATTATTTAACCAAGGAAATGAAATACCTTAACAAGAACACTACACTAATATACATAACGTGTTTTTATAAAGAGGTGGTTCCAAAATAACATTTATGTTCTCAGCTTTTACCAAGTGATTTGTGGCTCAATTTTCTCTTTAAAAACATAACAAACAGGGCTGGATCTCCTATGTAAGACATATTTTACAAGAAATCTATAGATGCAGTAATGGTGCGAAAGTTTCAAAAAGAATAATTTCCCCTGAAACCTCAATGACTGAGAAACGATGGAAGAATCTACACGGCTATGGCAAACGATGACATGTTTATCAACAAATCTACTTGAAAACAGGTTCTTAGAGAAATATCTTGGCTCACTGTCCAATGCAAGACTGATTTACCAAACAGCAACAATAGCAACAAAACAGACAAAAGCAAACCACACTCTGCCCAGGGTCCCTGAGAGAATCAAAGCACCTCTCCCTCCCGGCAAAGCCTGGATGAAAACCAACAGCAGTGCTATTACTCCCTGACTTGATGTTTGAGGTCTGGAAGCAGGGATTTTCTTTTTTAAATATTTTTGGGAGTGTGCATGAGAGGGGGCGGGGCAAAGAGGAGGACAGAGGATCCAAACCGGCTGGCTCTGGGGCCAGCACAGAGCCCCAGCACAGAGCCCAAAGTGGAGCTTCAACCCAGGCCACCATGAGATCATGACCTGAGTCCCAGTCGGATGCTGGAATGACTGAGCCACACAGGCGCCCTGGAAGCAGGGATCCTCCCCTTTCTGTTCATTAGTGTACCCCTAGGAGTGAAGAACCTGGCACATGGTAGGTACTGTTAACGAACGAGTGGAAGTTACAGAAGGGGGAGAGAGGTGATGTTGTTCACTGTAGCAAAAGGAAAATATATTGCATTATTAGGCTAAGTCAGAAAAAGAATGCCCGTAATGAGTTCAAAAGCTTTTAATCAGATTAGAATTTAAGAGCTAAAAAAGAGTTCCTCTGCCATTTACTCTGTTCTCTGTGGCGAGAAGAGACAGCGGCAGGCTCGGGGCCAGCAGCTTCCGGTGCTGGGCTCTCCTGCCCTGCCTCATCAGACCTGGGAGGGAGGTCCCCGGATGTGTCTCACAGGCGAGGGGGCAGGGCACAGGGAGGTTGACAAGTTGCTCCAGAACACCCTCTAAGAGGCAGGCATGTTTACCTATTTGGTCTGCCAATTAAGTAGGAATTTAAAGTTTGTTCTTGAAGCAGGTAACAATGCCTTTTCTTAAGCCACTTTGCATCTTGCTTTGTTGCCAGGAAAAAACAAACACACAAAAAAATAGTGCCCCCCCCAAGTATCTAACATTTTTCTAGATAGAGCCAAGTTCTATTAGGTAAAATAAAGGGGAATAAAGGGTAGACAGTGAGGGGGTTCTATTTTAAAGTGGTCTGAATTAGAGGCTGAATTATAAAACCATCTACAGTCAGAAATTCACACAGACTATAGTAGGTCAAAAGTTAATTTCAAACTGTCGGTGATAAAAAACACAACTCATTTATATGATATTCTGCTTTCAACTCCAATATCAGATACAAATTGCATTCTTTTAGTATACGCCAGAAATCTGTCATTATACAATGGCTTAGCAAGTGTGACACAAGATACTGGCACTTTCTTTATAGAACAAAGACCTGCTAGAGGACCAGCCTTGTTTAAAGTATTACCTCAACACCAGCCACTCCTGCTTGCAGGCCACGCCGGCGCCCATCCAGGCGCAGCAGTGCCTGTGATGCACCTAATACTGGCTATGAAAACAGATTATTTGCTCTTTAAGAAGAAATTTAAAAATTGGAACAGCTGGTGTGGGTCTGCTTTGAAATATTAGCTTAGTCATAAATTATATACAAGGATAGCAGATATTTAACAATAATTATTTTTATCTGAAAGCAGGGGTTGACGAAATCTTTCTGTAAGGGTCAGATAAGCATTTTAGGCTTTGCAGGCCATTTTGGTATCTGGTGCACATTACTGTTCTATTGTTTTGAACAACCCTTTAAAAATGTAAAAGCCACACCTACAGAAACCGCCACAGCCACTCAGCATTGGCCCATTCCATCCTAAAGTGAAACATTATTTGTGATAGTATCTGATACAATTTTGATACAGAAAAGTTTAAAACTGGCTTTCAGGCAAAAATAGAAAAAAAAATAGGAAGTGGAAAGTGACTTCAAAGTTAACAAAGCAAAATCTACTATACTTGGCTATTCTAGTTTGATCCTAGGGTGGTATTTGTTCTTTCTGCTATCCGTAAAAGCTGGGTCACAGTCAGGAATTTTTATTCTGCTTTTAAGGTTAGTTTTCTCAAACACATTAGATTAAAAAGATAATTACTATGTTAAAGCAGCCTTCTCCATTCTTCAAATAGCATTACCATTTATCTATAGGCATTAAAAACAGCTTAGAAAATGAAAAGTGACTCACGAGCAAAGGAATATAGAACTGACCACCGCTGCTGCCTTAAATACCCTTCTGCTCTTGAGAACTGGTGAGCTCCTAGGCATCCCTCAACACCCACCTAAGCATCTCACCAGCTGGGAGGCCTTCCCTAGCTCTCCAGGGCACACTCACTCTTCTTCCATAGGTATCTGTTATCATGCTTATTATACTGCACAATAATTCTTTGCTTACATATCTGTCTCCCCTATTAGCCTTAGGATGCCTTAAAAGCAACACCTAGCTCATATATTTTCACAGTTCTAGCACCCAGAATGGAATGGGATAAAAGTGGCCTTTAATGAATAAGGAAGGAAGCCACAGGACCCCCCAGGGGATTCAGACAACTAGAAGAGGATGAGAAAGAGTGTTCCCTTTCACTACATAACCCAAACACTTCCCGTTGCTGTTTTTCTTAGAAGGCCTAGTCAAAGCCTTTATCTGGTTAATACTAAAACCTTAGTTTTAGCTCTCTATTACACAGAAAAGTTTGTAAAGCAAGGTTCCAGTAAAAAAATGTACACAAGAAATACATAAAGCAGATAGCACCTGGAGATAAATTATTTGGATTTCACAGACGATTTGTCAGTTTATTTTGTTACATTCTTTTCATGTAAAAACTTTACTCCCATTTTATAGATGACAAAATTGAGGTTCCTAGAAGCTTGCCAAAGTACAAGTAAAATACTATGAAATTATTCTTTACGTGGCTCTGCATATTTGGAAAAAATATGCACATTAGCTATAGATAAAGCATTTTTAGCCAAAAGTCTCCAAGTCACATGACAGTGTAGTTTTCTTAAAACAACAAAAACGTTTAAGAAGTCTAGGGGCATGTGGGTGGCTCAGCTGGTTGAGCTCAGGTCATGATCTTAAGGTTTGTGAGTTCAAGCCCTGCACTCAGCCCTTTGCTGATGGGGTGTAACAGCTTAGGATTCTCTGCCCCCACCTCGCCTCTCCCCCTCTTGTGCTCCCTCTCTCAAAATAAATAAACTTTAAGAAGACATCTAGAATAAGATCTTTGTTCTTTGTGTCCACAGGCATGGATGGTTAAGTCTCTTAGAAGGAAAAAAATGCAACCTTCTAGTCTCTTTAATAAATATCCCACATTTAATTAGTAGCAGCAACCACACATTTAGTGCTTAAATTAAGAACTAATTGGAGTAACTGGGGAATCCCAAATGTAATTACTACTGAAATGAAATAAAATATAAGGAATAACTCAAAATGCAGTGATTTTGACAGCAAACTGAACTTATAGCTTCAGATTAGAGGTGAAAGGTCTAAATACTTTAAGAAACCAAGCATAAAATGAATCATCCTAAGAATCTTCAAATTCTCAAAAATACACCTAAGTTTAAGAAAAATAAAGAAATTACGATAATTCAGTAAGAACAGTAATGCTTTTCTTTCCCAATCTATAAATATTTGTAAACTGATTAAAATTTTTGTTAGAAATCACATTACTAGTTAGAACAGTAACTAAGGAGGGGCGCCTGGGTGGCTCAGTGGTGAAGCCACAGGCTTCTGCTCAGGCCATGATCTCACAGTTCATGGGTTCGAGCCCCACCACCGGACTCTGCTTAAGAGCTCAGAGCCTGGAGACTGCTTCGGATTCCACGTCTCCCTCTCTCTGCTCGCACTCTATCTCTCAAAATAAATAAAACAAACAAACAAACAAAAAAGACAGTAACTGAGAGGCCAGTGTGGAAGGCCTGAAGAGAAAAGAGGTACATAAATAAGAATGGGATCTCTTTCTTCCTTGCCATTTAATGGAAAATGGCTGCCATTTTTCCCCCTTTAAACACAAAAACAGCCAAAATTTGAGAGAGCCCACCATCACAGCCAAATTAAGCTCTGTAACCAAACCCTCACAGAGAGAGGTTCAAATCAGAGAGATTCAATTGGACATCTTAGCTCCCTGTCTTTCTGGAATTTGATAACCATCCAGCTATCTCCTTTATCCTTACCCCAGCCATATTCCAAATACTAATGATGGTACCCAAGACATTTAAGCTGAACTTTAAGAAGGTGATTGTGTATCCACTCCCAAGCCTGCAAGAACATTTGCCTGAATGGGTGCTCTGGAATCACACTGGATCTTGCTGCCCCCCAAACACACCCCAGGCTCTGGTCTCTGCTCACAACACAACCACCACCATCAACCACCAGCATCGAGAGGGCCTCACCGCATTGTTGGGGCACCAAAGGAAGGACTACATAAAAACTGACCCTTTCTTAGGAAATCAGCAATTCCCAAAGTCTGGGGGCAATCGAAACCATCTGGGGAGCTACTGAAAGCACAGGTATCCAATCCTACCTGGCCCTAGAGACAGGGATTCAGTAGTACTGTGAGGGACCCAGGAATCTTCAGGTCTCCAGATAATTACCTATACTAAAGATGGAAAACACAGCACTAAACCAATCCTAACCTTTAACTTTATGTGTGTGTGATTGTACACACACTCAGAAGAAAAACTAGAAGCTGCTAAATTACTTTTAGTCTATGTGGATTTAAAAATACTGTGGCTTAAGAAAAATACTGATATCTACATTTCAGAAGGTAGTGGTTATAATAATGAAAGAAGGCCAAGACTCCTTTCATCATTTACAGTCACAAATTTATTAGCAAGTACAAATCAAACTCTCAACCCTCCCTCCCACACCTGGCCCTTTTCCAGGTTCCTTATCTCAGTGAGTGGCACTACCATCCATCCAGTTATGCAAGCCCAGCGCGCCAGGAGTCAGCCTTCCACCTGCCCCTGCACATCCAATCCATCACGAAGTCCTGTCACAGACACCTCCCAGAGCGCTCCCTAACACACCCGCTTCTCCCCACTGGCAGCACACTACCCTGGTCATGTTATGACCACCTCTTACCAGGGCTACTCCAACAGTCGACAGTCTCCACTTCTTACCTCCTACAGACTCTCCTGTCGCAGCTGCAATGACCTTTCCAAAGCCAATCTGATCAGATCACTTCCTTCCAATCAACACCCATCAGTGCTTCCCCGAGTAAAGCCCTGAAAATGCCCTCGTATGACCTACTAGGTAATGCGCAGCCAGCCTATTTTTTTCCTCCAGCTATGCTTGTCCATTTTTGAAACCCTGAACTCATCCTACCCCCTCCTCCTACCACAGGACCTTTGCACAAGTGGGTTCCCTCTGCCTGGTACCTCCTTGCCTCCGTCCTTCACCTAGTGAATGGTCCTGCATTCTTTACATTGCTCAGAAGAGTCACTGCCTCCTAGGAGTGCCTTCCTGTCCTCCTTAACACCCCCCCCCCCACCACCACACCATACATACTCAAGTTATTCTAGGATTGTCTGTCCCCTTCAACAGACTGTAAACCCATGGTGACAGGGAGTATTTCTGTGCCTGCTCATCTTGGTAGCCTCAACATCCTGAACGAATGGATGAATGTACAAACAGCTCATTGTGCCTTACACTGTGGTGATGACAAATGACGGATCTTAGCCAGCTCTTCTCGCCACCACATGGGAAAATCTTAGCTATCTAATTCACCATCTGCCCATGGTGAAGAAGGAGGGATACGCAGAAAACAGATCCCATGTGTGCTTCTCAATTGATGGGGGGATGGAAAATGTATCAGTGTATATTCAGTAAATCCCATGCCTGTTGAAATATTTAGTGGACATTGTCTCGTATAACATTATGAATTAAGGACTGCCAGCAGCCCCATTTTATAGACAAGGAACCTGCAGAAACAAGCTAAGAAACAAGGACTTACTCCACACCGGGTATCTACCCAAGAGAAAAAAAAATTAGTGGCAAAGCCTATATTCCCAGAGAGGCAAGGTAATCTGAGAAACTGTCTTAAAATTTTGGCAAAGGGCAGAATTTTGAAAGTGTTTCCACGGTTTCCCTACGGAAGGGAATATTTGCTTTTATATTAGAAACTTCCACGTAAAATTTTAGAAATGAACAGCTCCCGCATCTGCCAGTACCACTAAAGGCAGCTCAGCGCTAAACTCAGAAAACAGATTCAGAGAGCTTGGCCTTGAATGCAACACCCTTTTCATTCCCAAGCTTGATTGCTGTGGTTTTCCTTCCTAGCGCCCCATGCCTCCTTCCTATCAGGATGAAGAGAGCGAGGGTGGTGGTGAGGAGGAGGAAGGGGGACCGCAGGTCACCCTTGGCTGAACCACAGGCACAAAGACTGCTTCCCGAGGCCGCTCCCTGGCCACAAACCCCCCTCCACGCCTCTCCCCAAATGAGAAGGACCCACAAGGCCAAACACATCAGCTAGACAGAGGGCGTGGTGCCTTCTAGACCTCAGATCATTCTCCCTTGCAAGTCTACAAGTTGCACTAGAGTAGAGCCCCACAGCAGTTGTGGGAAAAGGAAAACCAGACAACAGTCTCTCCCTCGGAGTGCCCAGGCCGATCAAATCCTACCCACAGGCCTTGAGCAAGACTCTGCTGAGGGGTAACTTCTCAATGAAGTCCACCCATTCCCCCATCGATGATTTTCCTAATTGTGCTGCACTTAATTCTCTTTCCCTCGCTAGTGGCACTCAGAATGTCCCAGCTTCTATTTCAGTATTTGCAGGTGTCTGGACTCAGGGGTCCTGGATAGAAGCTCCCTGAAGACAAGCCTGCCTCACCCACCCACACCTTGCACATGCAGCTTACAGGTTGGATGCTTGCGAAATGAGTGAACACTCAATCTTTCTAGTAAGTAGCAACTCAAGAAGAAGTATTAAGAGGGAAAGCAGCAATACATATTTCATTTATACTGTTTTATAAATAAGTTGTCAGTTTAGATATCAAAAATACTGCGGCATTCAAGGATCAGGTAGAAGCCCCAAACCCTAACTATTCAGATGTTTCTATATTTACACATACAACTAAAATAGCCTGCCATAAGAAATACAAAGAGAGCCTTAAAAAGGAAGGAAATTCTAACACTACCCCATGGATGAACCCTGAGGTCATTACACTAACTAAAATGAGCCAGTCTCAAGAGGACACATACTGTATGATTCCACTTATATGAGGGACCTAGAGCAGTCGAAGTCAGAGACAGGAAGTGAAGGGTGGGTGCCAGCGGCCAGAGGAGGGGATGCGGAGTTAAGTGTTTAATGGGTACAGTGGTTCAGTTTCAAAAGATGAAACAGTTCTACAGATGGATGTGGTGATGAATGTGCTTAATGCCGCTGAACTCTATGCTTATAAATGGTTAAGATAGTAAATTGTAGGTTATGTATTTTACTGCAACAACAACAACAAAAAAAACAGAATAAAAAATTACAGTTCATTTTGGGAAATGAGAAAGTAACAGGAAACTGGTTTACTGACTTTTTTTCAGAGTGATATCTTCAAAGCTGAACTCTGCATCTTTTCTTTTAGCGAAATAAAGAAAGCCACACCTGCAATAATATCTTGACCACTGCTCTGCAAAAGGTTGCATGGGGGCTGTGCCCCGAGGAAAGTTGTGTTTAGGTCAGGTTTATATCACAAGCATTGTAAAGCCTGGGTGTTATGCGCAAGTCTGAAACGAAAAAATTTTGTGGACCCCCCACCCCCACCCAGGGGCTCAGTCCTTTGAGCCTGACTCTTGATTTTGGCTGAGGCCATGATCCCAGGGCGTGGGATGGAGCCCTGCTTCTGCTCTGCACCAGCATGGAGCCTGCTTGAGTCTGTCTCTCTCCAACCCACCCACCCCTACCTCTCTCCCCTACTTGTGCTCTCTAAAAAGAAATTTAGTATATGTGCTGCCGAAGCAAGCACTAAAAAGAAATTTAAAAAATAGAAAAAAAATATGTATTTGTGTAGGAAAAAAATTTCTATATCATGAATCATTTTAATTATGTAGTTCAGGCAAAAACTATATTGGCTTCTGAAGCTGACAGCCTATTAACGTAGTAACTTATATAACCCAACAGTACAGACTTTATTAACAATGGGCTCCTTTTAGAGAATCTACGATTTAATGGTAGAAAAAGCACAGAAACACGGACTACAGAACCAAATTGCTTGGAAAATCAGAAAAATCCCATATGTATCTTTTACTGCAATTTTTCATGAATCCAGAAATTTTCTCCAGGATTCAAAACCATTAAAAAAAAAAAAAAAAGTTAAAGCCTCTCTGCGGCGTCTGGTCACTGTTCACCTGTGTTAAAGCAGGTCAATCTATACAACTTTCCAAGAAATGTTGGTCACAAAGCACCTGCCTTGTTCGTTCCCACAAGTTCGGTGAAAGCCTATCACCCCAGGCCTGGCCAGCAATCTAACCCTGATAGCGGCCTAATCAGATTCAGGGGACAGAGGTGCAGGCGCCTGAAATCAGCTGACGTTCATGAAGCGGACCAGGAGCGCACGACCAGAGAGCGGGGGCAGCCTTCCTCCATCTGCAATTCAAGTTCATTACCAAACCGCTTTCAGAGATAGGAATCCTGCTGCCACCAGCAAATTCCCGAGTTAAGAGAGCACACGGCTTCACAGGCCTAGCAAGCAGCTGCCGCCAGAAAGATGGGCTCTAAGCTGGACGCCCTGCTGGACGCCCTTCAAAGCACCAAAGGAAGACTTGGGGTGGGTGCACTGGCTTCCGGCGCTTTAAGGGACTCGGAGTTGATGTGCCTTCGCTTCGAAGCCACCCGNCTCGCAAACAAAAAGGCGGCAGAAAGAAAAGCAGCACCGTCGCGTTTTCAAAGTTCCACACACACAAAAAAAGGGCCGACGGCGAGGGGGAGACAATCCCCGACTCCGGCCCTCTCGCCGTCCGCACGGGAAGCCCCGGGGCACAAAGAGCCCCGGGCCCCCGCGCAGGTAACGGCGCCCCACCCACCCCGGCGCCGGGTCACTTACTGGTTTCGGCATTTTCGGTTCCTGACGCGTTTTCCTCAAGCTCCTGGAAACTCGACTCTGCCGCAGCAGCGAAGCCCGCGCTCCCGACCTGGAGGCAGACGAGAGCCCTTGAGAGCCNGAGGGGCGCGTCCCCCGCCGCCTCTTCGCTGCCTGACCCCTTGCGGAGAACTTGGCCTGATTTGGTTCAAGTCCTAATTGCAGATACAAGGTGTGAGATTGTTCGACCCGCGGCGGACAGAGGGCAATTAAAACGAAAAACAAAAGTAAATCCGAAGGACGCGGCGGCCACAGGGGAGGTGCTGGGCCGGTTCAGGGTGGGGCTGCCCCTGTGGTCAGGTCATTCTGTAGTTCTTGAGCCGGGACGTGGCGGGGTCCTGAGACCCCCGGGCCGCCGTTCTCGTGCACGGGGCCGGACTCGGCTGAGGAATTCGGCCGAGGACACAAGCATGGACGACGCTCCACGGCCGAACGCTCCGGTTAAAGGGCACATTGTGGTCTAATTGGACTTTAACTCGGAGCTATGGTCAAATCTCCATGCGCAGGAATTCCAGGAATTATTTTAAGTATGTGTTTGCAAAGGGTTCTCAAGAGGACTTTTTAAATACGCACAAACATACATGGACTCTGGTGGCCAGTAGCATTTGTCGCGCAGTGATTAAGACAGCTAACTCTAAGGCAGTGGTGTTCTAAGCGTGCTTCCCCGGAGTAGCGGTGTAGACCTCACCTGTGAACTTGCAGAAATGGAAATTCACAGGTACCGCCCCCGGAATCACAGACTAGGGGCTCAGCAATCTGCGTCTTCCTGCCCTCCAGGTGACTGTGATGCAGACTAATGCTTGAGAGCCGACTTCTCTTCCTGGGCTCCCCACCAACTCCCTAGTGAGTTGAGCGAGTTATTGAACTAGTCTGTGCTTCCACATCTGTACAGTGGCCCAGTTATGGCATCTATTTCATGGGGTCGTTATGAGGCTTAGAGGTAATGTATGTAGGATGCCTAAAACAGTGCTCAAATCTATCCCGGGACAGAGAGTAACCAGTGACTTTGGGCAAAGCACCGGACTCTAAGGCTCCATTTCCCCGTGTGTAGAACAGAGATGCTACTAGCACTTCCTACAAAGACAGGGATTAAATGAGATAATGAATGCTAAGCGCTTAGCACAGTGCGAGCCTCCTGGTAATGCCTAACCTGTCACAGGGACAGATGGCCCCCGGGGTTACCCTTGTCAGTAGGTATTGGGTCTCCTCTCTCAGCTGCAGGTCCCTAGCGCTGCAGAGGTGCAGGTGAGGCTTGGAGGCCTTTTCTGAGATTTTGTCCTGTATTCTGGCAGGTGTGTTCCTTCTGAAAGACTTTCTTTTATATTAAAATGAGATGTAATTGTGGTAGGAAGAAACTATGAAAAGAGATTTAAATACCCCACAGTGATAATATTTGGGTGGGACTGGTCACTCCTAGCATGCTATCTCTCTACCTCCTTATCACTGCCTGGAGTCTCGTTAGCCATCTTTGGTCCCCAAAGATAGGATAGGCCTCTAATCTAATTTTTTTTTATCTTACCCAGTTTTTTAAATTGAATGTTTGAAATAGCAGGGGCCCAAGACTTTCTGGAGCATTTCCGAACTTTGCCCTTCAGGGAAATGCTTAAAAATGAACTGGGCTGTGGCAATGTGGTCCAAATGAAAAGATCGCATTCTTTCGCCATGTGCATTTACAGATAATCTCAAAAAGTTTAATGAAAAGAAAAGATCAGAAGCAAATAGAGCGAACTCTAAATTCTGGTCCTGGCACTGATAAGCCGGTCATTTGGGGCAAGTCTCTTAAAGTGACCAAGCTTCCAGCTCTTCATCTGTAGAATGGAGATAATAATACATATTTTATGGTATTCTTGGGTCACTGAGTCAAAGAGTGGAGCGTTTCATTTTGCCTTGTAGGCATACTTTTCCCGTGTAAGTTAAAATAGCATGGAGACATGGTTTGCATACATGTTCACATGTCTTACTGTAAGCATTATTTTTTTTAACATTTATTTATCTTTGAGAGAAACAGAGCATGAGCAGGGGAGGGGCAGAGAAAGAGGGAGACACAGAATCTGAAGCAGGCTCCAGGCTCTGAGCTGTCAGCACAGAGCCCGATGTGGGGCTTGAACTCCTGAACCATGAGATCATGACCTGAGCCAGAGTTGGACACTTAACCGACTGAGCCACTCAGGCGCCCCTGGAAGCATTATACTTACATGCTACTGTGCAGGGTTTTCTGCCCCCACAAAAACATTCATGCTGTATCTTATGAGTGTTTTAAGAGGATTTACCAGAGGTAATTTACTTTCATCTGTCATTGGGACCTAAACCCCTTCCCAAACTCTCCCTCCCCTGCTCCCAACACACACAGAAGACAATTCCAAGGCATCTATGAGAATTGCTTTGGACAGTGGTACTAAAGCTTCAGTGTGCATTATTAGAATCATTCAAGAGATGCCTGGGTGACTCAGTCGGTTAAGAATCATTCAAAGAGCGCCCCCACCCCTAGGAATCACAGGCCAGTAAGCCTCAGGTGAACCCTGGGATCTATGGCTTTAACAAGTTCACAGGTGAGTCTGATGTATACCAGAATTTGAGAACAGCTGACTTAGGTTGTGTCAGAATCCTAACAAATGTTACTTACCTTACCCCTCCCTTCCTGCTGCTTTTGTGAAGCTTCCCCCTGTATTTGTAAATCAGGATTTTATTCACATTCGATGATCCATGTCACGGAAAGAAGTGAGGAAGCTGGGAGTCTCGGATACCATTCCCTGCTCCCGTTGAACCTGGGCATGGCCTTGAACAACTGACTCCCTTCTCATTTCAGGGCTTCCATTTTTTTAGCGAGATGAGAGAAATCCCATGTCTCCCCTTGAACCTGGTGAAAGCCTGTTGGTAAATCGCTTGGAGTTCGTCAGCCAAGTTTATTACTCAAGTCAGTTAGGGCAGCTCAACGTGGGCTGTAGACACAGCAGCAAGGACGAGAGCATGCACCTCCCCTGAGGGCAGGTTTCCTGTGAGATCACCTCTGAGCCTGTCTCCACGCCAGTGTTGAATTATCTCAACCAAAGGTCCCAAATAGTATGACAGTCTAGTTTCTCTCCCTTGAAAAGAACAGTCAATAGGCAATAGGGAAGAATATAAGGTGCCCTTGGCCAAACAAGAAATGGAGTTATTTCTTAGGACTCAATAACCTTGTGTGAAAATTCAGGACAGTGGGCGAAGGGCAAAGCATGAGTAAGAACTCAGCCTGACAGGTGGCTACTGCCTTGTGTCTAGAGATCACATTTAAGGGTCTTCACAGGACAATAAGCTAGGAGTCTCTTGGCAGTTGCGGTAGTACAGCTTGTATACGTTGGGTCCGCTAAGAATTCTGGCCACTCCAGGTTCTATTTTAAAGTTTCCTTCACTTATTTAAAAATTTGCATACATAACCTAACTGGGTTTTATGTAGAAGAGTATTAATGACCCCACAACTTTCTGGCTAATAAACTCCCTCAAAGCATAGCTGCTTCTTTCATTTTTCTTATCTCTGATTATTTTGTGAGTTTTGTTTTGTTGGGAAAAAAATCTAGCTTAAAAGTTGTATGATGAGGTAGTGGACAGGACCTCAAATATCATCTATTCCATTACCCACATTTCACAGAGGAAACCGCCCCACAGAAACTAAATTGTCCGAGCTTCTGCACTCAAACTTCTCTTGGCAGGATAGCCAGTGACCTTCATCTTGCTCAACCCAGGGGCCAAACTTCTCTGCCTCACCTTACCCTTCTCCTAAGCAGCCTTCCCCACACTCCCTGGGAGCATTCTGTTCTGACGGTTGGTTTTTCTCTGCTCTCCTGCCTCTAGGGCCCTCCCCCCAACTCCCTACCGCAGGCTTAGCCCAGAGCCCATCCCTGGGCCCCCATCTGTGTGCAGTTACTTCCTACGCCATGTCATCCAGTCCCAAGGCTCACATAACATTCCCAGCCCCGACCTCTCCCCCCAGGAACAACTCTGTACTTGGTGTACAGATATTTGTACAGACTCTGTACTTGGTGCTCCTGAGATTTCAGAACCTGCCCTCCTCCCAACCTTCCGCATCTTGGCAAACAGCAGGAGCATCCAAGCCCTTTTTCTGGGGCGCACACCTAGAAGCCAGCCTGAGTGCCTCTATCCCCTAACCCCACTCCGTCCTTCATGCCAGCTGCTGATCCAGCAGAACTACCAGCTGCTTTGCAGAAGGTACCCCCTTGTGTATCTCCCCAGCCGGTGGGGTTAAACATGACATTCACACCCCTTCCTTGGCCCCTCAGGATCCCCCCCTGCCCCGCTTCTCCACCTGCACCTGCTGTCTGTCTCCCGGGTGCCGTGCTCACCGTGCTCCAGCTGTCCGGGGTTTCCGTTCCGTCGATGTATCAACCCTAGTCCTGCCTCAGCGACCTCACACGTGACACTCCCTCTGCCTAGAATGCTCTTCCCCCCATTCTGCCAACTTGCCCTTTATCCGAATACTGCCTTCTGCGAGAGCACTTCCCAACTCTTCCACAAGAAGTGCCACCTCCCGGGTCCCTCCCCGCTCCTTCGCCTGATTTGCTGTGTTCAGAGCACCTCACACTCTGCTGTGTCTGGCCTGTTTCCTGTCTCCCCTACAAGAATTGAAGCTCTTCCTGTCTGTTCGCTGCTATGCCCTCAGCAGCTAGAACGGGGCCTGGTGCCTAGTACATGTTCAATGTATATTTGTTGAATAAGCAAATGAATGAACACTGCTAGTTAATATGGAAGCGAGAGCAGTCAGGTTAGTTTTCTGTCCAACAGACCTTAATACTGTGCGCTGGAAAACACTTTACTTTCTTAGATCCCAGCTGCCCCAAACCACCACTGAAAACCAGATGATGGGGGGGAAACTGTTTAAAAAATTCATCTATTAAGAAGCTTTCTCTTAATTCCAATTTTAATTGGGGTTCTAACAAGTTTGATCAGCTCTTTTCCTGGGACACAGCAGATTAGAAGGGTGGCGGGTGCAAGGTACAAGCAGACACCCTGACAGCAGTAAGACACAATGCCTGACGGCAAAGAGGCAGAAGTATTACAAAGAACAGACAATAACTCAAATATAGCCGACTAGGGTCCCAGAGCCCAGAGACAGTGCCATGTTCCTTCAGGGGCCCTGAGGGTACAAAGTGGAACCCATGCCGTTCACAGTGACCGTTTTCTTAGGACAGGGGCTTATGTCTCCTCTGTATTATCAGAAAGCATGTAGTTCTATAGTTTGTAAAAATTATAAAATGCTTTAATCTTCAGAAAATCAATATACAACTACCCATATCCACATTTAACAAGTGGTAATATTTTATCATATTATCTTCAGATTTTATTTTTAAAAAAAAGGAAGCACTAATGCCCACCTAGCCCTCCCCTGGAGAAGCTCCTATTCTAAAGTTGACGTGTCTCCTCCATGCACAGTTTCACGCTTTATACGGAAAAAAAAGAAAATACACTTAATGTGAAAGCTGACTAGGTCCCAAATAAATTCGTTATTATTAATCAGGTGTTTGATTGCAGAATATAACCAACCATAAACATTTTTCAATTATCATGATTTCTTTTTCTTTCTTTGTTTCTTTTTTTTTTTTTTTTTGGTTTACCAAAAGCAATAAATTAATAAAATGGCCAATGAGCTGGAAATGTCTGTCAAGACAGAGACGGCCTTAGCATCTGTTTGGATTGCTATTTTCTCAGACCGTGAGCTCCTTGAAGGGAAAACCAGTGTCTGCCAGTGTCTGCCCTCTTAGTAGCTCACACACCTGGGACAGAACCTTGCATGTGAAGGGAGCTCAGTTAATATTTATTGGACGGGGGCGCCCGGGTGGCTCAGTCAGTTGGGCGTCCAACTTCAGCTCAGGTCCTGATCTTGCTGTTTGTGGGTTCAAGCCCCGTGTCAGGCTCTGGGCTGACAGCTCAGAACCTGGAACCTGCCTCGGATTCTATGTCTCTCCCCCTCTCCTGCCCCTCCCCAGCTCATGCTCTGTTGCTCTCTGTCTCTCATAATAAATAAATGAAAAGAAAATTTATTGGACTGAATCAAACACAGAGCGCTGTGTCTTTGTAGTGACTGAATTATCTCACTAAGCATTGAAATGTCTGGATCCTAGTGATTTGACATGCACCCTGAAGATTTGGCACTGAAAATAAAAAACAAACAACAACAAGAACTATTTGCTAACAGGGCAGACAAATTTCTGTAGCAGGTGATGAATGGTACCTGACCTGGCTGGATCTCACTGAATATCTACAGAATGAACTCATCTTCATAACATCTTGAGCAATCCTTTTAGGATGAAACATGGACCACGCACGTCACTCGACAAATATTTATTGAGTTCGTGCTTCTTGTCATGCAGGGGGCTACAGTGGGGAGCAAGACAGATGAAACCCCTAAAGAGCACACTTAATAAAACTTGGCCTTTGGCTGTTTGGGGCTTAGCAGACTTCCTGTGAATTCCCATGAAATTGGCATTGTCACTTGGCCAGTCTGCAGTTCCAAGCCACCTCCTGGGACTTGGTCCTCAAGTGACCCCCAAAGATTTGATTCAGGAATGCGTGGATGGCTGGGTGGTAGAGTCCAAAGACAACTGTAAGATCTGGAGCTGGTCCCAACTCCGCCGTTATCTGGGGTTGTCGGCACACCACTTCAGAGCCCGCTACAGACCAGAGTGCCAGCGGGGCCGGCGGCTCAGTGGCGGGGGAAACAGCCAGACGGAAGGAATGGTGGTCACTGGAGAAGCAGGACACTCTAGAGGACCAACCACCCCTCGGTTTCTCTGGTGGCTTCCATGTGGGCCTGTCCTGCCACACGTCAACCTTTTCAAGAAAAGCTGGAAATCCTGACTTGAACACGAAATTTCCCAATTCTTAAATGTTGGCAGTGAGTTAAAAAAAATTTTTTGTTTCAAAACACTCTGCAAGCCAAACAAAATATGTCTATAGGCTGGGTGCGTACGTCCACTGCCTTGTGCTCTATAGACTGGCCTGATTATCTGTGGTGCACATGGGTTCAAGCCCGTGCATGTAGCATCCCTCACCCCCCGACCCCAGCTCCAGAGTGCTGTCATTGCAGACACGCTCTTGCCCTGTGGGCAATACTGCCCAGAGAGGCCACTCTCCGTGGGTCTGGATGTGGTAGAAAACAGGCGGTCTCCAGACCTTGCCATCCACTCTTTCCATCCTGCACATGCTTCTTCTGATCATGCTTTCTGTTTGGGGGATTGTCTGGCCCGGCCGATAACTCAAGGGCGTAGACTTAAGGGATGTGCAGAGAAGGGGTCCGCTCGTTTGTGTGCCGGCCTCCCTGCCTCTATGGTGCCATCTGAGCTGTCTGCCCAGCCCCTTGCCCTGCATCTGAACCCACTTGACAAGAAAGAGGAGCTTCTGGGTTTCTCCACGTCCTGGCCAGAACAGCGCATTTGGCATCTAGACTAGCGATGGCCCCCAACCCTGTCGTTGGCCAGCTCCTCTGCTGGTTGATCTCTGTCACCACAAAACCTCCCCCGGGGAGGCCACAGAGATGACCTAGCACGCCGTGTGGGTACTGCATGCAGAGCTGCTGTTCCAGGCAGACCCTCTTCTTCTCAGGGTGTCTGACCCTCCTGGAACATGCTTCTCCCCCTTGACCCACCTACCACACTCCTGGGATGTTAGGCATGCACCTCCCGAGACTTGCCTTTATTTTGAAATTGTTTTTATGAAAGAAAGCAAAGCAGCCTACCCTTGATCCCAAAGCTTTGTTAAGTCTTAGAGCCGAGTTTCCTGGGGTTGCCGTCCTGGGTTTCATAGACTTTGGGGCAGGTGCTAGCCAGCAGACGGTGATCAAATGGATAGTAACGCTGACAAACTGGGTTTTGTGACGCTCCCAAAGGTCGGAATTCTGGTGTTATCCGGAAAGTCCTCTTCCCTTTCTCCCAAAGCCTGGCCGTGGTCTTCTGGAACTTGCACCTGAGAATTTCTTATAACTGAGGAAGACCTACCTCACTTCTGTGTGGAAGACAGACTCTTTCCTTCCCTCTGAGGGAACCCCACGAGGGTAACACGTCTGGCCTCTCCTGTGCCCTCGATGGAGAAGGCCTGCATTTGGAAGAACTTGATCGTATGAAGCGTGTCCCATTGTCTCCCTTGGGGCCAGCTCACCGGCCAAGAGGGGGGCTCTGCCCCTCCGGGCCACACGTGTGGTGGGGCTCGGCCCCAGCTGGGAGGCCCATGTGGTGCAGGGCCGCCTCAGGCAGGGTGGCATACCCTTCTAATTCTGTGGTTCAAGGATGTCCACCTGCCCACAGATCTAGGCCACATTCCCATCAGCTGCTTTCGCACAAGGAGGCTCCCCGGTGTTTCTCCACTGTTTCCAAACCAGGGTGGGAAAGAGGCGCATCTGTATCAGGCGCCTTCACACTGTAAGGGCACCTCTAGTCTCTCCCCCAGGCCGCTCCACACAAGCTGGAAGCAATGGCCGTCCTCAAGTGTCATCAGAGTGCCAGAAACTTCCTGCTCGGACTCTCCCAATGCCTCTGGAGACAATGAAACCTCTCTTCATTAAAGATTTCAAGACACTCAGCCAGTAAGGCCCCTCATCTACCTGGTTTTGACCCCTGCAATATCTAGAAGAGAGTCTGGCCTCTTCCGGGCAGGCAACACACCACGGATACCCTTCCCCCACGTGTCCCGCTTCCCCTCAAGAGACCTGTTCCCTCCTGGTTTCTCTCACTTCTCCATCGGGAATACCCGTCTCTGGCAACTGTATCTCTCCCCTGTTATAAAACACTACTCAGGAATCAAGTCTCCCTAAATAACGGATCGGACACCATTCTAAGTAGTGTGCCATCTCTCAAAATGCTTCAGACTCGACTTGTGTGGTCCAAATGTTTTTGTTTAAGGTCAGTCCCATCAGAAAGAAATTTTCATTAGTCAAAATATTTTAATCCGAGGCAGGAGCTTGGTTGTGGCTCCTTGAAGACATCTGTCCCTAATTCCTGATGTCCACCTCAGTGTCTGACACAGGGCAGAACTCAGTCGACATTTTAATTTTATCAGTGTGGTTGAAAGAACCAGGATGTTTTCATTTAGCACAGAGTTCTTAGCAAACAGCGGCCATTAAGAGGTAGCCATGGGTGACACCCTGAACATTCATCCACAGAGACATTTGCCCAAGAGTCTACTTATTAGAATTGAATCCAGCTCTTTATGTTATAAGTCACTGCTTTTGATTCCTATTTTCTGTCTCCTTATCATCCTAACGTCTTTAACCCATATCTTTGTGTATACGTATTTTCTGCAAAATGTATATTGTTTTGTGTACACATACTTTTAATTTGTATAAGTGACATAAGATGGGGGCGCCTGTCAGGCTCAGTCGGTAGAGCGTGCAACTCTTGATCTCAGGGTTGTGGGTTTGAGCCCCATGTTGAGTGTAGAGATTACTTAAAAATAAAGGCTTTAAAAAATGATATAAAGTTGTATATCTTCTGATCTATACATATATTCTTATTACCCACCTGAGCTGCTGTGTGTTTATCTAACCCCTTGCCCCTCACACCTATATCATCCTTCTGTGAGTGTCCACCGTGGGCCACATGCCATCTCTCCTGGGTTGGACACTCACGTTACACCCACAGATCCCACAAATAACGCACGCAGATGTCTATGGACCTGAGCATTTCCCTGATATGTCTAATCACCAGTGAAATTGTTGGGTCATATAACTTCTTATTTGAACAAGTACAACTGAAAGAATGAGAGGGGGCACTATTAATAATTACAGCAGGACAAGAGGCATAAACCAAGGCTGACCCAGGCAAACCAAGAGGAGTGGTCTCCCTAGTCAAAAGTCGAGTATATATAAACCAACTCAGAAGTGCCAGAATGGCTCTCGCACCTGCACTCCCCCGCGGGGCATGGGCACCGCATATCTTCACGTTCGACCACGCTTACTCGTGCCGTGATGGCAACTGTAAAATACCTCACTGTTATCTTAATCTGCATTCCTCAAATCACATATTTGAGTGGGTTTACTATACTGTTGGCCTTTCGGATTTCCTTATTCAAAAACTGTTCCTTCCTTTTGTCTATTTGTGTTGGGGTTTCCTTGTTTGTAAGAGCTTCCCACATTTTCTGGGTATTAATCCCATCAGTTTTAGACATCGTAACTACGTTATCCACCAGCTATTAATTTTGTTCATGGTGTTCTTTCTAATCAAACTCATCAATGTTTTGCCGTATAGTTTTGTGTCCTTAACGTTCTATTTTAGAAGTATTTTTTATCCCGTTTCAGAAAAACATTTCCTTTCATTTTCTTTCATTAATGTTTTTAGTTTTACTCTTCCACATGTAGATCTTTTACCCCCTGAAAGTGTAGCCACCCTCGTGTGCAATTAAGTAGGGACACAACTTTATTTTGGGGTACAGAGAGGCCGTTTCCCCAGCTCATTCACTTTCAGGTGCATCCTTTCCCCACTGATTGGTGGTGTCACCTCAACCATGCATGAAGTTCCTATGCGTCCGTGGGTCTGTCTGCCAGGTGGTCTGTGTATTCGGGCTTCTTACTGCCTGTGGCTTTGTACTCAGCATAACTTAATATCCAATGGGCCAGATTTCCCTTCAGTATTTCCCTTTGTTCAGTGTGGATCTTTATGAGGTCCCATTATAAACAAATGGGTCCTCATAAAGATTTCTGCTGGGATATGTCCAGAAGAGGCTGAGATGCTCCACTCAGATAATTATTTTTTAAATTTTTTAATTTACATAATCTCTACACCTAACATGGGGCTCGAACTCACCACCTCAAGATCAAGAGTTGCAGGCCCTACCGAGTGAGCCAGCCAGGTGCCCCTCCACCTGGATATTTTATCCTAACTTTTGTCTATTACTATCATGCTCATTGTTTGATCATTAAATGTAAAGGGCTCTTGGAGCGAATGGGTGGCTCAGCCGGTTGAGGGTTTGACTGTTGATCTCAGCTCAGGTCATGATCCCAGGGTTGTGGGAATTGAGCCCAGCATTGGGCTCAGCGCTGAGCATGGAGCCTGCTTGGGGATTCTCCCTCTCCCCCTCTCCCCGCCTCCGCCCCCACCCCTCTCAAATAAAAATATAAATAAATGTGAAGAGTTCTTTACAAATTTAAAATTTTTGATTGTAGAACTCAGAGTAGTATTTCATTTCTACTCAATTATAATTTCTGTGAACCTTTGGAGCACAAACCTCTGAAAAAGCAAATGCAGCTGAGAAGGGACCTTGGCATGTGGCCGGGACTGTGTCCGCTTGCCCGTTGTGTGGATAACGGGGAGAGTCGCCTGGCCCTGTCTGCAACCAGGTGCTCTGGGAGTCCACTGCTTCTCACTCCACAGCTGTGCCAGGCGGACCCGCAGGTCAGATCGCCCCTGAAGGGGCTCAGTGCCCACTTGGCAGTCAGACTGAGTGGACATATCTGCCTCATCCTCCACTCCTTATCTCCTTCCCATCCACACCCTCTGGACGGATCCGGACAATTCCACTCATGTCCGCCTCTTCTTTTCTGGCCTGACTCCCGCTGCTATTTGCCCAACCTGGCATCCAGCCCTTCTCTCCCCCAGCTAGAGCCATTCCGTCCACACTAGCCCTCTGCCAGCCTCAAGGATCTGTGTGGACCCGACACCCTGGGACTTGGCCCCAAGACATGCTTCAGGGCAGCCTGGCTGGCTTTGGGCTTCTCCTTTTTTTTTTTTNCCGCGAGATCATGACCTGAGCCAAAGTCAGATGCTTAACCGACCGAGCCCCCCGGGCGCCCCTGGGCTCCTGCTTCTTGTTCTCTTGTACCCAGATCCGGTCATGTGTGTAATTGGTCTGTGTTTTCTCAATCACCTTAGTTTTATTTTCTAAAATAATAATAATTTTATAGAAAAATAATTTCTATAATAATTACCTGTGTGCCTGCCTGGTAACCCCCTTCTCCAGGTGCCCCAGACCCTTGAGAACCCAGGTGATGCCTTATTCTTTTGATTCTTCCTCCAAGCAGTTAGAGCTTGGGTGAGGGCTACCACCCCTTGATCTGTTTCCCATGTGCAGCACCACATATGTCAGCGGTCAGTGCTCCACACTCAGTCTTCTCGTCCCTCTGAGCGTTGGGTGTTCACATGACATGTGCCATGAGAGGAAACTGAGGCCCGGGGGTGAAGTCACTTCCCCAAGGCATCTGCCAGAAGGCAGCAAAGCCAGGGCTGAAGCCAGACGACTGGTCAGCAAAGCCCCCCTCCCCCACTTTCCCCTCTACATCACAGGGCCCATGGCCCCTAGTCCCCCCCCGTCCTGCTGTCATCTGTCTCTAAAATGAGACAAGCCAGGGCACCTGGGTGATTCAGATGGTTAAGCATCAGACTCTTGATTTCAGCTCAGGTGATGATCTCACAGGTCATGGGTTCGAACCTGGAGCCAGGCTCTGTGCTGGCAGCATGGAGCCTGCTTGGGATTCTTGCTCTCCCTGCCCCTCCCCACCCCTTTCAAAAGTAAATAAATAACCTTGTACGAAAATAAAACAAAATGGAGCAAGGCCGCACTGAGGTGCTCAGTGCCTCTGTCCTGGACAATCACAACAATCTTCATGTTGTTGCCTTTTAATCTGTTCATGGAGCCAACAGATACTCATTAAGCACCATGGTCCTGCCAGACAGCGTCCATGTGATCTATTTTCAGGGTGACGTTGACGCAGCAGCTGGAGCTATGGCTCGGATCGTGTCACACTCCTGCTCGCAAACCTCCAGGGCTCTAGTTCAAGGCAGGGCCTGCTGGAGTGGCCGTGAAGAACTGGGACCTGGAATCAGGCCATCTGTGGGGCCAGACAGGCCTGCCCAGCTGGGCAGAGGGCACAGCCAGGCAGCCCAGTGGGCATGATCATGGCCAGAAGGTCCTGGGAGGAGTCACCAAACTCTGGGAAGGCCCAGGGCCCGGACAACAGAGGAAGAACTCAGTTCCCAGGGAGGTGACACACAAAGGAATGGAGTGACCTGACTACTAGACTCTGTGGCGCGAGGAGACCAGGGAACCTGACAGTGTCACAAAAACAAGCAGAAAAGGGGGCAGACCTTGGCTAGCTTGGTGTTGTGCCCAGCAGAGGAAAGCTGCCTCGGGCCGAGATGGGTAGTGGGCCCAGAGGAGACAACTTGGACCCCTCATTGAGGAGGGGTGCCGGACGAGGCTGGGGACAACAGCTGGAGCACCTGTCCCCACCGACATGGGCCTTCTCCCTTCCAGGCTGGCCAGAGGCCTCCTCCTCTGTGCCTGGGTTCGTGCCTCTTTGTGGCCCAGGAGTGGTGCTCAGCCCTCTGCCCCCCACCTCTTCACTTCTAGAAGCCTACTTACCCTTTAGGACCAAGTGCAGGGGCGCCTGGGTGGCTCAGTCGGTTAAGCATCCAACTTCAGCTCAGGTAATGATCTCACAGTTTGTGAGTTCAAGCCCCACATCAGGCTCCCTGCTGTCAGCACAGAGCCTGCTTTGGATCTTATGTCTCACTCTGTCTCTGCCCCTCCCCTGCTCGCTCTCTCTCTCTCTCTCAAAAATAAATATTGAAAAATATTTAAATAATAAAAAAAGACTAAGTGCAAAGGAGCAGGCTTTTTTCTCTTTTCAGGCCTTCCCACTCTGTTTTCCTATAAAGCAGACTCGTTTTTTTTTTTAATATTTATTTATTTTGAGAGAGACAGAGAGTGCACAAGCAGGGGAGGGGCAGAGAAAGAGGGAGAAAGAGAATCCCCAAATAGGCTCTGCGTTGTCATTACAGAGCCCAACCCTGGGCTCATTCCAATGAACCATGAGGTTATGACCTGAGCCGAAATCAAGAGTCCAACGTTTAACCGAGTGAGCCACCCGGGCGCCCCAACCGACTAAATCTCATAAATCTTACTGCATAGCTCTCTTAAAACACACATCATTTTACCTGGCTAATTGGCTTCCTGGGGCTGCCATAACCAAGCATCACACGCTTGGTGGCTTAAAACGACAGAAATTGATTGTCCCGTGGTTCTGGAGGCCAGAAGGCTGAAATTCCAGTGTCAGCAGGGCCTAGCTCCCTCAGCAACCACTCCCAGTGGTTCCCCAGTTCTTCTGGCTTTCAGTAGCCCTGGGCATTCCTTGGCTTGTGGCCACGTTATCCAGTCTCTGCTTGGCCATCACATGGCCCCCTTCTCTCTGTGTCTCTGTTCTTCTTATAAGAACACCAGTCATATTGGATTAAGGGTTCACCCTGCTTCAATCTGACCTCATCTTACTGTAACTAAGTACATCTGTACTTATCCCACTTCCAATAAGCGCATGTCCTGAGTTATGGGGGATTAGGGCTTCAACATCTTTTTGGGGGACACAATTTGACCTGTCACACCGGGTATGACAGCAGCACATAGGCCGCCATCTTCTATATCCACGGCTCTTCGCCTACAGCTGGGTGGTTCTGGAGAGAAACAGACCTGGGTTTGTCACTCACTCTCTTACAAAACCTGAGGAGATCCTTAAGCCGTTTGTCTTTTCTTGTCTATAAAATAACCACAACACCTAGAGCTATTGTGATATTAGCGTCAGTTCATACGCCCAGTGAGTGCCCAGGAAATTGTAATTAGTAGGTAGTAGCACTGTGTGTTGAACAGAGTAGAGACTCAATAAATAAGTGTTAGTCACCCTCTCTAATAAATATTGACTAAATTGGCAGGCCTGCAGAATGCCTGGACTGATGAGCTTTTCCAGAGGGAGGGAGCAGCAGTGGCCAGCAAGCCCTGGAGACTCACTCTATCCCGTCCCCTGGCATCGTGGGAATTGCTGAGGTGACATGGTGGCCATTGTCCCTGCTTGGATGGCAGGAGATTCTGGCTCCTGTCCTTACAGCACAGAATCCTGGCTGGCTCCATGGGAATGTGCAGGTGGAGCAGGCGGGCACTCCACACCCTGCTCTTTGTTCTCTAGCTGATGGGGGCGGGGGGAGGGGAAGGTGCATGCGCACGTGTTCTGGAGAATGGTGGTGGCCTGGAAGACAGGGGCCAGCAGGGCCCGGCATCTTCCTGAGAGAGGTATTCAGGCTGGAATGAAAAGCTAGCAACCAGAGCTTGACCTCCTGCTCTGGGGCGCTCCCTGATTTCTGTGAAGAACCAGATTCTTCCACAGGGTGAGGGTAGGTAGTGGACACAGCACAGGAGATGGAATCAGAGACTTGGGGCTGAAGGAAAACCCTCCCGTGCAGTAGCTGTGGTGACCTCTATGACTGCAGTTTTCTGTTGTATCAGGTGGGGCTGATCAAATCTGCCCTATCAAATAAGAACATGATTCAAATGCCAGCTGTTAATGTGTATGTCCCAAGGTTGCCAACCCTTGAAAGGACATCCCCAGAGCACATCAAAATTTGCAGAATACCCTCCCAGCTTCACTTTGTTTTTATTTTTGTTTTTACAACCAGAAGTGGAAAATCTATTAATTACTCTTAGAAAGAAGAAAACATGTCTGAGGCTCAATGTCCATCTGCCATAGGAATGACACTTGGTATCCCTTATTCTCTGTTTCATTAACACTCAAGATTGTGTGCTTCTGTTCAAAGGATTTCCTTTTCTTAAGAAAAATTGCTACCTTGGCATCTGGGCTCCCTAAACTCCATACCAACAAATACTTCATCTGTAGAAACTAACCACCGACTCCTTGAAATTTCTTGAAAAATTGCTTCAAAGAGCTGTACCATTGTGGGAAGCACATTTTCAGGAAAGAAGATAATGATGGGGTTTCATCCAGGAACCACGCATTTAAGAGTCAGACATCATTAGGGGCGCCTGGGTAGCTCAGTCACGTGAGTGTCCGACTCTTGATTTCAGCTCCAGTCATGATCTCAGGGTTCATGAGATCAAGCCCTGCTCTGGGCTCTGTGCTGACACTGCTGAGCTTTCTTGAGATTCTTTCTCTCCCTCTCTCTGCCTCTCCCCACCTCTCAAAAATAAATTAAGAAACCTAAAAAAAAAAAAAAAGTGGTGCCTGCGTGATTCATTCAGTCGGTTAAGCATCCAACTTTTCAGTCAGGTCGTGATCTCACAGTTCCTGAGTTCGAGCCCCACATTGGGCTCACTGCTGTCAGCACAGAACTGGCTTTGGATCTTCTGTCTCCCTCTCTCTCTGCCCCTCCCCTCCTCACACGCTGTCTCTCAAAAATAAATAAAATATTAAAAATTTTTTAAAAAAGAGTCAAAGTCAGACATCATTGCACCAGAAAACATGTGCGCCGGACAACACTGAGACACGCTGCAAACGTAGGAAGTTTTGTGATTCAATTTATATCCTTCAGCCTAGCCGGTGAGGGCAAGGATACGATGTGCACAGATAACTGAAATGCTGTGCAGACGTCGGGAACTTCCATGAGAGTTACAACGTGTGGTGAGGTCAAAGAATAAACAGCTCACATTCTTTGGGGCAATAAGAAGAGTACCTGAGGTCTTTTTTTCTAGTGCGAGAGAGATTAGGGCCAGATAAAGAGAAGGGAGAAAACTGTAGTAAGCAGGTGATCCAACAGGTAGAAAAGCAAGTTCTAAAAAGTATGGCCTGGATCCCAGTTGGTATGTTGATTACCACATTCAGTTTCCATTCCGGGTCTGTATTTATTGATCACATTTGCATTTACCCAGGTAAGGGAACTCTGCAATACAGGGCATGCAGTTGTCTTGTTTAGGGATATTCAGTCTCAGTAGAATATTGTCAAAGTGCTGGATTGTAAGTTCAGAAGTCTGATAATTATTAGCAAAAGCTGCCCAAGAATTTCACGAATAAACCGTATGAACAATGCAGAGACTGTTGGAGAGCACTTAACTTGCAGTAAAAAGCACCTAAAACTTCAGCTGCAGCTTGTATGGCATCCAGGAAACATACTACCATTGGCAGGTTCCCATAGCTCTAACCCCACGGTGGTAATGAACATGGCAATTCCTGTTAGAAAACCGTATTATATGCTCAGCATCAAGCTTTTCCGTTCGTTATTTATAACTTTGTGGTCCGCAATAAGGTAAAAAATAGCTCAAATCATAAACGATTTGATTTAAAAATCCCTAATTGTTTGAATAACACAACTGCTTTAGACTTTCAGAAAGTTGGGTTTCCCACTTGAGTTCCACAGGTACGTGAAAAGATTCCAGCCAGGATCTTTCTAGAAAGTGATGTTATAAAGCTTCTCTGTGGAAAACCTCTAGGGTTCCAAGCACAGCTGCTTTGTGAAACAAGACATGTCACTGCAGAGGACCACACTGGGCATGATCCCACCAAGTGCTCACCATGAATGGATCTTAGAGGATGTTACATTTTGATGGGGTTCGGAGCCGGGTGATCAAAGACAGAAATGCACTGAGGAGAAAACAGTTTATTTGAGACCCTTAACAGATAGGTTTTTCTAAGGCAAGAAGATTATTTACCTCTGCTAAGTTCGAGACTAGGTTTGGGTGACCTAAGGTTCTGGAAAAAATGCAACAAGAGACTGAAAGCACCTTGAAAATGATTCAAGTTTAAAGGAAAATATCATAAATTATTTCTTAAAAATCCATAAGAAAGAACAACAATAAACTCCGAGGTTACTAAAAGGCCAGGGCTTTGCCAAAATGAGAAATATATTTGTGTGTGTGTGTGTATACATACTTTCCTCTTACGAAAATGACTTGAATGGCAACACAAAGCACATGAAAATATAAAGTTCTCTGATAAAGGTAAATACATAGGCAAATATATAATCCTGTAATACTGGAATGGTGGTACATAAATCCCTTTTAATTCTGTTGGAGGGTTCAAAGGAGAAAAGCCCAAAATATAAACTATACCCCCATGTTAATGGATACAAAATATAAAAAGATGTTTGTGACATCAATAATGAAATTGGTGTTGGGGAGGATTTAAAAGTGTTGAGTTTCTGTATGTGATCATGGACATTTCTTTTTTGTTTTTTTTAAGTTTTTTATTTATTTCTGAGAGAGAGAGAGAGAGCATGAGCAGGGGAGGATCAGAGAGAGAGGGAGACACAGAATCCAAAACAACCTCCAGGCTCTGAGCTGGCAGTCAGCACAGAGCCCTACGTGGGGCTCGAACCCACGAACCATGAGATCATAACCTGAGCCAAAGTCAGACGCTCAATTGACTGAGCCACCCAGGCGCCCTGATCATGGACATTTCTTGATTTCAGTTCCCCAGCATCCTCTCCCCCTTCTTCCCGTAATAGAACCAGTTCTCACCTGTTCCATCCTTGGCCCTTGTGGTTTGCTGAGCTGCCTTGAACCTTAGCTCCGAGTTTGGGCATGCGTCTCAAAAAGGCCAGTGAGGAGGTGGAATCCTCCTGTCCACAGTGACTGGTTTTAGCACTGGTTTTAGCAGGGATCTTCAATTCTTCCAGTGGGACTCAATTCCGTTTTTTGTTTGTTCATTTAACTCTTGGGAAATGGAGATGGACTTCTGGCTATCCAGATATCTGCTTGCCCCCCGCTGAAAATGAAGTAAAAATGGAAGAAAGCATACCCAAGAGAAGAGAGGTTGGGGTCCAGATGACATTATTTGAACTCCTGGGTCCAGCTTGGCCAACCCCCCCTGAAGTTTTCAGTTAAGCAAACTAAGAGATTCTCTTTTCTTTCCTACACCTGTTTGAGTTGGGTTTCCTGTCGCTTACAAGCAAGAACCCAGAGTGGTATACCTTTACAGTTCAGCTAATTGTAGATCGTTGTGACTGATCGTAACCTGGGTGTGAATTTGGATTATCATACGGCCCCTGAAACATCAGGACTTATAGAGCATTTCTGCAACCCTCTTTTAAATTCTAATCTGTGGTATGTCAGTAATAGGTCCCTTATATCACCTCTCATCAGCTCTGACCCCTTCATCTGCCTTAATTTCTTCATACCACTTAATGTTACTGGACATTAGAGTATATAACTTTTGTTAATTTATGGTCTGTTTCACTTGCTAGAATGTAAACTCCATGAAGGCAGGCACTTCACCTGCAGTGTTCTCTGCCGTTTCCCCAAGGTCTAGGACAGTGCCTGGCACCAGAGAGCAGTCAATAAATATTCGTTGAATGAATGAATGCATGTGTAAGTGATTATTTGGCTTATCATATCATTCTGTTTATATAATTGGCTCTGGAGTCAATTGTTGGGGTCCAAACAGTGACCTAGAGAGCAAAAGAGGCTACTGTCCATTAACAGACTACCTGCATGGCCCCATCTCCTTGCAGGAAGGGACATCTCTTGTTAGCTAATTACATAACATGAAACTCTACTTTCTATAAATTATGAATGCAGTGGGTGAAAGAATGAGCCACGTGAGTGGCTCAGTTGGTTAAGCATCTGACTTTTGATTTGAACTCGGGGCTTGAGCTCATAACCATGAGTTCAAGCCTTGAGTTGGGCTCCACCCTGGGTGTGAAGCCTACTGAAAAAAAAAGGAAGGAAGAAAGGGGCGCCTGGGTGGCGCAGTCAGTTGAGCATCCGACTTTGGCTCAGGTCATGATCTCACAGTTCATGGGAACAAGCCTACAGTCAGGCTTTGTGCCGACAGCGAGGAGCTTACTTAGGACTCTCTCTCCCCCTCTCTTTTTGCCCCTCCCCACCCCTCAAAAATAAACTTTAAAAAGAAAGAAAGAAAATACCATATAATAGCTTTACTTACTAATATACTCAGAACTTAATTGGACCTGACAGGTTAAAAATATATCAGTGGAAAACATTTTGACTAACCTGAACCATTTTATCCAATGGGGTCAGAAGAGAAGCAGGTAGTAATCAATTATGCTTATAGGGGTGCCTGGGTGGCTCAGTCGGATAAGTGTCTGACTTTGGCTCAGGTCATGATCTTGCAATTAGAAAGTTTGCCTTGAACAGGTTAATAGTTTCAATGTCCATTCCAGTTTCCATGTTGTTTAGATAGCTGCATTATAATAAATATTCCAAACTAGGTGAAAGGTTGAACCTGTATTTTAGGATTCTGACTTGCCCACCCACTCTAAGTTCTTAAGTATTTTAATAGGGAATTGGTTTATTTGTATTTTTAAGAAAGCCTGGAATCAAGGAGGATATACTGAAAAGTCAGGTGATTTAGGGAATATGAGATGAGCTCCTCTCCTGAGGGAACTCAGTGCTCAAAGACCAACTACAAAGTGAAAACATAATTACACCCCCTGAGAAAGGCCCTGGCCCAAGGGAGGAAGGGGAGGGAGGAGGGAAGGGAATACAAAGACATGATCAGAGAGGAGGGGGCATTCTCAAGCAAGCTGACAAAGGAAGCAGTTAGCTTACTTTTTCTAAAGGTGAGGAAAGATGAATGCCGAAGTATTTGTTCTGCTGATAGGCAAACTGTAATTACATCTTGTTTTTTTCAGCGTGTTTCCTTCTCTAATCATGATTCTCATTAAAGTGTAGAGAGTTGGGGTGATTGTCTTAAGTCTTACATTTTCCATTGGCTATGGGAGTTTGATAGCATATGGGACCTTCCTCGGGCAGCGATTATGTTGCTGCAGGGTAACACTCGTTTACATCCACGTGCCCACAGTGCCCACAGTAGATCACCGTGTCTTCCAGGGCTGGTCTGCAAGACTCATCAGAATGCTCTTCACACCAGCACAAGCCAATGAACATTTGGTAGAGCAGCTCTGGAGCAGATGCACCTTTGCCTTACAGTCCTTCAAACTCGTTCATTATGCAATTAATTTAAATTAAATTCAGAAGGCCTGGAGAATTCTCAGTCTGGCAACGAAATCGATTAACTTGTCAACTGATGTCTGACTGTTTAAAAATGAGGGCATTAGAGTAACTTAAAATTTCTCCAAACGTGTGAGAGATTTTTTTTTTAGCGAATAGACAATTAAGTAAATATTCAGAAAATGTATTCAAAGCGGTAGGAGGAAACTGATTTTCAGAGCTAAGGAGCTTCTTAATACTAACCAACTTTGCAAAAAGTTTGTTTCTACAATAATGCTCAAGTTTGTACTGACTGTGTTCATATTCACTAATACTTTACTATTTTTCAAATTCGATAGCTGTTTCCCAAATTGGAAATTCTAGGGGTCAGTACTGACCCATTCACTCATCTATTCACTGATTCATTTGAACAATATTTATTGAGCCCCAGTTATGTGCCCAAGCACTGAGGATATTATAGTGAATGAAGACAGACATGCTTTCATAGAACTTAGAATTGCATGAATAAATTTAAAACTCAACTATGATAAGCAGGTAGATATACCTGGTGCTAGAGAGGACCATGTGAGATTTGCCCTAAGTTGGGTATTTAAGGAAAGTTCTCTAGGAGCAATGATGGACAAAGGAACAAGATCTAGAGGGAGATAGACTGACCAGGTCAAGAGAGAAGAAAGGGGGGTTCAGGCAGAAGGAGCAGTGAGCCCAGGTTCTTGGGGGAGTAAGGCCAGCATGGCTGAACCAGGAGACCATGCCAGGGTGTATGCCCTTTTAGGGAGGGACACTTATGTTTGGAAAGTGGGCAATCACTGAAATGCTTTCAGCTAGAGAGGAGTGAGGTGGTTCGAGCTGTGGTTGGACCCAATTTGTCTTCCCAAAGACTCTGATCTTGTGTGGGGGAAGGATTGGAGGGTGGCTAGATGAACAGGGAGTTAGGTGAGTGGGTGAGTAGGGAGGCTTAATCTTCCCCCTCCCCCAACCCACCTCCTTAGCCAGAGTCAGTGTTCTGACACCAGATTAAAATAAAAACTGAAAACCTATTTCCTGACCAACCAGGAAATGGAACACCAGCCACACTGAACCTAAATGATTTCTTTTAAGTTTTTTTTTTTAAAGTAAAACTCGGAAACCAACTTGACAATAAACTATTTGTAAAAAGAATAATAATAATAATAATAATAAAATAAAGTAAAACTCTACCCCCAACATGAGCTTAAACTCAAAATCCCTCACAATGCTGAGATCAAGAGTCAGTCGCATGCTCTACGGACTGAGCCAGTCAAGCACCCCCAATTTTCTGATTTGTAAAGTAGGCTCCACACCCAATGTGGGGTTTGAACTCATGGCCCCAAGATCAATAGTCACATGCTAGCCAGCCAGGCACCCCAACCCAAATAATTTTTTAATGTAATTGTTATCCCTCCAAAGCCTTTGAGCTTCTTAAGGGTAGGAAGTGTACATTATTCATCATTGTATCTTAAGGCCCAGCACACCATCAACAGATTATATAGCTGTCGGGTACAGGAAGGAAGTATGGCCTGTTAGCTTGCTGGCTAACATGGGCCACCATGACCAAGTACCTGCTTAAACGACATGTATGTATGTATGTATGTATGTTTATTTATTTTGAGAGAGAGACAGCGTGAGTGGAGGAGGGGCAGGGGGGATAGAGAGACAGAGAGAGAGAGAAAATCTTAGGCAGGCTCCATACTCAGCACAGAGTCCAATGTGGGGCTCGATCCCATGACCCTGGGTTCATGACCTGAACTAAAATCAAGAGTCCAACACTCAACCCATTGAACCACCCAGGAGCCCCCAGTAGACATTTATTTTCCCACCATTCTGGAGGCTAGAAGTATTAGCTCAAGCTGTCAGTGGGATTGGTTCCTTCTGAGGGCTGAAGGAAGGATCTGTTAGAACAGAGATCTGTTAGAGATCCCTCGTCGCTTTGCGTGTGTCTCCAGGACCAAATTTCCCCCTCTTACAACACAGTTCTATGGGATTGGAGCCCCCTCTAAACACCTCACTTTAAACTTGATTATCTCTATAAGGACCCTACCTCCAAATAAGGCCACATTTGGGGTAATGCAACTCAACTGATAACACAGGGTGCTGTGGGTTTTGGTAGCTGGCCGATGTTCTAGAGGACTCCATTTATCAAGGCAGCTTTTGTTTGTTCCAGTTAATAGTGCTGGCTCCTTCATGTGTCAGGCTCCAGAAAGCAGACTTCAGAGTAGGGAGAGCAGAGCAGAGAGATTGCCTTTTCCCGGTCTCTTCAAAGCTTATGCCATTTTCTTGAAAAAGCCCGAGCAAAGATAGATTTTCCAAATTGTTATCTGTTGAATTGTGCCCTGTTGCCTCAAATTCATATACCAAAGTCCTAGCCCCCAGGACCTCAGAATGTGATTATATTTGGAGATAAAGTCTTTAAAGAGGTAACTAAGTTAAAATGAAGTCATTAGTGTGGACCTAACCCAGTATGACTGGTGTCCTTACAAGAAGAGGAAATTTGGACACAGACACGCACAGAAGGAAGACCACCTAAGACATGGCGGGGAAGGAGGCCTGAGGAGAAACCAGCACTGTTGACACTTTGATTTTGGGCTTCTATCCTCCGAAATGATGAGAAAATAAATTTTGGTTATTTAAGTCACCTCGTCTGTGGATTTTGTTATGGTGTTCCTAGCAACCGACACACAAACCAAACTGGCCAACACAGCGATTCTCAAAACCCAGTTTCACTTGATAACTCCTTCCCATGATTCACTTCTTATTAATAACAAGTAATGTTTCCTGAGCGCTTACCTGGTGTGTCAGGCACTGAGCTGACGAGTGCTGTCAATGTTATCTTTAATCTGTACAAACCCGTACACATAATGGACTGTTATGATCTTATTTTGTATGCAAAAGAAACCTGAGCATCAGAGAGATCAAGTAGCTTGCCTGACGTTGTCCAGTAGGAAGGATACAGAGTCTGGGGTCTCCAAGACCGTGCCCTTAGCCTCTGAGCACTTTGTGCCAGCCTGAGGACCATTTTGGAAGGAGGTAGAGCTTCACTGCACCACAGAGGTTATAGGCATGGCTGAGACACCTGGGTGTTATAGCTGATGAAGAGAGTGAATTACCCCTTACACCTAGTTGCCCTCATCAATGAGAAAACAAACAACCTGATTAAAACATCAGCCAAAACCTTTACAGACATCTCACCAAAGAAGATATAAGCACGTGGAAAGATACTCCACATCCTCTGTCATCAGGAAAATGCAGAGTAAAATAACAATGAGAACCACTACACACTTATTAGAATGGCCGAAATCTAAAACATTGACAACATCAAATGCTGGTGAGGCTATGGAGCGACAGGAACTCTCAGTCATTGCTGGTGGGCATGCAAAAGGGTATAACCACATTGGAAGAGAGCTTGGCAATTTCTTAGAAAACTAAACATACTTTCACCATATGGCTCAGCTCTTGATATTTACCCAAGTGAGTTGAAAATTTATGTCTACACAAAGCCCAATACAGGAACATTTATAGCACCTTTATTCAAAATTGCCACAATTTGGAAGCAACCAGGATGTCCTTCAGTAGGTGAATGGATAAAGGGTAGTACAGCCAGACAATAGAATATTATACAGCACTAAAAAGAAAAGGGCCATCAAACCATGAAAGGGTGTAGAGAAAATGTTAAAGCATATTACTAAGTGAGAGGAGAAAATCTGAAAAGATTACATACTATATGATTCCAACTATTTATTTTCCCACCATTTTGGAAAAGGCCAAACGATGGAGGCAGTAAAAAGATTAGTGGCTGCCCATGGTTGGAAGGAGGGAGGGATGAATAAGCAGAGCACAGAGGACTTTTAGAGCAGTGAGACTGTTCTGTGTGATACTATAATGATGGATACATGTCATTATACGTTTATGCAACTCCATAAAATGTACAACACCAAGAGTGAACTCTAATGTAAGCTCTGGACTTTGGATGATGATAATGTGTCATGTAGATTCATCCACTGCAACAAATGTCCCACTCTGGTGGGGGTTGCTGACAATGGGGGAGGCTGAGCCCATGTGTGGGCAAAGGGTATACAGGAATTCTCTGGACGTTCACCTCAATTTTTCTGCGAGCCTAAAACTGCTCTAAAAACAAATGTCTTAAAAGAGAAAAACGTACTTCTCCAGCCTCTTGGGTCAGCTTGTGACTCTAAATTCTTCTTAGTTCTTACAGACATCATCAGCCCTCCATGAACAGTTATAAGACTCTACCAACATTTCAGAGCCCGGATTAAATATTTTGCCTTTGCAATTATCACAAGTCATTAGGTTCCTATGATTACTCATCTTAAGCAGAGGAAAGAAGACTGAAAGAAAATGACAAGTCATCAAATCACAAGGAAATTGAATTTGAAATTCAATATGTCTTTCATGACTAAAGCTGCATGTATTTGTATTGATGCCACAGTAAGTGTCCCTGTTTGTTCGTTTGTTTGTTTGTTTTTACACAAGAGAACATTTATAATTAGATGGAGCATAACCTGAGTAAGATATACAGACCTGTGCCTCCTACTCAGGTAATCAGCTGCCATGAGAGGTTGAAGACCTGGGATGCCTGGGTGGCTCAGTTGTTTAAGTGTCTGACTCTTGGTTTCAGCTCAGGTCATGATCTCAGTTTGTGGGTTCAAGCCCTGCAGAGTGGGGCTTTGTGCTAGCAGCCAAGAGCCTACCTGGGATTCTCTCTCCCCCTCCCTCTCACCCTCTGACCCTCCCCTACTCTCACTGTGTCTTTCTCAAACAAATAAACGTAAAAAAAAAAAAAAGTTGAAGACCTTGAAGGCCTTGGATGTTGATGAGCAAAATACGAGTTAAACGCGTTTCAGAACGGATAATAAGTGGGATGGGGTAACACGTTGAAGAACATTGTTAGAGGTGCTTTTCTCCTGTTTTTGCTTCTAATTGCTGAACTGCTAGAATTTGCATTTTCCCATTATCAGTGCCCCGCTGGTAGGTGAAACATAGATCACGAAACAAGTATTCACGCTCTGAGAGGAGGTGGCCCTCGTGAACAGCCATTGTCCCTACCCAGCAGTGTCTGCCATCACTCAGACGCATCTGAGATGTTGTGGGGAAAAGAAGACAAGTGGGGTCTCTTCATACCTGGAAGGGTTAAGCACTGAGTCAATCTATAGCAAATGGCACACCCAGTTTGAGGTCCGCGAGGGTGAAGTAACTTATCTGTGAGTCATCACTGAATACACTTCGTTCTATAGAATGTTGGTTAGCAACTCGCTGCCGAACATTATGTCCAATGTTATACACCGCATTTGGAAGGAGGTAGGGCAGGTTGCTCATTGTGACTTAGCATTTGGCAATGAAATAAAGCTGGCATCAACGGCCATGGGTTTTCACCAACGGATTTAGGGTCTGAAGAGAAGTGCTGGGTTGCAAGACTTCATTTTCACTCTAAGCATGAAAGACAGAAAAGGACCAGCCTAGTGCCCGTGGCTAAGGGGCCGAAGAGTGACTCTCCTGGGAAACTGTCAGTATAGAAAACAAAACAAAACAAAACAGAAAAGGAACTCAGCCCAATGGTTCTCTTGTTTCATTGTACTGTGGCTTTTTTCTGAGGCTCTGACTATACGATTACATTCTTAGCTATTTTCAAACCTTCATACTGATTGGTGTTTTTAAAGCAGAACCTTAAAACTCAGTGCTCCCAACCCCAGATCCTATCAAAAGAGCCCTGTATTTGTCAGTCAGGAGGAATGAGCAGGCAGGAGGGTGAGGCTGTGTATGTCCATGGCTGGAAAAAAGATATGATGAGTTGCTGTTTTGTTGCTAGGCAATAGGCTTTATGTGACAACAATTCCTTTTCTCTGAAGAACTGGAGTGCTCTTTTTGGTTTCATGAAAGCCATGCATTTTCTTGGTACAAGAAGTACACAGGGGGGCACCTGGGTTGCTCAGTTGGTTGAGCATCTGCCTGGCTCAGGTCCTGATCTCACATCTTGTGGGTTCGAGCCCCGCACTGGGTTCTGTGCTGACAGCTCAGAGCCTGAAGCCTGCTTCAGATCCTGGGTCTCCCTCTCTCTCTGCCCCTCCGCCCACACTCTGTCTCTCTCTGTCAAATAAAAATAAGCATTAGAAATAAAAAGAAGTACACGTGGCGTTTATGCTAATTTGTTCTATGATAGTAAATAGTGTTTATGAGGGGGAATGCTAACCTGCTTTTGAATTCTTTGATTTGCTTTCCATTGCTACCTGTGAAATCACTTTCTTAAGGGAGGTATGATCCATTCCTTTTCTCAGCTAATGACCCTTGTTTGGTTCGTCTGGATGTGGTTTGTGTGATTGCGCTTCTCTCCAAGCCTCTAAACGTCCCCAGGTGAGTAGTGAATGGGCCTCTGAGCTTCTCAATCGAGAACATGTTCACGTTTGGAAACGTTATTGGATTCGATGTTATAATTTCAAACTAGTTAGCTAATCCTGATGCGAACACGTTATAGTATCTTCTATATTTCTTCTTCTTTTATTGATTCTATCCTAATATAGCACATATAGGTTATATAGCACGTATAGGTTGTGTACTGGTTACAGTCTAGATGGAGTCCTTGATCTTTTGGCTCCTTACAGCCTTAAAGCATCTACATAGAACTTGGCAGTTGGTAGATGCTTAATAAATGCTCATCGAATGGAAGAATGGATGGAAGCACAAAGATTAATATAGTGTTACATTTTCCAAATATGTGGGTTTCAAATAGATTCAAGACAGGCTCTGAAAATGCAGTGGTGATTGGCACTATAGGTATTATAGAAAGAGACAAAAATTTAAATACTCTTAGAACACTGTCCTTCCACTGTGTGTAAAAGTCATATGTTTAATATAGAAATAGCAATCAGAAGCTCTTGGGTATAGATTCAAAATGCTGACATTCTTTTAATCTTAGGAGACCTTCGAGTTACTTTGAAAAATGGAAAGCGTGCAGGCTTGAGAAGCAGCCCACAGGTTCAATGTTTTTTCCTAAGGTCACGTATTCTCCTAAGGCAGAGTCAGGTCTTTGCCACCGCACGAAAACATAGTCTGAAAATGCTTCCCCGCTAATAGGAAGTGATGTGTCCTGGTCATTCTTTTCTTTTGGATCATGGCTGAGGGGCACCTGGGTTAAGGGTCAGACTCTTGGTCAGATCAGGTCATGATCTCATGGTTCATGAGATCAAACCCCGCACTGGGCTCTGTGCTGACAGTGTGCAGCCTGCTTGGGATTTTCTCTCTCTCTCTCTCTCTCTCCTTCTCCCTCTCCCTCTCTGTCTGTCTCTCTCTGCCTCTCCCACACATGTGTGTCTCTCCCTCTGTCAAAATAAATAAGTAAACTGGGCACCTGGATGGCTCGGCCAGTTGGGTGTCTGACTTGAGCTCAGGTTATGATCTCACGGTTCGTGGATTTGAGCCCTGTGTTGGGCTCTGTGCTGACAGCTCAGAGCCTGGAGCCTGCTTCCGATTCTGTGTCCTTCTCTCTCTGCCCTCCCCCACTTGTGCTCTCTTTCTTCCTCTCAAAAATAAAATAATCATAATAATAAAATAAGTAAATAAACTTAAAAAAGAAAAATCTTCAGATGAACTTTGTCTCTTGGGTTGAGAAGATTAAAATATTTCTCCTACCCCATCCCTGCCACACTCTGGGACATTGGTTTTTGTTCCCAAAGAAGAACTGTTAATATTCATCGAGTGCTTACTACGCGCTAGCCACTCTTCTAAGCTCTTTACGTGGATTAATCCCTTAATCCTCACAACAGTCCTGTGAGGTGGGTGCTATTATTGTCCTTTTCATAGAGGAAGGAACTGAGGCACGCAGAGGTTAAGTCGCTTGCCTTAGGACTCTGCATCCAGCATGGGGCAGAGCTGAGTTTGGAACCGACATGCCAGCCCCAGACTTCACTCTCTCGGCCCTGCTCCGAGCCACCTCTGAAACAGAGAAGGGGAAAAGCAAGTCCGGACCCTCGAATTGTCACCACGCCGGGTGTGGACTCTCTGCCCACACCACACTCTCCTTGGCCTTATTCTGGGCTGGGCTGGGGCTCATTCACACCAAGACTCAAGGGTCTTGCCAATGTGAGTGAATGCAAGTGAGGCTCAGTCCCAGAGCCCCTCCTCCGTCACAGGCCTAGGCCTCTGTTGCAGCTCAGCCCAGCCTCCTTGGGCTTGCCCCAGGCCTAACCCTCCAGACCTGCTCCCTGAAAGCTGGGCAAGACACTCTGACCCCAAACATATCTGCCAGAGGAGACGCATTTCCCACAAAGGCAGGCCTGGGGCTGCGCCCAAGGAGAGGCATTGACTCTCCTGACGGAGAGAACATTCTGGTGCTCTGGCCCTGCCAAAGGCTGTCAGAACACAGACTGCCCTCTCCTCCAACGGGTGTGTGTGTGGGGTGTGTGGGGGGGGGAGTAGTTACACACACACACACACACACACACACACCTTATACACACACACTCTACTGCTTTTACATAACAGGCTTGCCTTCCCACATCTCTCCTTTATCAGCAAACACTTCAGAAGGTACGGCCCTACCTGCATTCCAAAGACCACACAAATCACTTCCCGCCCTGCTGAAAGGGCCTCCCTCCCAGGATGAATCATAGCAACTGCTGAAGGGCAGTCAGCGGTGGGCCCCACCCTTCCCACAGGAAGTGAGAAAGAGTAAATATATAGTTGTTCTCTAAGGGCCGGTACACGGTTAAATAGGTGATTTTAAAAAGCGAGAGCTATTTAAGAGGTAGTGACAGCTCTGGAGAAGAACAATGAGTCAGGGGACGTGGCAGTAGCCAGGCGGAGACCACAGGATTCCTATAAACTCTTTTATAAACAGGGCTCTGAAATTCCAGAGCCCGCAGGAGGTGGCTGTTTCTGTGACTCAGCGCTGCTATGCCACCAAGAATGTACCGAGGATTGGGGCAATTGGGACACCTGAGATGTGGGGTCAGCGCCCTAAGAGAGAATGTACTTTTAGCATTAAAAAAAAAAAAAATCAGAGTGTCAATTCTTTCACGAACCTTCTGGCAGGACTCTAGAAGCCCTTCCATAAACAAGTGCTTGTTTAGGCACCTCCAGGACCCGAAGCAAGGTCAGGGGGATGTAGTGTCTGAGAGACCACTGGAGGCCTTGGGGTAATACTGATGCTTAGGCTGCCATTACGACGTGATCACTCTGGGAGCAAAGACCCAAGGTCACCAGCTCTATTCCCAGTATGCAGTTTGGGTAGTCTTCAGTGACTGGGGCAAACCAACATTCCACTTCTCATTTCTCAAAAACGCCACCTGACCAACAGCTCTAGGACCGTACAAAACCAGTGATCAGTGAGGAAGACCTAAAGTACAGAGAGCCTGGGTGCATCCGGTCAGCTGGGGCATTGTCGAAATGTGGATTTCGGGTAGGGTCTGATACTCTGCATTCGTCTCGGTCGGTGCCCAGGCTGCGCGTGGATCACGCTTCAAGCACTGGGGTGCCAGACAACATGCGAGAGGCGTGGTCAGTGGACACCAACCCTGGGAGAGTGGGGGGACCTGCGGCATGAGGTTGGAGACAGGTCTTGGTGGTGAGATTGGATGGAGGTAAAAGATACCCCAGATCTCCTTTGTGAGGCACTGCGTGACCTGAGGAATCCCAAGGGGAATGGCAATGGCCCCTTGTATAGGGACCAGGATCAAGCTGGCCCGGTGCCCTTGGGGAAGTTGAAGGGTTGGGGCAATTAGGAGCTTGGAAACCAGACTCTGCCATTGAGTAGCTGGGAGACTACGCAGGTCTGAAAGATGCGGATGGTAATTAAATGAGATGATATATGAAGGGCTTAGTTCAGGGCCTCGTACAGCATAAGCAGTCAGCAAATAGAACATTTGCTGATATTATTATTATTAAATTTAAAAAATTTTAATGTTTATTTATTTTTTGAGACAGAGTGTGGGGGGGGGAGGGGCAGTCAGAGAGGGAGACAGAATCCGAAGCAGGCTCCGGGCTCTGAGCTGTCAGCACAGAGCCTGACCCAGGGCTCGAACTCCTGAAACACGAGATCATGACCTAGCCACAGTCGGACACTTAACTGACTGAGCCACCCAGGCACCTCTTATGATTAATTTTTTTAATGTTTTGTTTATTTTTGAGAGAGAGAGAGCTAGTGGGTGAGGGACAGAGAGAGAAGGGGCCAGAGGATCTGGTGCGGGCTCTGTGCTGACAGTGGACAGCCCGATGAACTGGAATTCATAACCGTGAGGCCATGACCTGAGCCGAAGTCAGACCCTGAACTGACTGAGCCACTCAGGTGCCCCGATACTATTACTATTACTATTACTATTACTACTATTATTATTATCATTATCATTATTATTAAGTTTAAGTGACTTCCTACTTACCTGTGAACTTGGGGCCAGCATATCCCAAACAAAGTGCTCCTGGTCGAGGCAGGCACTCCCTTCTCCCCATTTGTGTCCCCAAGTGCAGGTTGGCCAGTGATGCGGGAATGGACGGGAGAAGCGGACTGCTTGACGGAGGCAGAAGGCTCATGCCCAGGGCCTAGGTAGGAGCAAGATGGTCCCTGCCCCTGGGCGTGAACCGGGGAAAGGATTCAGGGCACTCTGGACTAATTTATTGGTGGAAAAAAAGTTACCCAAAAGCCTGTCATGTCGAGGAAATGTCGCCAAATGGCAGATTCTGTTTTAGCCACAGGGTAGCGCACGTTCTAACCCGAGGTGCCCCGGGTTCAGGATGGGGGTGCACTGGTCTCAGGTTTCCTGATGCCACGTATCTCCATGGCCCACTGTGCCGCACGGCGCGGACTCTCTGCCACAAGCCAAGGGCTATGCCGGAGGCAGCCACTAAGACTCTTTGGCCAGAGAGGGTGCAGCTCGCCTTTCCCAAATATTTCCCTTTGAGAGTGAAAGCAGGAGATGAACGGAAGGTATCAGGCAATGGCTCGCCTCAGTGAGGCCAGACCTCTGGGAGAGCGACTGGGAACGTTGATCAAAACGCACAGTCTACACAGCAATGACTTATTTTCCAAAGTCTCTGGCAGTTTTTAGTCCTAAATTTTCTTCTCCTCTTTAACAGGGCAGGGCAAACCATGTGAAGGCCAATTGGCCGGGCTCTGTGTTTTCCTCAGTTGGATTTGCAGGTGAACCCATGACGTTTTTACCTGGCCGTTGGGGCCTCTCGCTACTTCAGCTCTTCATCTGCTCTTTCAAGGACTCAGCCAACGTGCGAAGATGTTTCCCAGGTTTAGAGGTGAAGAGACACAAGGCAGACCATCCTCGTCTCCTCTCCTGCCCAGCACCAAGGCTGGCTCTCCTTGCNCCCCCCCCCCACCCCCTCCCCGGGAGGCTCCCTCAGTGGCCTCTGGCTGACCAAAGTTTACCAGCTGGGAGCCCCTCCCACCCATGGACTTCCTCTTGTCAGGTCTCAGTCCAAGCTGACAATTCAGTTATGTCACTCACATTTACTGCAGGGAGGAAGTCTCCCAGAAGCCATCTGTCCTTCCCTGGGTCATATATGCATTTCAGCAGCTGCCTTTATTGGCTTTTTTAGGAAATAAATGGGCAGAGAAGCCAGCAAATAGATACTTATTGATATTTTTATTATTATTAATAGCTGAGGTTTATTGACATAATTTAGTGCCAAACGTATGCCAGGCACACTGTGAGGGTACTGGGTCTACAGAGATAAGCAAAATGTGGCCCCTGCCTCTGGCTGTTTCCAGGCCCCTGGGGATGACTGACAAACCGAAGGCCATGAAGGTAGAAGCCAGGACAGAGTGCTCAGTGCCCCAGATTAATGTGAGGAAGTGGCTAAGTCTGCCTCTGAGAGGTGAGAAAACCTCACAGAGGGGGTGACATTTGGGCTGTGCTAGGGTCTGAGGAGGTGACATTTGGCCAGCGCTGTGTTCTAAATGGCCTCCCCCGGTGGTTCATATGCTAAAATCTCAACCGCCAAAGACAATGGTACTGGGAGGTGGGGCATGTCAGCCATGATTAGGTTGTGAGGGCAGAGCCTGATGAAGGGGACTGGAGCCCGTATAAAAGAGGCCCCAGGGAGCTCCGTCACCTTTTCCACCACGTGAGGACACAGTGGGAAGGTGCCGGCTGTGAGCCCGGAAGCCGGCCTTCCCCAGGACATGACCACGCTGGCGCCCTGACCTCCAGCCTGCAGAACTCTGAGAAATACATTTCTGTTGTTTTGTAAGCCACCCAGTCTGCGGTGTTTCGTTACAGCAGCCCCAAAAGACGAAGGCAGGCTGTTTGTGGAGGGCAGAGTAGAAGTCTGCCACCGGGAGAAGAGGGGAAAAGACACGCCAGGCTGTGAGAGAAGGACGTGGAGGCAAACAGGTGGCCATGAAAGCATGTGCCCTCTTCCGGGACAGCAGCCCACTTTGCCTAGGGACAAGGCTGAGGAGAGAGGAGCCTGGGGAGGCCATCAATGGAAGAGTGGTCTTTTGAGGACTGTGGTGTTGCCACGGATGGGACCCTGAGATTGACAGGAGGTGGGTGGTGCTATGACAGACCGGGTGAAGAGGAGGCTGAGGGGGTCCCTATCGGCAGTGTCTGCAGTACCTAGAGAAGTACCTCCCCGTGCCCACTTAGTAGATTTTATATAGGGGACATTCCCTACAAGGCATAGGTGAGGAAAATATTGCAGGAAGTTGTAACTAGGCTTAACAACCTTGTACCATTTTGGGGGTTCCTGGGTGGCTCAGTTGGTTAAGCGTCAGACTCTTGGTTTGGGCTCAGGTCATGATCTCATGGTTTCCTGGGTTCGAGCCCCACCTCGGGCTCCATGCTGACAATGGAGAGCCTACTTGGGATTCTCTGTCTCCCTCTCTCTCTCTCTCTCTCTGCCCCACCTCACTCGAGCTGTTTTTGTCTCTCACAAAATAAAAAATAAGCTTTAAAAAAAAAAAAACAACAACCTTGTACCATTTTCCAGAGTGCCTAAACAAACTGCACGGTAAACTCAGAGTTGTTCTCTGTGGCCTTATTATAAGATCTCTGTATGTGAAGCATGGCTCCAAATAAATGTGTTTGCCTGGTGAGTATACCCATTGGGACTCTGGCGCTCTACAGAGTATGTTCTTCTTCAAAAGAGGGTACAGTCGATACCAAAAGGGTGCCTGAAGGGATGACCCAAAAAAAGCTTTGGATTTAACTTGAAAGAACTGCCTCAATGGGAAGAATGCATGGTTGGCGTTCACTGCGCTACATACACATTCTGACTTAGACACTTGATCTCAAAAGTAAATTTTTGCTGCCAGGCCCAACTTTTCAGAATCCTTTTCTTCAGGGGCGCAGAGACCAGGTAAGTAAAGGTGACGATACGCAATGTATTGTACCAAGTGCCTGGGGGGTGCCCACTACAGGTTTAATGAACGAATGGTAGCATTTGCGGTAAAAACTTTTTACGTGCTTGAAGTCCTTGAGTTTTTGTGTATTTTTAGTACTTTCAAAAATACAAAAATGTCGCAAGAATAACTTAGAGAACTTTCTAGCTCTTGAACAATTTCAGAGTAGGTGGCAGGCCCGATTTCCCCTTACTCCTAAAAATTATAGCGTATGTTGCCTACAAACAAAGATAGTGCTTCGTATAACCACAACCGACCCATCAAGACGCGGAGATCAGCTCTGGAAAAGTGCAACTACCATCAATGACACCAACTGAATAATGGTTTTTATAGTCAAGTGGCCCAAGTCAGGAGTAGGTGGTACGCTCAGCTGCCGAGGGTCTTTAATCTCTTTTAATCTGGAATGGTTGCTCTGTCTCTCCTCATCTCTGAAAACACTGACATTTTGAAAATTACAGGCCAATTAATTTGCAGAATGTTCCTCCATTTGGGTGTGTCTAATGTTTTCTCATAAGTAGATTCAAGTGAGGCATTTTTTATAGGAATTTCACAAAAGTGATTTGTGTCCACACTGCACGTTACAGGTGGCACATGATTTTATTTGCCTCATTAATCATGGTATTAATTATTTCCTGACAGCTCCTGTCTCTGGTTATTTGTACAGCTGGTACAGGAGGACAACACCCAGGAAGACCCTAGTCCTATCCTCAAACCGGCACGTGGAAACCTCTCCTGCAGGGCCTTTGTGGGGCGTAGGCACCTTTGGGGGGCCTGAGCGAGAGGCAGAGCAAGAACTGGGACCTTGATTTGAGGCTTGGCCTTGGCCTTTGTCCAGCAGAGACTGAGATCCCTGGTGCTGTGGGCACCAGCATGCTTCCTAAGCTTGACGTGGGCAGTGTAGATAAGTCAGCTGAACTTGAGGCTGATGCCTTTTGGAATCTTGGGCTTGACCTCCTTGGGCCTTACAAGGACCTTGACAGCCTTGGACCAGGCACACTCATGGCCTTGATTATTGTTGGCTTGCATTTTCCTCAGGCTCTTCTTGTGCTTCTTGGCAAAGAATTTGGGGTCTATCCCACTAACAGATTCATGATCCTTATAGTTTCTTGCACCATGCTTTGGACTGACTGTGTGTAGTGTGGTTCTTGGAGATGGTATGCTGCACTATAGCCCACCAGATGAGGTTAACTTTGATGACCTGATTCAGGTGGTATCTGCTGGGTTTTCCTGCCATTAACGTCTGTGTTTGCTCCTTGTTTTTGATAAGAACTTATTTGAGACTAGCAAATATCTCATTCCTGATCAAACTTTCATTCACTTGGCTTAGCGTCCGTTGAATTCCTTGCTTAAATTATTATGATGATGGTTACTAAAAGTCTACCAGAATTGTATCATTCCATCTACAATTGTGTGCTAGCATGCAACTATAATTTTAAGCTGTCTCATTTCTCTATCTATCTATCTCAGTATAGAATCATGGTTTCCTATTTTACTCAATGAGTTTCTTATTTTATTCAATTATAATTCTCTTACTACCATTACGTATTTTGATGTTTGAATTGTCCCAGATTCGGCTAGTAGGGTCCTATTCAAATTAGTATCCGTGTCTTTTTTACTTACCTTTATCCTACTTTGAGAGCTTCACTTTCTAGGCCAACAAAATGTTCCAGGTTCATCTTATACTTTCCCTGAATCAGTCCTGGAATCAGGAAATCCTGGTAGCTTTTAGTGGTGAATGGGCTTTAGAAACCAAGATTTTGGTGCTAGAGATGCTCATTTGTATTCGGATCCTACTGCTTTAGGCTTTCTCCAGAGGGAGAAGTAGAAAATATCTGTATAATCACACACACACACACACACACACACACACACACACACACCTACCAGTACATATTAATACTTCCAATTCCAATGCAATACCACATGGTTCATTCTAGCTTCTCCCCTTTCCACATTTGTAACTTCTCTTTTCAACAGTGAGAAACTTGACTCCTATTATCTGCAATATATTTGCTTATTTGCTCAATCTCTTTGTATGAAGCCAATCTCCTGACCCTGCCAGGTCACTGCCCTGCTCAACACACCTTTGTGTGGGCTACTGATCCCAAGGGCTTTGGAACTGAATTTTTAAGGAAGGAAGAGCTTTGCTCTATTTTTAGAATGAGAACACAATGGATTATATATACTTTATATTTGACGATAAGCAACATCAACAACATGGAACAGCTTAAGAAGGTGACTTCAGGGACACTTGGTTGGCTTAATCAGTGAAACGTCTGACTCTTGATCTCAGGTTCAAGTCCTGAGTTCAAGCCCAAGGGTGGGTGTAGATATTACCTAAAAATAAAATGTTAAAAAAAAAAAGAAGGTGATTTCAGAAATTTTTATTTTATGTCTTTTTCTTTTCACAAACTCTGTGGCAAACTTTATCTATAGGGATAAAATAGGATGTCCTAATATCCCAAAGCCCTGAGATAATCATGTCTTGCTAGTTTAGACATGTATTTAAAGAGAAGTTTGTTTTATTTTAACCAGTATTTTATAGGTGTCTTGTGGTGAAAGTTGTTTTCAGATTCGACTGCCCAACTTAACTACCAGAAATTTCAGTCCTGAACACCTAGCTTGAAATGACTTTAATTGAGTAATTACTCAGAAAAGTACCCTTCCACTGACAATTGAGTTGTCACGTGGCCAGGTCTAGAATGAATGTCACTGGTTTCCCCCACAGAAATTTCCAGTTCTTGAAGTATGCCTAGGAAAATGCTAGACAACAGCTGGACATCAGGCTTTTTCAAAGTCTGCCTATCTTGAGAACTTTTGTTTTACAACCTATTTCTAGTGGTGTGAACCAGCTCCTTCTTAAAAGGCCTTTCATGTACCTGGTGAAGCTGCCCTACCTATGTCTGTTGCTTATCTATCTATCTATCTATCTATCTATCTATCTATCTATCTATCTATCTATCTACCCATCCCATGAGGCAAGATTCTCAGGGCAATCACCACAGTCTCAGACATACTCTCTTTCATCCGGAGTGAACTTTGGAAAAGGGCCTGGTGACCAAGGACTATGTGAATATATCTAATGATTGCTGACTTTAACCAGGGAAGAGTTTATCTTGCATTCCAGGCATTTTTAGGATCCCTGCTCTAAAATGCTATTGTCATGAACCATTCTGCCCAGATCCATCCGATGTGATATAATTCTTTAGTTTTGCTCTACATAATTAAGACTCGCCAGTGCCAGGTACAACAAATGGCCAGGAACATTTCTATATTTCATCCTACTGGATTTTGAGTTACATAGTCTTTGGACACAGCCACATGTGCCTCTACCCAGGTCTTGGGTGTCTATTCCATGGTACGCGTGTGTCTTGTGCTCTATGGATTCTTTTGGCAGGAATATTCAGCCTTCATCTTACCAATAGCAGTTGTTTTTACTTTGGAATATGTCCCTTTAGGGGCGCCTGGGTGGCTTGGTCGGTTAAGTGTCTGACTTCAGCTCAGGTCATGATCTCATGGTTCATGGGTTCAAGCCCCGCGTCAGGCTCTGTGCTGACAGCTCAGAGCTTGGAGCCTGCTTTGGATTCTGTGTCTCCCTCTCTCTCTGCCCTACCTCTGCTTGCACTCTGTCTCTCTCTTTCTCTCAAAAATGAATAAATGTTAAACAAAAAAAAAAAAAACGAATGTGTCCATTTAGTGACCATGGCATTTTGTACTGCAGCCTTGCTGGCCAAGGCCTTGAACGAGCCATTAGAAACTACCAAGTGTGTGCCAGTATGTCATGTACTTCACAGTAAAGTGAGCAATGTCAGTGAGGAAGCCTCAATCTCGTAGTTTTTAAACAAAAGGCCAATTCTAAATATATCATTAAAATTTTTTTTAATGTTTATATATTTTTGAGAGAGAGAGAGAAAGAGTGCAAGCAAGGGGAGGGGCAGAGAGAAGAGGGAGAAACAGAATCCAAAGCAGGCTCCAGGCTCTGAGCTGACTGAGCCACCCCGGTGCCCCTAAATATATTATAATACTGAATGGATTAAATGTGGTAACTAGGTAGACAGCTTCTCCTTTGCTGTCCTGCCTGCTGCTCTCTTGTGGTATATTCAATAAACTTCTGTCTCCTATAAAATGAAATGAAATGAAATGAAATAAAATAAAATAAAATAAAATAAAATAAAATANAGTTGTCAACCTGGATAAGGCAGAGACGGTGAAACACCTTCCCATGGCAAATATTTGGGGGAAGAGAATTGGCTTCTGGGTCTGAGTCCTCCACTTCTCTTGCCATACTGCAGCGGGGAAAGCCGGTGTGCAGACCCTAGGGAGCAGCTTTCCTGGGATCTTCTCAACTTCCTCAGGCTCCACGCTATCTGCAAAACGGCAGTCAGATGCTTTCGTGTGGCTCTCAGGCTGCTGTGTTTCTGGTTGCTTTCATCTCTCAACACCCCCACATCCGGAGCCCCTGCGCCTACAATCTCCATTTCTATGTCCTTGCACACATACATTCCTCCAGGGTAGCAATTAGTTCTCAGCTGTATTATTTGCTTATTCATCTCTTATCCCTTCTAGACTGCAAGCCTGTGGTAACAGGTACCATGACCTACTCAGATTTATTCGTGTGCTTGTGATATATACAGTGATCAAGAATTCTCTGTTGAATGAATAAATGAGTGAATGAATGTATACATGCTTCAAAGGTGCCATTGAAAAAGTAGATCCTCATGGGTTCAGGTTCCAGGGTGGAGGTTGGGTTCACTCGCTTAGCAATAGTAGGAAACACTTCCATTACCTGCTATTGCTTGGTTCCTTGGTTTTGTCAACAGAGGATGATGTATTGGGGCAACAGTAAAGCATTAGGGCATAGACAGTTTTCAAAAGCAGCCCTTTACTGGAGCAAGAAATAATCTGAGTGAACCACACCTTAAATCACTCTTGCTGGCAATGAAAGGAGTTAAAAAGAATGAATCAGGGGCTCCTAGGTGGCTCAGTGGGTTAAGTGTCCCACTTTGGCTCAGGTCATGATCTCAGGATTCATGAGTTCAAGCCCTGTGTCAAGCTCTGTGCTGACTGCTCAGAGCCTGGAATCTGCTTTGGATTCTGTGTCTCCCTCTCTCTCTGCCCCTCCCCTGCTCACGCTCTGTCTCTCTCTCTCTCAAAAATAAACATTAAAAAAAGAGAATGAATCAAAACTATTATATTAAAGCACATTGGCAGCCAGCATCTATTATTACATTTCAGTTCATTTTACTATTTTTATAGCTAGTAACATCAGTTTTTCTGTCATAACAGATTTTGTATATTACATGTTATATATTAATTTCTCATATCATATTACATATAGTTGTATGTTAATTTCTCATCCTTAAAATACAATTCTATTAAAGACTACTATATCTAAAAGTAAGGTTAATGTAGTCTAACAAAGTGGGTTTGCCTAATGTTTTTTCTATTGAATTGGCCGCTCCTCTGAGTAAATCAAATAATTCAAAAAGATATTCAGTGTCAGAAACATGCTGCCTAAGTCACACACTTTTGAGTTAGGAAAAAATAGCTCCACTGACCCTTAAATAATTTAGTTAAACTTAACGCTTTGTGAGTTTCTGGAAACTCAGTTCACTTAAAACATATTTGGATGTGTAATGGTTTGCAAGTTTGCATTTCTGAAGTTATATTCACTGCTACCTCACTGTGCAACACACACATGCACACACACTCAGTACATTTTATAGTTTTATACTTGAGAAGAGGATGTAAAAGTCTCCCTTTAACTGGCAGTGATGAAAACAATCGAACATGCAAGATCACTTAACAAAATGAATGACTTTCAAAGGGAATAACATCCTCTAAATTATACATATATATATATATTAGAAGACCTTTAATTTTTGGTAATGCCGAGTTCTTAGTTCTTTGTGTTTGTTTCCTTTTCTTTTTGGTCTTGCCAGACCAAATCATTTTCGTTAAGAATTACAGTCAGAGTTGGAGCTTGGGACCGGTTAGAAAGAACAGGTCATTATTACCATAAAAGCATGGCTAATGCCTATTTGTGAAACAGGCTATTTTGCTGACATATTTCAGAAAGCTCTACTAAAGAATAACTGATGTCTTCTACTTAACAGATTTTCAGAAACTGTTAAATGAATGGCAGACACAATTAAAGCTGCAGCTGATACTTGAAAATGATCTTACTGAAGTTTCAATAAGGACATTTAAAGTTATGGATGGTTGGGGCGCCTGGGTGGCTCAGTCGGTCAAGCGAATGACTTTGGCTTAGGTCATGATCTCACAGTTTGTGAGTTTGAGCCCATGGTGGGCTCTGTGCTGACAGCTCAGAGTCTGGAGCCTGCTTCAAATTCTGTCTCCCTCTCTCTCTGCCCCTCCCCCGCTCACATTCTATCTCTTTCTCTCTGAAAAATAAAAATAAACATTTAAAAAAATAAATAAAGTTAAGGATAGTAAAACTGGTCTTAATTGCTTACAGTCAGGTAAATTACTACCTGACTGTGACATTCAGTGCGGTAAATGTAGCTCTCTAGAAGCAATAAAGGCATAATCATCACAGCTATGTGCTTTCCTTCTTAAACATCAGGGGAAGGGGAAGAAAGAGGACTAATAGTTTTCAATATCTATATATACCACAAAAGAATCCAGGAATGTCATATATTTCACTTAATCCTTGCAGCAAAGTAGGTTACAGATAAGGAAAATGAGTTTCAGAGAAATTAGGAAATTCACACAGCATTAACCAGAGAGGGAGAGTGGTAGTCGGGGGTCATTCCCAGATGCTCCTGGGGAGTGGCCACTGCCAGCGTCTGCTGTACTTGAAACTTCCATTAGGGAGTTCTGGTAGTTGTATAGAGAAAAGTGTAGAAAAATGTTTGATCAGCATTTCTTTTTCTTCTTGTTGTTGTTCTTCTTCTCCTTCTTCTGTTTTAGAGAGAGAAAGAGAAAGCACAAGTGGGGGAGAAGGGGAGAGGGAAAGAGAGAGACAATCTTAAGTATGGGGCTCAATCCCATGCCCCTGGGTTCATGACCTCAGCCAAAATCAAAAGAGTCGGAAACTCAATCGACAGAGCAACCCAGACGACCCTGAAAGTCATTCTTCTGACCAGTTTGCTTCTTGGCTCCTAACCAACAAAGTGGATCTAAGTTAACTACTTAGTAAACAGTCCGGTCTCCACATTAACGAGCACAGTAGAATCCAGAATCTTTTTAAAAAAACTTTATGCTGTAGGTTTCATATGATTTGCTTTTCAGGGAAGTGAAGATTTTTAAGACCCCTGGCACCATTATTTTCCCTTGGTAGTAATCCTTTTCTGAAGCCAGCAGCATCTTACTAAGGATTTATAACACTTACTAACTGATCCCAATTCAATTTTGTGCCACCCCAAGACTGGATTTCTAATTAGATACGACAAAGATCAAAGAACTACAGAACTTAGTAATTAAAGGCACAAACAGTGGAGTCAGACAAACTTGGGTAAGAATCCTGGCACTGCTTTTATACTAACGTGCGACTTCAATCAAGTTATTCTATCCGTCTGGGCCTTTGTTTCCTTTTCTGTAAAATGGGTATAATAATGGTATCTAAGTCATGGGTGGGGATTTTGTAAGGATTAAAGGAAACACCTCTGAAGCACCGGCAACGCCTGGCACATTGAAATTAATGAATGACAATTTTTAATGATGTTGTTCATGTTCAGTTGTCACTAAATTACGTTCTTTCTATACCCACTGCAAGTGTAACCAAAGCTGTGAGCTAAGGAAATCACAGACCCTTTAAGGGCTTTGCACCCAGAGTTGAGGGTAGGTGATTCTAAGGAGGATCAGAACTCATTAACAGAAACTCTTTCCAGCTTAGTTACCATCCAACAGGGAGTAACGGCTTCGAAGGGTCCTTTTTGTTTATGTAGTATTACAAGGATTTTCTTTCGGTGAGCCACACTTGGCATTTACTCAGTAACTTTTACCAAAGAAGCTCAAAACCAGTCACCAAAAATAAACGGAAAAACCCAGAGACTCAGAACTAAGTAATGCGGCCTGATGGACAGCCAGAAAGCAGGAAAGGGCAGACGTGGCTCTGATCACGATACGGGACATGAATATGGTGGAAATGAGATCCTTCCGAGACTTCTAAGAAGTGTTTTGTTCCTCTGGCTTGAGACAGATGACAGATGACAGCACCGCGTAAAGAGAAGACGGAAGGCCCAGCGACTGTCAGAGGGGGCACAGAGGCCTCAGAGGGCAGCTTCAGCAAAGGGAGAAGTAAGGATGGCAAAGACAGGTCTGCAGATGGGGCTGACAGGCGCTTCTAGACAGGAAATGACACGGGAGCCGCTTCGGGCTGGCATCTGGTAAGGTTCGAGCTGTTTCCACCATGTGGTTTGTTAAGAAGCGTAATGCCATCTGGCAACTCCCTCCCAGAAGCATGGTTAGCTCGGTTCTGAGCAGCCCTCGCGGCCACAGAGGCTCTTTCACTAAAATATAACGCAACCGACAGATTGAGGAGTAGGCACTGAGTACCCCTGGAGACTGGCGAATCCCCGGGGCGCGGGGCGCACACCCTGCACGGGTCCCCGTCCCGCCGGAAGCGCCCCTCCCCCGGATCTCGGCTCCGCCCCGCGGCGCGCGGGCGTGTCGTCACTCTCAACCGGCCAATCGGGGCGCGCGACCAAAATAGCGCCGTATAAAGGCGTGCGCGCCGCGCCGGGGCCGCTGTCTCCGAGCCGCGCGCGCAGGTGAGCGGGGCGGGGCCGGCGCGCACCTGCTTCCGCTGGACGTGTGCCCGGAAGGCAGTCGGCCGGTTCCCCCGCTCTCGCGGAACCTGCGGTGTCAGTGTCGCCCCGGCGTTTGGGCTCTAGTTCAATAGAAGTCGTCACTGTTCTCCTAACTGGTTTCCAAGTGGGAAAGAAGCGCCGACCGCAACCTGCGGCTTGCGTAATCGAGGGGCATGTGTAAAGAGCAGACCGCAACCGAGTTTCCAGGGCGACTCCCGGGCCCGCCCGAGAGCACGTGAATTTGGCCGGCGCTCAGCCCTGCGAGGAGGCTTAGATGGACGGGCGCGGCTCTGCCCTCCGGGAGCAGGCTCACAATTGGGGGTGGGAGACAGGAGGGTCCACGCCCGACCGAGACCTTTGCTCGTGAGATAGACGTCCTTCCCTAAGGGACGAGGTCAATTCAGGGTGGAAGGCATTTCTCGAGGTCACCTTTCTAGGAGGAGGGGACTTTTGAGCTATTAAGTGGAAACAAAAAGGCTTTGAGTCGTACACGTCTGGGTTCCAGCCTCTGTCCGGGTCACACACCCGCACTATGAACCCTGAACCTAGCAGCAAAGCTCAGAGCGTTCCCCTGTTGAAGATGCAGATAGTAGATGCCCAGGAACATTTTTGACAGGCTCCCCACGCCCCTCAGGGTGATCATGTTCATTTCTCCCTCATTTCCCTCCGTGTCTTCTTTCCTCAGTCTCTTCCTTTCATTCTTTCCATTTTCTTTTTTCTTTCTTTTGCTATTGAATTTTCAGAATTATTTATGTGTTCTGGATACAGGTCTTTTCAAAGACTTTCTTCTACTGAATTGACTTTGCATCTGTGTGAAAAATCATTGACCATACCGTGTGCTTATTTGCTCTTCCGTGTCAACATTTTCATTGTTGTCCTCAACTTATGATTATTAAATAGTCCCTATCTGATCATTCCAAGCTCTGTGTCATCTCCAAGTCAGGTGCTGATGTTCGCTTTGTCTTTTCAAACTGTATTTCTTCTTATCTTTTAACGTGCCTGGTAAGTTTTTGTTGAATGCCAGACATAATGTATCAGGGAAGAGGAACTGGGGTGATCCGGCTTTTACCGTAAAGTTTTATGTTAATCTGGCCAGGAGTTGCCTGTGTTTCACGTTGCTATAGCTGTAGGTACAAGAGGCTTCCTCTAGTTTCCTCATTTTTCTAGGTTTGTGTTGTCTCTGGGTTTCCCTAAGAACTCCTTAATTAGACACTATTTTGCAGCTAGCTCTGTCCATTGTAATCCCTGGTATCGTATCTTGAGCCCTGTGGATTTGATGGTAAGATGTGAGGGGAGGGAGGTGTTAGTAATCACACAATCAAATCTGTTTTTAGTGGGCCCGAGTCCTTGGGTTGTGACCTTTAGAATCAGTTCTTAACCTTTCTCTCTCTCTCTCTCTCTCCTTACCTGAGACAGGAATGCTTGAGGGGCCTAGAATTGGCTAATTGCCATTCCTTCAAATCAGATAAGACTCGTAGTTTCCCTCAGAGGGCAGGCCTTTGTTACTTGGAGACATCTTTGGGTGTTTTTCAAAATGGTTCGTTTGCCTGCCTAAATCCTGGTGGGGCTTCCGGAGATAAAGCCCAGGAAAATGTGAGGACCCTCTAAGACTGGGCTTCCAGGAGACCTGAAACCAGAAGTTCTGTTGATTAATTTTTAAGTTTAAAGATTTTCCAGTTATCTTTCTCTTACTGATACCTGACTGTCATGGTGGTCATAAAACATATTTTATATTATTATTTCAATTCTTTTAACTTTATCAGGTCTTGTTTTAGGGCCCTGGATATCATCTCCTGGTCAGCGTTCCTCAGGAAGAACGTATTAAGCAAACTGTTCTACAAGTATCCATTGCATTAGTTGGTTGATGGTGTTTTTCAGTTCTGTGTCCTTACGGATTTCCTGGCTACTTGTTCGGTTGATTATTGAGAGAGCAGTGTTGAGCTCTCCACCTATAATTCTGGGTTTGTCCATTTCTCCTTCATTTGACCAATTTCTGCCGTGGGACTTGCAAGCTACGGCGTTAGGCTGCACAGGTTCCTGGACGCTGGCTGAAGACTCAGGACGTGCTATTGGCCACGAGCAGCAGCCACACCCAGCGTTTGCGCCGCTTCCTCAAGCCCCATTTCTCAGGGGATGAGGCAGTCGTGTCCGGATGGCACCCGCACAGGCCGTTGGTTGCATCACAGCAGAGGATCCCTGAGATTAAGGAACCCAAGTCTTTGCAATCTTCCTGACCTTTGCACCAAAGGGAGATATTATCGCTGTTATACTGGACTGAAAGCAAACCAGCCGCTGTCTTACCTGAGAGGGAAGCAATGTTTCTGTTCCCAGTGCTGTTGACTGTAAAAACGTCCTTGAAAAGACCCAAGACAGTCGTTGCCTCTGGGTGAGATCTGCTCACCAGGTATACAGAGATGTGAGAGTATTTAGAGAATTGTCTTTCAGCAATAATGCCCCTCTTATCCCCCAGTAAGTTTTCTTGCTCTGAAGTCTGCTCTGTCTGATATTAGTCTTTTGGTTAGTGTTTACATGGCACGTTGGTTTCCATCTTTTCGTTTAAAAAATATTTTTTAATGCTTATTTATTTTTGAGAGAGAGAAAGAGACGGAGACAGAGGACAAATGGGGGAGGGGCAGAGAGAGGAAGACCCAGAATCCCAAGCAGGCTCCAGGCTGTGAGCTGTCAGCACAGAGCCCCACACAGGGCTCAAACCCACAAACCGGAGATCATGACTTGAGCTGAAGTCGGATGCTCAAACCAGCTGAGCCACCCAGGCACCCCTCCATCTTTTCATTTTTAACCTACCTCTATCATTATATTTAAGATGAGGGTGTGTGTGTGTGTGTGTGTGTGTGTGTGTGTGTGTTGTTTTATTGCCAGCATATTGTTTGGTCTTGTTTTTTCACCTACTCTGAAGATCTTATTTCTTAATTTGCGTATTTAGATCAGGGGCTGGCAAATTATGCCTGTGAGTCAGATCTGGTTAGCTGCCTGTTTTTGTAACTAAAGTTTTATTGAAACATTGTTATGCTCATTCATTTTTAGCTTTTCTTTGGCTGCTTTTCCTTTACAAAAGCAGAGTTGAGGGTGGCTTAGTCGGTTAAGCGTCTGACTTTCGCTTAGGTCATGATCTCGCGGTTCGTGGGTTCGAGCCCCGCGTCGGGCTCTGTGCTGACTGCCAGCTCAGAGCCTGGAGCCTGTTTCAGTCTGTGACTCCCTCTCTCTCTGACCCTCCCCTGCACACACTCTCTCTCTCTTTCTCTCTCTCTCTCTGTCTCCTAGAAATAAATAAAACATTTAAAAAAAAAAGCAGAGTTGAGTAGTTGCAACAGACACCATATGACTCAGAAATCCAAAATATTTACTCTCTGGCACTTTCTAGAAAAACTTTGCAGACCCTGGTTTAGATTATTAATGATTTCTTCTTTTTTCTTAATTAAAAAAATTTTTTTTCAAGAGAGAGATAGTATGAGTGGGGGAGAGGGGCAGAAGGAGAGAGAAAAATCCCAAGCAGGCTTAGTGCAGAGGCCAATGTAGGGCTCGATCCCATGAATCTGGGATCATGACCTGAGCCAAAATCCAGAGTCAGACGCTCAACTGACTAAGCCACCCATGTACCTCTAGATTTTTTATATGTAATGTAGTTGTTGACATGTCTGGATTTAGGTTATTTTTAAAAATTATATTTCTTTTCCCTGTTTTTCATTCTTTATTTCCTCTCTCCTGCCTTATTTTGGGTTATTTGAATATTTTTTAATATTCCATGTTAATTTTCTATTGAATTTTTCATTATATATCTTTGTATATGTTTTTAGTGGTTGTTTTAGGAATTATAAAGTACATCTCACGGTCTAATTAGAACTAGTATCACTTCAAGTCAAAGATACATCTATCTACCGTATGGCTCCCTTCCTCCTTCATGTTAGGAATATCTATTTATTTGGGTTTTCTTTAATTTCTCTCACAAATGTGTTGCAGTTACCAGCACAGAGATCTGGCATTTTTTGTTGTTGTTAGATTTACTCCTAGGTACTTATAGTTTTGATGCTATTATAAATGGTATTCAATTTTTTATTTCAGATTTTTGATTGTAGATATACAAAACTATGATTTTTGTATATTGACCCTATAGACAGTGACTTTGATGAATTTATTAATTATAATTTTTATCTATTTTAGTTTTTCTATGTTTATAATAATGTCATCTACAAATAAATACAGTTTTACTTCTTCCTGTCCAATATTTATGCCTTTTCTTTCTTTTTCTTGCCTTATCGCATCCTTCAGTACAATGTTGAATGGGAGTGGTGATATGAGGTGGTGATAAACCCCGATATTAGCGACTTATCATCACTCCTGTCTTGTTTCTTTGGTGTCCCCTTGTCTTCATGACTGCTATCTTCCACCTGCCCTTTCTCCCAATTAGATCTTACCTCCATCAGCTCTGTCCATGTGTGAAGAATTTGAATGTAGAGCATTAGCTGCATTCATAGACATCCAAGGAGGCAGCCACCTGGCTTTGGAGGGTGACATGGGTTTGGCTTTGGAGGGTGACATGGGTTTGGAGGGTGAACTCGAGAGAACCTCTCACTCCCTTGTGCAGTTAGCCCATTCACTTCTGCTCCCACTTGATTCTGTTTACTTGGGGCCATGCGTTTCCTTACCTGTCTTTTGTTAAGGGTATTTAAGAACTTTCTGTTATAAAATATAAATGACCCTAGAAGGAAAAACACATTAAGTCATCATAGGTCTTAATGCCATTCTATGATTCATTAACACAGTATTGTGTGTTCATCACTTAGCTTTCTGATGACCCAATCTAGTTAAGTGTTGTTGGTGAGAGCAAGCGGAGAGGTGTGAAGAGCCATGTGAAATTGGCCATGGCGTTTGAAATGGGCTATGGTATGGAAATTGCCGGTGGAATTTCTTCAGCTACAAAATAAGGTTGTGTATATCAAATGTTCTTTTCCAACGCCAATATCCAGTATTCTCAGCATTATCTTCAGGAGAGTGGGAGGAAGGTAGGTGAGAAGCTAAGCAGCGATCTAACCAAATACATGGTTACCTGGTACGGTTGGGGTCCACCCACCACACCATGTGCTCAGAAAAGGAAGCCAGGCTTCTTGAGCTCCTTCCCACCCACTCCTCCTACACGCGGGTCGCAGGGACTCCACCCTCAGCCCTTTGGGAATGTGCATCTTCTGCCTCCATCTAAAGTCCTGGCAGAGTGAGCCAGTGTGAGGGAGAGGTGTTGACGCTGATGGCATACCTGTCCTAAGGGATTAAAGACACTCCTCCACGCTCTGCAATACCCTGGGCCACGTGCCAGTCCTGAACTCCACATCATTTTTATAACTGCGGATTCTAACTTTTCTTGCACTGGGCTATGAGCTTCTGGAGCAGACGCTGTCTGTCTTATCCGTGTTTCCCATCTCCATCTCTTGTACAGGGCCTGCTGCATGGTAAATGCTCAATTGATGAGCAGTGAACGAAGGAGTGGGAAGGAGGCAGGGGAGCGAATCAAATGTCCCCAGGTTTATATGTCAGCACTGACTCTGATTCTTTCCTGCCTGGGGCCCTTCTTCACATCCCGTGAGGCACTAAAATCCAATGATTCTTATTTTGCAATGTCTGTTTTTATGGCTGCTCCCCCAAGTCCTCTCTCTTCTGGGGGGTAGCCCCCAGCCCAGCTGCTTCATCACCACTTGTACCTTCCTTATCTGCCCCGCACATAATCTGTCTTCTGAAAGTACATTTTCAGCTTATCACTGGGCTGCTCAGAGTATTTATTTGACTCATTATCACTTATAACATAAAATCCAAATTAATCAGCTGCCCTTCCAGATGCTACCCTCCCTTCCATCCTATCAGTAAATGCAGCTTGAGCTTCTCTTTAGCCTCTGGGGAGACCTCCACCTAAAATCTCTGCTCCAGCCAGATGGGGTTTCAACATAGTCCTGCCTCCAACCCCTCGCAAACTCTCTCCTAGCTTGTTCCAACTACGTGCACCTTCCCAGGACTTGGTAAACCCACCTCCTGCGGAGAAGCCCCCTGGGCATCCCGGTCACCTCAGACTCGCTTTTCAGTAACACACGATCACCAAACGGAGCGTAGAATGGGGTTATGTCAACATCGGCCTGATTTTATGTTTTTATAATTTATTTTTTGAGAGAGAGAGAATGTGAGTGGGGGAGAGGCAGAGAGAGAGGGGGACAGAGGATCCGAAGCTGGCTCTGTTGGCAACAGTGGGCTCAGCTGACAACCGTGAGCCTGGTGTGGGGCACAAATTCACAAACCCGTGAGATCATGACCCGAGTGAATGTCGGACGCTCAACCGACTGAGCCCCCCAGGCACCCTAACACTGACATGATTTAAAATTGTGGCAACAACCCCAGGCTATCCCGGTCAGGAACAGAGAAGTAAGAGCAATAAATGGGGAATGGAGTTGGGTCAGGGTCTTAGAGTGGCAGAGTGGGCGGAGCTTGTATGGGTTGACCTTAAAGGCATCACAGAGACTTCCTGTCCCATCCTTGAAATACCTGTGCAGCAGTTGATTTTTTTACAGAAATCTCCAACCGGAGAATCTCTCCTTAGATTCTGAGCATCCTGAGCGGTCTCCAAGTGCTTTTAAAGAGTCTATAGAGCCTTTCCTGGGAACAGATGTTGACAGGGAGGAAGAGCATGGAAAGCCTGGAAACCTGGCTTCCCAGCTCTGTGCCGGGATCTGCTGTGTGTGTGGTGCTGGAGAGAGTCCAGCGCGCTCTGATCATATGCGTGCTGATCACATTTTTTCCTGGCTCCGTCTTTAGTAGTTTGTTATCAGGAAAAAGACTCCCAGCAAATTCATGTTTCTTGCACAATCCTAAAGGTGATAAATTGCCCAAGATGATAGACATCAGAGTAGGTTGACCTGTGATGAAGTAAGATCAAGGTACCCTGACATTTAATCAAAATTGAACAGGAGCTGTTGGGAACTGATACATATTATCCACTTCCTACTGCGGCATGTTGTTTAAGTCCTGTAAAGCACAAACAAAACACCCTCTTTTTCTTATTGCAAAAATAACACACATTTGCTGGAAAAAATTAGATAATACAGACAAACAAATAATTAAAATAATCCATAACTATTTTATTTTATTTAAAAAAAAGTTTAATGTTTATTTATTTTTGAGGGGGTGGGGAGCAGAGAGAGAGAGGGACACACAGAATCTGAAGCAGGCTCCAGGCTCAGAGCTGTCAGCACAGAGCCCGATGCGGGGCTCAAACACATGGAACCATGCGATCATGACGGACACGTAACCGACTGAGCCACTCAGCGCCCCCATAACTCTATTTTAATGCACATCACTGAAATCTTTGATGCCTCTGGCCTTCCTCCCTTTCTCCCTCTCCCCTTCCTTCCTTCCTTCCTTCCTTCCTTCCTTCCCTCCTTCCTTCCTTCCTTCCTTCCTTCCTTCCTTCCTTCCTTCCTTCCTTCCCTCCCTCCCTCCTTCCCGTTGAGAAGTATTTGACCACTGTGCCTGCTTAATAATTCCTAGAATTAGCCCGCTTTCAGTGTCTGTGCTCCCCATCCCTCACCTTCCTCTCCCTCCTCTCCAGGGGCACTTCCTCCTTCTCTCTGCCTTTTTCTTGTCCTAGGAAGATTTTAGCTGGGGTCATCCCCATGGATAGGGGCAGAGACCAAGGCAAACCTCAGCGTGAAGATAGACACATCCAATGGCTAAGGAAGGTTCTCGCTGGACCCTACAGGCAGGACAGCTGGTATAGCTCTAGGGCAGCTCAGGGAGGAATGTGGCCTGAAAGAAGTTGCTGCCACACAGACTACCTCTTTGTCACCCGTGTCTCCATACAACCAACATGCGACTGACCACCAGCTCCAGTGTGCGGGAAGTGGTGTTTGGGGGCGGGGACACGCTGGCAGAAAGATTTACTTTTTCTAAGTTGTTTTAACTCACAGACAATAAGGTGCACGAAGAACACTCAAGCACATAGCTCAGTACAGTTTGACATTTGCGGGTTCCTATATGACAACATCTGAGCTCAAGATACGAAACATTTGCAGCACAGGAATTTTCCTGTGTTCCTTCCCAGTCAATATCCATTGTCCCTGAATTCTCTCCTCCCCAGACACAAAAGGTAAACATAATTTGGGCTTCTTTTAAGATGCAGTTTTTACATCTGACTCCTTTTGCTCAAAATGTTTGTGAGAAGCATACTGTTTGCTAATATAGGACTCCTATAGACAAACCCCAGCTGGATATACGGTCTCACTCCAAAATTAAAAAGATGAAGAAGCAAGCTACCGTAAGTTAGAATTAACAGAAACTCCTAAGAACTTACGATACCAGATTTATCAAGCGCAGAATATAAAACAAGATGGTATAAAATGTTTCATTAAATTTAAATTATACGCAAGAGGAGTGCCTGGGTGACTCAGTTGGTTAAGTGACTGACTCTTGACTTCCGCTCAGGTTATTATCTCGCTGTTGCTGAGTATGAGCCCCACACCAGGCTCCGCACTGACAGCTACCTGTGCAGAGTCTGCTTGAGATGCTCTCCTTCCCTTTCTCTCTGCCCCTCTCCTGCTCACGATCTCTCTCTCTCTCAAAATAAACATTTTTAAGAAATTTAAAAAAATAATAAAACTACACACAAGAAAGGAACAAGAGATACTATATAATAGTATATTACACATACCAAAAAGTACACAAATTATAAGTGTACAACTTGGTGAAATTTTACCATCTGAACATCCCAAATCCCTCACCCACCCATATTTCCTGTAAGTCATTAACCATACTTCTCCTAAGGATAACTACTATCCTGACTTCTAATAGCACAGATTAGTTTTAAGCTGATTTGAAAAAGCCCTAAATAGAATGCCCAAGAGCTCGAAAGTATAGTCAATGAAATTCAAAAACCAAATCACCAAACGCGTTAAATAGATTTGACATATCTAAAGAAAGATTTAGGGAATTAATTGAATTAGAACTGAAGAATTTTCCAGAACACAGCACAGAAAAACAAAATGATAGAGAAAAGGCAGGAGTTACGAGATCTGTTTCTAATAAAACTTCCATAAGAACAATGGAGAACAGGTAAAAGGTATTTTTTTTCAACACGAGAATGTCTGAGAATTTTTCCTAATTGCTGAAAGTAGGAATCTTTAGATTCATAAATAATAGTGAGTCCCAAGCAGAATAAATAAAACAAACACCTTGACTCAGCACAGTGGTACAGAGATCACTGAAGAAAAACAGAACTACAGGCAGCCACAGAAAAGACAGGTGCCTTATAAAAGCAGAGCAGTGAGATCAACCCCAGATTCTTCAAAGGTAAGAGTGGAAGTGGAGGCAGGAGGGGGTGGTGTCTTCCAAATGCAGAGACACAGAAGTAGCTGGTAAACAGAATTATATGTCTGGCTAACTCGTCCTTCAAGACTGTAGATGCAATTGGGGCGCCTGGGTGGCTCAGTCGGTTAAGCGTCCGACTTCAGCTCAGGTTATGATCTCACGGTTCACGGGTCTGAGCCCCGTGTCGGACTCTGTGCTGACAGCTCAGAGCCTGGAGCCTGCTTCAGATTCTGTATCTCCCTCTCTCTCTGACCCTCCCCTGCTCACGCTGCCTCTCTCTCTCTCAAAAATAAATAAAAACATTAAAAAAAAGACTGTAGGTGCAACGAAGATGTTTTCAGACCCTCCCTGCTCAAACCCCCCCCAAACAAAATGGACAAATATAAAAAAACAAAGGCAGCAACAACTGTTGAGCATTTACTCCCAGCACAGCCTCACTGAGAGAACTTCTAGAACCTGTGATCCACAAGAAGGAAAATAATTCCAGAAGGAAATGCTTAAATGCAAGAAGGAAAACTGAGCAAATAAAATTGGTAAGCATAGGAAGGTCTTCACAACCTCAGCTTACAATAGGATCTGATTTGGGAGTTAAAAGACAAGGTCGGATTAAAATTCTGGATCACAAAAAGATGTGTGATAGGAGAGGAAAATTTGACTTCAAATATTTTAAAGTCCTCATATTTTGGGGAAGAATAGCAAAGACACTTATTAGTTTTATGCTTTGTTAACTATGAATGTTAAAATCAAAGGCTGAGTACTAAAAGAATAGAATTTGAGCAGTGTTTCTGAAAGTGTGCTCCCTGGGCCAGTATTATCAGCAGCACTGGGAAATTTTTTAGAAATGCAAATTATTGGGCTCTGTCCCAGAAATCTAAACTAGAAACACTGGTTTGGAGATGAGCAAACTGTGTTTTAACAAGTTCTCCAGGTGATTCTGATGCCACTAACATTTGAGAACCATGGAATTAAATACATACATTTGAACCCAGTGGAGGGAAAACAACTAAGTCAAACTTCTTTTTTTAAATTTTTATTTTAATGCTTATTTATTTTTGAGAGAGAGAGAGAGCAAGAGGGAGGAGGGGCAGAGAGAAGAAGGGGACCGAGGATCTGAAGCAGGCTCTGGGCTGACAGCAGACAGGTTGATGCAGGGCTTGAACCCACAAACTGTGAGATCATGATCTGACCTGAGCCAAAATTGGACACTTAGCAGACTGAGCCATCCAGGCCCTCCCTAAGCCAAACCTCCTAATCCAAAATAAGGTAGAGAAGGAGAAGAAAAGAGTGGTAGCTAAAATGAGTACGGAAAAGAGTGCCTGGGTGGCTCAGTCAGTTGAGCATCCAGCTTCAGCTCAAGTCACGATCTCATGGTTCGTGGATTCGAGCCCCACATCAGGCTCTGTGCGGAACGCTTGTTTGAGCCTGGAGCATGCTTCAGATTCTGTCACCTCTCTCTGCCCCTCCCCCGCTCGCACTCTGTCTCACTCTCTCTCAAAAGTAAACAAATGTAAAAAACAAATTTTTTTTTCGAAATAAGCAGGGAAAAGAAAGAGCAAAATAGAAATAATCCCAAATATATCAACACTAATATTACTAATAAAAATATTAATAAACCAAATTTGCCTCTTAAGACAGAATTTTAGGGGCGCCTGGGTGGCTCAGTCATTTAAACGTCTGACCTCGGCTCAGGTCATGATCTCACAGCTTGTGGGTTCGAGCCCTACATCAGGCTCTGTGCGGAACGCTTGTTCGAGCCTGGAGCCTGCTTCAGATTCTGTATCTCCCTCTCTCTCTGACCCTCCCCTGCTCACACTCTCTCTTTCTCTCTCAGAAATAAATAAAACATTAAGAGAAACAACAATTTAAAAAAAGACAGAATTTTAGATTGAACTTTGACAAACCTATATGCTAAGAGACATCAAAGAGTTGAAAGTAAAAAAATGAAAAAATAAATGCGAGGAAAATAGGAAAACACGATTTCATAAAGTTGTCCATTCTCTCCAAATCCATCTATAAATTCAATTCCGATTCAATTCTACTAAAATTCTAAACCAGAGTTTTCTTGGATCTTGACAAGCTGATTTTATAATTCTGTAGAAAAATAAAGCTCCAGGATAACTAGGTTAGAAGAAGCACAAAGTTTAGGATTGGTCTACTAAGTCTAAGTGGTCCAGAGTGGCATTGGTGAAGACACAGACAAGTAGATGGGTGGAGTGGAGTGGGAAGCACAGAAAAATACCCATGTGTACATGGAAATTTGATGAACCTCCAAGGCCATGGAAGATCCGTGGGGAAAGAAAGGTGTCCAGACAATTGGTTAATCAGACAGGAAAAATTAAGATTGAATCCTAAGAGGCACCTGGTTGGGTAGTTGGGTGGAGTGGAGTGGGAAGCACAGAAAAATACCCATGTGTACATGGAAATTTGATGAACCTCCAAGGCCATGGAAGATCGTGGGGAAAGAAAGGTGTCCAGACAATTGGTTAATCAGACCAATTGAATCCTAAGAGGCACCTGGTTGGCTCAGTCAGAAGAGTGTGCGACTCTTGATCTCGAGATTGTGAGTTTGAGCCCCATGCTGGGTGTAGAGGTTACTTAAAAATAAAATCTTTTTTAAAAAATGTAAGTTTTACACATACTAAAAAAAAGATTGAATCTTCACATTGGCACATTATAAATAAAAATCAATCCCAGGGTGGATTAAAGATCTAAATAAGAAAGACATTTTTTCTACCCTTAAGAAAAAATGGTTAGGAGATTAGGTTAAGGAAAAACTTCTTACAAATCACACAAAAAGCATAAATAACAAGATTGAGAACTTCCTGATATTAAACTTTAAAATTGCATCAAATGACAAAATTCAGGAATAGAAAGAGTAGTCATCGACTCTGAGAAGTTATGTGCAATGTATTTTATCCACAAGTACCAGCAGCAGAAGGTTAATATAGAGGATACATGTGGAACTGTTAATCAAGAAGACAAAAACCTAATGGAAAAGACAGGCAATTCGCTCAAGACTAAAACAAAATGAAAAATTAATAGAAAAAGTTCCTAGTAATCAGGCAAAGGAACGTTAAAACCACAATGAAATATTTTATACCCTTCAGATCGATGAAAATTCCAACTCTTTTTTTTTTTTAATGTTTTATTTATTTCTAGGAGAGAGAGAGACAGCGTGAGCAGGGGAGGGTCAGAGAGAGAGACGGAGTCACAGACCGAAACAGGCTCCAGGCTCCGAGCTGGCAGTCGGCACAGAGCCCGACGCGGGGCTCGAACCCACGAACCGCGAGATCATGACCTAAGCGAAAGTCGGACGCTTAACCGACTAAGCCACCCAGGCGCCCCGCAAATTCCAACTCTTGACGATGCCAACTACTGACATGGACAAAAATTCCAACTCTTGATGGTTATCAACTACTGATGTGAATAAGAAGCAAACCTTCCAGAGTGTAATCTGGTAACCCCTTGGTAGAATAATTTTTAAATACGTAACAGACTGGGGCACCTGGGTGGCTGTGTCAGTTTAGCCTGGGACTTCAGCTCAGGTCATGATCTCACAGTTCGTGAGTTCGAGCTCTGCGTCAGCCTCTGTGTTGACAGCTGGGAGCCTGGAGCCTGCTTTGGATTCTGTCTCTGTGTTTCTCTGTCCCTCCCTTGCTCATGCTCTGTCCCTCAAAAATAAATAAAATGTTAAAAAAGAAATTTTTTAAAAAACTTAAAAAATACGTAACAAATTGAAAGAATACAGAGATGATAAGATCCAGTAATTCTTCCCTTGAGTACATATATATCCTACACAAGCCCTTGCACGAGACAGGGAGACATGTACAGGAATATCAAATGTATGCTTCTTTTACGGTGGAAAATTGGAAACGGATGAAATTTCCATCACCCAGAGAATGGATAAATAGTGGCACACTGAATGGCTAAATCTCACAATGCTGAGTGGAAATGTAAGCCGCAGAATACATACTGCGGATGCCACTACCAGTGTGAGGCTGGGGAATATGGGACCCCGCGTTCTGGGTCCCCCTGTCTAGGACTCCCTGCACTTTGGATCCCCTTCCTTGACGCTGTCCACCTCCCCCACCGGTGCCGGCTGCCCTCGGCGCTTGGACAGAGACCTGCGTGGACCTCCGTCCTCACAGCAGGACGCTGTGCACACGCTGGGGCTCGGACGTCGGAGGAGCCCTGGGCAGCTGCACGTGTTCTTTCTGGGCGCAGAGCAAGGGTGGGCGGCCAGCGTGGTTCGGACACAGGAACTCGGGCCACTCAAATTGTTTATGTCGACAGGGCCCCTGCAAAGTCCAATTCAAGAGAGGAGCTGCTTCTAGAAGGGAGAGAACTCGGTTAAGGTTAGGATTACGCTGGGAACTCTTCTCGAAATGTCTTAATCCTCAGGCTGTGTGGTGGACGACAGAAGGGATTGATGGCATTACTTTTGATGCCTTTGTGTATGCTTGAAATATTTCATAAACTAAAAAGGGAGGAAAGAAAAGAAGCCACTTAAGCCCCTCTCGGCCTGTGTGGGGGTGGGGCAGCTGGGCGCGGGCAGGGACCGCGGAGGGAGGGGGCGCTCCCCTGCACCCCCCTTCCCGTCTCAGCGCTCTCGCGGCCAGCGAATACTTGCTAAACACTTAAATCCTGCAAAGGGAGAGAACATTGCACGGCAAAGTTCAAAGTCACCCCAAATTCCGAGCCTTGGACAGGACTGGTGAAAATTTGTTTTTCATCGAATTGAATTCAGCCGCAGGCACTGGTACTGCGTTGATACGAATCCTGAGGACTGAGAACGAGGAGTTTTCATCTGGGGACTCTTCCCGGGGCAGGGAGGAACTCTCTGGAGAGAGGGCAGCCACGCTGGGAAACGGGCCCCTCGCGAAGTTCCCTTCTGGCCGCGGCGCCTCCCCGGGTGGGACGCTTTTCCTGAGCGAGGTTTCGGTTCCAGGCCAGACCAGTTCTGCCGCATGCTTTTGTGCCTTTCCAGAACCGGCCTGCCAAGGCTTTAAAACCCAGCGGACTCTTTCCTTACTTAAAAGCCTCTTTCTTTTGAAAGCCTTTGAGCAATCATAAAATTAACATCTAAAAAGACTTANGCTGCTGAGCGGGCACACCGCCCCCCTCCCTGTCCATCCTTTCTCTGGCTCAGTTCGAAGCAGACACATCAACAAATGTTTAAACAAAGCAGGAGGGAAGCCAATTTTAGTTACTTTCACTTCCCCGCATTTTTTTTTTAATCGCTTCGTTAGGTGTAACACGTTTTTGAACTTACATTTTCAATTCTACTTTATATCTGCTCTGGAAACTGTTAGACTGTAGACATTTTATTTCTAATGAAAAAGAAAAGATTTTTTTGGGGGGGGATTCACATTTAAAGTGTTTGATTAATCAGGGCTTGGTTTAGCATTCAAGAACATAGTCCTGGGGTTTTCCACTTCTTTGTTTTTTTTTGCCCTAGATTTTTCTTTACCTCTTTTGTCTCCTGTATCTTTCCAGCTCTGTGGATTTCTCTGAGGGGAAGACGGCTCTGAGGATTGAAGAAAGAAAAGCTCTTCTTTAGTCATTTATTATTAACAAGACTTCTGATGACTGAGATTTCTTGCATATTTGGCCCCTCCACCTCTACCTTTAGAAATTCAGGTAGCCCGGATGAGGAAAGTGGGTGGAGAGAGTAAATCATGTTTCTCTTTTCCCTGACTTTGTGATGGATCATGGCCTCCACAATGGCCCTGCCAAAAACTGCAGCTTGGAGTTTAGAAAGTAAAGGAGCTGGAGAAGAGCTGGAGAAGCCTGGGGGGTGGGGTGGGGTGGAGTGGGGTGGGGTTCTAGAAGGTAGATAGCTATCAATTTGTGTGTCTGCATTTTGTCAAGAATCGCTGCTTTCTAAAGACTAGCACTTCAGCTCAAGGGTCTGGGAGATGGAATTTGTAAATTTGAAAGACGTTTCAAAGGCAGAAATGCACGGCTCCTGGGGTGTGTCTACAGAGAAGGTCTTCCTTGGACAAGACGTGAGTCTTCCCTGCAATGTGGATCCCTGGTGACAGCACTCAGTGGCCCACTTCTGTCAGCCTGTCCAATAAAAGGAACAAACAACCCTGGTTATGGACTAGCACTTTGTTCACTGCATCAAGGCACGGGGTGAGCTCCGTGCTGGGTTATATCTGGTGGCCTGGGTGCCCAGGGAAGGGGGATTCTTCCTCTTTCAAGTCTTCCTTGAGATTCAGGTATACTGGAAAACTCACTCCCAAGAAGGTCTGGGACTTTGTCACTCTGGTTGGATATGGATATGGGGCGGTTATGGATGGATATGGGGCAGTTACCCAACAACTCTTTAATTTGACGCATTCTGGTATTTTCCTGTAATGTGTGATGCAGTCTCCTGATTTCAATTGTGTTGTGATATCAGACTTGTACGGGTTGCAGAGCCTCAGTGGACAGTGGCAGTGCGAGCCCATGTCCTCTGTCACTTCAGAGCTAGCTCTTCTCTTTCTGCTGTGGGATAAACTGTTCCGTTGGTCACTTTTTTAAGTCAACTCTACCTCTAAGGTAGGGCTCAAACTCATGACTCCAAGATCAAGAGTCACATGCTCTACTGACTGCGCCAGCCAGATTGCCCCAGTGTCGGTCACTTCTAGTGCTGCCTTTCACACACCCCACATTGCTGTTTTGGGAATGTGCCCTGCTCTTCACATTCTCCTGTCTTTTCTTCAGTCATGGCTCCTTGAGTTGCGGAAGAAAAAGGCTGCCATTTTATAGACATTGCCAGCTGGTGGTGGTCCTTCTGGACTTCCGGGGAGAGGACTGTCTATGGGGGGGGTGTGTCTGGCTCCTCGACTCTTTTTCACATAGGCCTGGCCCTTGGGCCTGCCAGCCTAAGTTACTAGCTTAGCCAGAACCCCCCTCCCCTGTAGTGATGGGGGAAGTCCTCCCTGTTTGACCAAATTCCTCACTCCCCAGACCCCAGGCAATGGATGCCTGCTCACCTAGCCTGCCTTCAGCAAGGATCCTGTTGGCTCATTTTAACCAAATCGTCCTCACTTCTGGTGTTTCCACTCGGTCAGCTTTCCATTCACTGACCCCCCTTCCCCCCCAACTGGTTCCTCCACTATAAATCCCCATTTTCTTATTGTATTACTGTGAAAGCCCATTGCAGTGATCCCCACACCTACTGAGACAGTCCTGAACAAAGTCCACCTTATCACTTTAACAAGTATCAGAATGATTTTTTTCTTCAACACATGGGCGAATTAGTTGCTGCCTGCCGAGTGCGATCGGCAAGCTCGTGGTTGCTGGTGCTCGGGCTGTGCCGTGCTTTGCCATCGGAGGAGTCATACTTGTGCGTAAACGACGGGATGAGCTGCTGAGACATTATGTTTTGGGAAATCTGGAAGTTCCTTTTCCAATTCCCAGATAGGAATATGTCATTGTTCCTTTTCCTGTTCTCAGAAAGGCAGCCAAGCGTTTATGTCCTAAGGCCTAGATCAAGAATTGTAAAATTCAGTTCTCACAAGTAGGTGATGTCAGTTTGTGAAGTAGCCTCAGTGCAGCAATAGAGAGTGGTGGAGACTGTGGCAAAGCAGGGAACGCTTGTCCCAAAGAAAGCCATTAGTCAGCTCCAACCAGCCATGGGATGTGTGAATGTGCACCTGCTGTTTCCGGAACACCTGATTTTTATCTTTACTTTTTTGTTTAAAGAAATTGTTTTTATTTGGGGTGTCTGGGAGCCTCAGTCGGTTAAGCATCTGACTTCAGCTCAGGTCATGATCTCAGGGTTCGTGAATTCGAGCCCCACATTGGGCTCTGATGAAAGCTCCGAGCCTGGAGCCTGCTTTGGATTCTGTGTCTCCCTCGCTCTCTGCCCCTCCTCTACTTGCACTCTGTCTGTCTGTCTGTCTGTCTTTCTCAAAAATAAATAAACATTACATTTTTTTTTTAACTTGAGAGAGAGAGTGTGTGTGTGAGCAGGGAAAAAGGGCAGAGAGAGAGAGAATCCCACAGGCTCTAGCCCATGACTCTGGGATCGTGACCTGAGCTGAAATCAAGAGTAGGACGCCCAACCGACTGAGCCACCCAGGCACCCTGGTATTTTCAGAGCACCTGGTATTTAAATAGAAAATAGGAAGCTGGATTTCTACATGAAAGTTCTAGATTTTTTTTAAGTGTTGGCAAGTAACAAAAGCAAACAAACACAGTAGGGACAAAGCAACTCAAAATTTTGCTTTCGGGCATCTGGTTTGTAGTATCTTGCTAACCCTCTAGTTGAGGAAGGGCAGTTAGGAGGCTGAAATTGCTCCCACACCTCCTCCACCATGAGAGCAGAGGAAGGAGGCTGCTTCATGGACAGGAAGAGGGGGTAGACAGCAGGGCGATGGCTTGAGTTTAGGCCCATAGGAGTTTCCAGAACTATGCCCTGCATACCCGCAGGGTCTTAGATGGGTCCCCTGAGTCGTGTGCCCTTGGAGAGTAGCCAACCTGACCCACAGGCCTTGGCTTGGATCTTCACGCTAATACTCTCCCAGGAAGGAGCAAGTGCAGCCCAACTTCATGACGACCACGTGGCCCTGTTTCCAGTTCTCTGGACTGCTGGGCCCCGGGGTTTCTGCACGAGCCCAGGGGTGCGGAGAGGGGGATCCCCACAGCACAGCTCAGGCCGGATTCTCTGCCGGGTTGGTGGCTCAAGGCCAAGACGTATTTAATTGATTTAGAAAATACAGATGCAAATAGATGCCAGGTATTTCTGCATGCAGTGTGCATGTGCATCATACCTCTTGTTTGGGACCCAGCTCCCGACCCCCAGAGTTTTGAAGATATGGCTGCCTGAGTGTCAAGGATTCACTCTGCAAAGATTTCCTCCTCCTTTCAAACTACCGGTAGGGGCGCCTGGGTGGCTCAGTGAGTTACGTGTCTGACTCTTGATTTCTGCTCAGGTCATGATCTCGTGGTCAAGGGTTTGAGCCCCGTGGGGGCCCTGTGCTGACAGCTTGGAGCCTGCTTGGGATTCTCTCTCTCTCTCTCTCTCTCTCTCTCTCCTGTTCATGCTCTCTCTCAAAAATAAGTGAACATTGAAACATAAAAACCTGCCTGTAGTTGTTAGAAATTCTAGGGATTTCCATGTCACTTTCTCCATGTGAGCAGAATTTAGGAAACTGGGCACGTGCTCTCCTGTGCAAACACACTGCTGACTTACTCTCCCTCCACTACCTGAGCTACCAAGTTTTCATTGCTTTGTCATTTATTTTAATACTTCCTTTCCCCCAGCTGAGTCTCTTAAGATTTTCGGATGTTTAAAATGGAATTAAGTGATGTTTTCACACCACAGTTTTCTTTGTTTGGAATTTTGGGAACTTGGGAGCAGAGGTTGTTTGGTTATAAGGCTTTTATTCTCCTCTGCATTTATTTTATACTCCTCTGCATGCTCAGAACCTTTTGCGATGGAAATGAATTTTCAGTGACCTGTGTCCGTGGTGAAGGCTAACATGCGACTCTCAAAAAAGCCTGTTTATATGGAGAATAAACGAGGCCCAGAACACGGTGTCCCGTCCATGAAACAAAATGTACATTTCCTAGGAGGAGGCACATCTCTCATTTTCAAAGCCTGAGCGGATGGTAATTCCAGCTGTTTGAATTTAGGGCCCTGGAAAAGTTCGTTCAAGGGCGTTGCCTCTTAGTGGTTGGGTTTGTTCTCTGAGATGTAGCAATTAAATCAGGGCCAAGGATGCCCGACTTTTCTTGAATTGTCAGTTTCAGGGTTTACCTTTGAGTCCTTATGTTTGTGACTGCATTTTGGGGACTGAATATGCTGGGGATGGAATAGTGTATTGACCTGTGCCTTTGGCACTTGCTTGTGCCCTTTCTTACTGGATCACTCCATTGCAGCCTTGACTGTTTGGCTCAATTCATAATTTATTTGACATAAAACACTGTCAGTGAGTCTAATGGAAAATTCCACTAAAGAAGGAAAAAACATCTTTAATATGGAACAGCGAGCTATTGATTAAAGCTGCCATGTGCCCTCAAAGCTCCTTTCTTCGATAATGCCCGTAACAGATCAAGGTTAACATTGTAAGCTCCGGGGAGGCTGCTTTTCCTGGCATTTTCATCTGCCATTTGGGAACGAGCTGGCCCCTTTCTCAATGTCTATATTGCCATCCGGGTGAATCACTCCTTTCTCCTTTGTGTTATTTTTTGTACGGTGTTACCTCTTAACAGTCCAAACGTTGGGCTGGCTTTGAGTACAGAGGTGATGGACTAATGTCCCAACTGCCTCACCTAGATACAGGGGTGACCCAAGGACTGGGGGCTGGGACAAGGCAGTCGTGTCTCACCAAGGTGCCACTTGGGACTCTGACCTTGTGAGTACAAGCAGAGGGAGTTGTGAGGTGACAGAATCCAGCATTCTTCTTTCACAGAATAATGGCAAATAATTTATGCACATTCAAGGGATCCCAAAAAACACTAAAAAACACGGCACATGGTATTTAGCGGGATGCAGAGGCCCTTTTCGAAGTGCTTGTAACCAGCTGACTTACTTCATCCTCATAAAAACGCTGAGAGGAAGGAGCTGCCCTTAAGCCAACATGGTCATTGGGGAACATAGGCACACATGGCTCCTAAGGGGAAAGCTGGGCCTGATGCCCAGAAGCTGGTCCAACCACTCTCTCGCTTTTCTTTGTAGATCCTGTTTGCAGTCATTCATTCACCTAAGTCACAGGAAGCCTTGTGCTTTCAAAATCTGCATCTGCTCTCCACCACAAAAAATATTAGGTTGGTCAGAGAGTAAGGGCTCTCACCACAGCCTTGGTGACTTTCTCATTCTGACTGTATTCGTTTATTCAAAAAACATACAGTGGCGATGTGTTATGTGGGGCGCACTGTGCTAGACCCTTGAAATATCTTGCATTCATAATAAATATGTGGGCAAAATATAGAAGCTACTCAAAACAAAGATTCCTGCCCACGTGGAGTCTGGTGGTCCTGGAGGGTGGCTTAGCTGAGCGCAGGAAGTCAGAGACATGGGAGATCCCTCAGACTAGCAGATAACAGGTGTTTTTGTTAAAAAGCACGAGTTTGAGGGGGCACCTGGTTGGCTCAGTCGGTTAAGCTTCCGATTTTGGCTCAGGTCATGATCTCCCTGTTCCCGAGTTCGGCACCCCGCCTCCCGTTAGGCTCTGTGCTGACAGCTCAGAGCCTGGGGCCTGTTTCCCTCTCTCTCTCTCTGCCCCTCCCCCGCGCATGCTCTGACTCTCTCTCTCAAAAATAAAATAAACATTAAAAAATTTTAAAATAAAAAAGCACGAGCTTTAGAGGTGCCTTAGCCAGGGCAGACCCCTGAGTGATTGCAATGGGAAGTTATGCTTCAGTCCCTTTGCCAGAGTCTTCTTGATTTTTCTGTGGATTCTGGTAGTTCTCCTATCCTGCCTCCCAAAGGGCCATGCTGTCTTCCCAAGTCATAGCCCCTCCTGACCAAACACTGTCCATCCTTCCATCCATCGATCCATCGATCCATCGATCCATTGATCCATCCACCCATCCATCCACCCAGCGAATTTCTTGTTCTTTTTAAAGTTTCATTTATTTAAGTAATCTCTACACCCAGCGTGGGGCTCGAACTCATGACCACGAGTTCAAGAGTTACATGCTCTTCTGACTCAGTCAGTTAGGCACCTCCATCCAGTGAATTTCTTCAGCCACTCATTTATAATCTTTTGCGGGCTTCCCCCTGGCTGCCGGATGCTGCAACGGGCTCCGGGGACACACGGATGAACAAGGTAGCCTGTGGCCTTCAGTCGAGCAGGCAGCAGGACGTTCAAACGGCCACACCGTGCGTGTGTGAAGCAGGGAAGAAAGCATGATGACACGCTCTGTGTATGGGCTTCAAGGTAGAAACAGAACACATGTTGAGCAACATCTTTCATAAGAATGTCTTTGCAGAATTGTTTTCCGGTTTCCCCAGGCTCTTCCTAGCACCTCGTAGAACATTAGCACAGGAAAGGGTTTTGGTAGGTCCTTCAGCCCAGCTGGGATGGGGGGTGGGAGGGAGAAGGAAAAGTTGTTGCTTCATAGAGACTTGAATGCAGTCCCAGGCAGAGCACCTCTCCTTAGATGTTTCAGACACACAGGGAGAAGGCTGTTGTGGTTTAAACGGGTGTTTAAAGTGAGTGTGCAGGGGCGCTTGGGTGGCTCAGTTGGTTAAGCCTGTGACCCTTGATCTCAGCTTAGGTTTTGATCTCAGGGTTATGAGTTTGGGCCCCAGGTTGGGCTCTGAGCTGGGCAAGAAATCTGCTTAAAAACAAACAAACAAACAGACAAGTAAGAGAGGTGCCATCATCTCTGACCAGCGATCCCCACTCCAGTCGCTTTAATGAGGGCACAGGGTAGGAGCTCTAAAATATATACTTAGTTAGGCTTCAAATTCTTTTTCAATAAATTCTTGGTCCAAAGAAAGGAACTGGGCCAGAAGATGATTAGGTGCATTTAAAGTCATTTGCAGGGGCAGCTGGATGGCTCAGTTGGTTGAGTGTCCAACTGAGGCTCAGGTCACGATCTCATGGTTCATGAGTTCAAGCCCCAAGTCAGGCTCTGGGATGACAACACGGAGCCTGCTTTGGATTCTCTCCGTGTCTCCTTCTCTCTCTGCCCCTCCCACATTCGTGCTTTCACACTCTCTCTCAAAAATAAATAGACATTAAAACATTTTTTTTAAAGTCATATGAAGCCTTTCACCCGCCCTTCCTCCCTTCCCATGTCCCGCTTCTTTTCGTTCCCCCTCCCCCAGTGTGGAGCCTGGCCAGAGGTCTAGGTAGTGAGAGTGCGGGCTACTCAGCCTCTGTGTCATTCCCCGCCCAGGGAAAGGAGAAGCTTCTGTGGCTTGTCCACCAGGCTTCTGGTAAGGAGATTTGTCTTAGGTCAGAGGGATTAAAGCCAACGGAGAGACTGCTGTCTTCCAACTGTGCTCTTTCCTCAGGAAACACGTAGGTGCCGCTGGTCGTGTCCTCTAGGGTAAAGATCAGCGCTAGAAATAGCTTAGAGCTGTTAGGATTACTCTTTTATTGCGGTAGACCATTAAACAGTTTCATCCAATGACCCATTTGGATTATGAACCGATCCTAGGTACATTCTGTGGGGCCCAGGGGTTATTCCATGACAGGCCATGCAGAATCAAGTATGGGCATTTTCGAGTGAACTTTGCCAGCTGGCCATTTCCTGATAAGAATCTCATAAAGCAAAGACCTCACATTTTTGTAACACACACACACACACACACACACACACACACACTCCCCCCCTTCAGGATATATAGATGTTTTAGAAAACACAATAGCTCAACTTCACAGAGGACCAGAGAAATTCACACCTGAGCGTGGATCAGTGACGGATACAAAGATGGCTCCTCACTTCCCAGAGAACGCTCTCCTTCATGCGGCAACGTCCAGGCTGCTGGTTCCCATTCTGCTGAGGTGGGGAGTCTGGAGAAACATTATGCCACACTTGACATCAGCCCTACATATTGGCATGTCTCCCACCCCACTTCCTAAATGTGAGCATTCCCCCAGCACCTTGGAGGAAATAAGTTATCTTTCCCATCTTGACTGACTCACTTAACAGGAGTCAGAAGCTCACATCACAAGTAAGGGTTTGACCATGAGGTCACGGTCATCAACTGGCAAACACAGAAATGAACTGAGAGGTAGCCATTTAAGGCAGCAGTTTGCCAAGAGAAGAAGAGTCAACTCTTGCACGTACAGCGATATGGATGAACCCCGACATAAATAGGATGAATGGAAAAAGCCAAACAAAACAATTATATATTGTGTGGCTCAATTTCTATAGAATTTTTGAAAATGCAAACACATCAGCCGAGTCAGAAAGCAGATCAGCAATTGCCGAGGATGGGGTACGTGGATGGATTACAATCAGGTAGGATAAGCCTTTGGAGGGTGATAGATGTGTTCATTATCTTAATTCAGGTGATGATTCTGTGGGCATATACATATGTCCAAACCCATCACATTGTCTATTTTAATTATGTGCTAATTATTGTATGTCAGTTATGCCTCCATAAAGATGTATCAGCAAAAAACCCATCTAAACTAGGGTTATCTGCAATAGCTTTTGACGACCTAGGAAATGACTATGAAAATCTGTTGTACCCTGTGGATGCTCACTAGCTCTCTCGTAAAAGAGTTATGGAAATTACAGATGAGTTACACAAATTTCTTAGGTAAAGAGACAGTATTCCATATTTGCTAATTCACTGACATGGCAAATTGTTCTCAGAGATACAATTCCTAGAGGCTATTTTTGAAAACCAAGACCAAAAAAAATGGCTTGATCTGATCCTTTATGGTTAAAGGAGATATTTTAATATTGAGTATGTCAGTAATTGCTTTCTAAAAGAAAGTTTAGGGGCGCCTGGGTAGCTTAGTCTTTTAAGTGCCCGACTCTTGATTTCAGCTCAGGTCATGATCTCACAGTTTGTGAGTTCGAGCCCTGTGTTGGGCTCTGCACTGACAGTGTGGAGCCTGCTTCGGGTCCTCTGTCTCTCTCTTTGCTCCTACGCTGCTCGTGCTCTCTCTCTCTCTCTCTCTCTCAAAAATAAATAAACATAAACAGAAATAAATAAAAGAAAGCTGGGGGGCCTGGGTGGCTCAGTCGGTTGAGCGTCTGACTTCAGCTCAGGTCATGATCTCATGGTTTGTGAGTTTGAGCCCCGTGTCAGGCTCATGCTGACAGCTCAGAGCCTGGAGCCTGCTTCGGATTCTGTATCTCTCTCTCTCTCTGCCCCTCCCCTGCTTGCCGTCTGTCTCGCTCTTAAAAATAAATAAATATTAAAAAATAAATAAGTAAAAGAAAGTTTAGAGAGCATTTGAAAAATACGCTTGGAACTATTTCTGTCATGTGATTTTGTTATTGAAAATGATGTGTGACCCTTTTTAAAATTTTTATATTTTTTCGTTTCAGAAGTTGGAAACAGAAATTTCTAATCTGCCTAAAATGTTCCAAATGAAAATTTCAGGCTTTCAAACTATTTGGTAAAATTATAAAAGTGGAACATGCTCTGATCGGTTTGCAAGAACAACAGATAGGGACCAAAGAGGATTTACATTTAATTAGCAGAATTTCAACAAAAAGACCTTTGTGTAATCGGTGAATGGGATTGATACATGAGTATGGTAAATTAAACATAGTTGATGATATCTGCCATTTGGTTCTATTCATCTTTTTGAAACATTTTTTGAACTATAGGCACCCATCAAATGCAAATAATGAAATAAAATGAACTTAAAACCAGACCTTTGAATTGCTGTATCATAAAGTATTAAATGAGTATTTTTTAAAATTATAAACTGTTTCAGGGGCACCTGGGTGGCTCAGTGGATTAAACGCCTGACTTCAGCTCAGGTCGTGATCTCACGGTTCGTGGGTTTGAGCCACGCGTCGGGCTCTGTGCTGTTAGCATAGACCCCACTTTGGATCTTCTTTCCCCTTCTCTCTCTGCCCTTCTCTCACTGGTTATCTCTCTCTCTCTCTCTCTCATAAAATCAGTAAATAAACTTTAAAAAATTAAAACTTAATCATGAAACATTTTAAATCCCATTGCTCTCTCTAAAATATTACTAGTACTGGGGCGCCTGGGTGGCTTAGTCGGTTAAGCGTCCGACTTTCGCTTAGGTCATGATCTCGCGGTTCGTGGGTTCGAGCCCCGCATCGGGCTCTGTGCTGACTGCCAGCTCAGAGCCTGGAGCCTATTTCAGAGTCTGTGACTCCCTCTCTCTCTGACCCTCCCCTGCTCATGCTGTCTCTCTCTCTCTCTCTCTCCTAGAAATAAATAAAACATTTTAAAAAAATAAAATAAAATATTACTAGTATTACATACACTATTACTATTATATTACATATATTACTAATATTCTCAATGAGGATAAAACACTTTTTGGTACCGTTAACAAATAAAATAAAGGAAAACATTATTTAAGAAAACCCACTGATAGGGATATGAGATAAAAAAATGTGGTGACTTCTACTCTAGGGATGTTGCTGAGGTTGCTCTCATTCTCCAGATACTTTCCCCCACCCCATGGGTGCTACCCTCCTCCCACAACTAGTGACTAGGATTCATGGGACTTGGCCTGGCTTACTGCTCGAACCAGTTTTATTCTATAGATAGTTATTGGCTTTCTAATACACAAATTCAATGTGCTGTCTTGGTTCTATTAGGGCAATCTTGGGTCTTAAAGAATCCCCAAAGCAATCAGCAATCCTATGTTGACATTGTGTTAAAACATGTGAACTATGGTATGGTTTAAATAAATGACCTTCCACAACAGAGTAACTAACAGTCATGATGACTGCAAATTATTAATCAAGTCAACAGGAACTGGGAAGCACAGTTCCCAGGAGCAGCTGACCAAGCAAGTCTCATTACAAAGATAGTCCCCAGTTGTCCTTGTGCCATAAAATAAGCTGTCAAAACTCTCTTCCCGGCTTATTCAAAGACGCCAGGGTGTTTGAGGGGATTACGTTGCATTAAGTAACAACTGAAGCCTATAATTTATGAAGGTGAGAAGCCAGAGTAGAAACATTGGGATGCCCTTTGGACTGCTTTTCAAACTTGGCTACACCTCAGGTCATCTGGAGAGGTTGTAAAGAGTCCTCTGGGCACTAGGATTTAAAAAGAAAAATCAGGGGACACCTGGGTGGCTCAGTTGGTTAAGCGTTTGACTTCAGTTCAGGTCATGATCTCACAGTTCGTGGGTATGAGCCCCACGTCAGGCTCTGTGCTGACAGCTTAGAGCCTGGAGCCTGCTTTGGATTCTGTGTTTCCCCCTCTCTCTGTCCTTCCCCTGCTCATGATCTCTCTCTCTTTCTTCCTCTCTCTCTCTCTCAAAAATAAATAAACATTTAAAAAAATTTTTTTAATTAAAAAGAAAAATCAGGGGTGTCTGGTTGGCTAAGTCAGCAGAGCATGCAACTCTTAATCTTGAGGTTGTGAGTTTGAACTCCACATTTTAGCCATAGGGATTAAGCTTATTTTTTTTTTAATTGAAAAAAAGAAAAAAAGTCACACTAGGGTATTCCAGTGAGTAGTCATGGTTGAAAATCACTGTTTCAGAACCATAGTCATATCTGCTGAACTTCTACTTCTGGCCATTATAGATAAATTCACAGTAGTCTTGTTCCTCTGCTGAAAACAACTATAAAGAATGAACAGAATCTATGAGTCAACTATTTCTAGATGTTGAATAACACTGTGCAGGACTGCAGTCCTGTGATAAGGGAAGCACACAACATGAATTTCCCAGTGACCCCAGTTTCCTGCCTGTAGCTATACAGGGAGGTGGCACCCAAGTTGAGCAACAACGACCTTAATGAGATGAGGAGGCAGAGACTGGGGTTCTGGACTGCTGAAGCAGCTGAAGTTTACAGAACGGGATACTAGGGAAGAGGGAGCTATGTAAGAAACTGGGGACAGAAGTTTGTGTGGACATCTGTTGTGTGACTCCTAACCAAGAATTAGGCTGTGCCTGACCAATGCAAGACTCCACTAGTCTTAAGAGAAATTGCCTCTTATGGAGCTGAGAGCAGAATAGTAATTCTCGGAGTTGTACATTATAGGAGATGTTGGAGTCCTGGCCTGGCCTGAATAGAGGGACCTCGTTGAACCCTTGGCCATTTAAGCATGACGTAGAAAGTCTATGCCTAGGAAGTAAGAACTATGTCATAGAGTGAGAGTGATACTTCAGGACTAAATTCAAATCCAAATTAGATTCCTCTCTAAAAAGCAATAATACTAGCCTATCCTGATAAAAAAAAGATACAGTAGCAATTTAAATTCCTGCTAGAATAAAACTCAAACATCTTATAAAAGAAGATGACATAACTCAAACTCCCTATATCACTTACAATGTCTACCATACAATAAAAAATCAGTAGACATACAAAGAAGCAGAAAAATGTGACCCATGATTAAGAAAAAAGAAAACAGTGAAAATAGACTCCAAATTGATGCAGATGTTGACCCTGGAATAGATGCTGCAGGTATGTACTTTGAGCAACTTATATAAAATTAGCCAGACTTAAAGGAAAAGATGATCATGAGTGAACATAAATGGAGACTCAGAAAAACGGGACTAAAGAACCAAATGGAAATCGTGAAACAAAAAGATACAATACATAAAATGAAAATTTCACTACTTAACAGAAGACTGCAGAAGAGTTAGTGAATCTGAAAATAGATCAATAGAAACGATCGATTCTAAAGAATAAACAGAAAAAAGATTTAAGAAAAATAAGCAGAGCCTTAGTGACATGAGGGTAATTTCAAGCAGTCTAATACACAAGTAATCAGACTGCCAGTGCAGGATGAAAGAGAAAATGGCAGAAAAATCATACAAAGATACAACAGACTCGATCATCTAAATTTGATGATAAACATCTACGTATAGATCCAGGTAGCTCTGGGAACCCTAAAGAGGATTTAAATAGAGAACCACACTTAAGGCTATCATTTGGAAGCCAGAGATAGAGAGAAAACTTTATTTGTGTATTTATTTTTTAAGAGAAAACTTTAAAAACAGCCACAGAGAAAAAGATGTATTGCATATAGGGAAATAACAATGTAGATGATGGTGGACTTCTCCTGAGAAATAATAGAGATAAAAAAATAATGGACTGACATGAAAGGGAAAAAACTGTTTTCCTAGAACTCCATATCCACTACAAAACATTCTTCAGAAATGAAATGGGATATGTGTGTGCCTGGGGTACTCAGTCAGTTAAGTGTCTGACTCTTGATTTTGGCTCAGGTCATGACCTCACGGTTCATGGGATCAAGCCCCACGTTGGGCTCTGTGCTGACAGCGAGGAGTCTGCTTGATATTCTCTCTCTGTCTCCTCTCTCTCTGCCCCTCCTCCTCCACCCCCTCAAAAAACTAAATAAACTAAAAAAAAAAAAAAAATCAAAGTGGGAAAGAAAAAGACATTTTCAGATGGATGAAAGATGTCACCAGCAGCCCTATACTATAAGAAATGCTAAAGGATGTCCTTTAGGCTGAAGGGAAAGACATCAGATGGAAATTCAGATCTATGGAGGGGATGGAAAAGATCTGGAAATGGTAAATATACAGGTCAATATAAACCACTTTTTTTTCCTTAATCATTGAAAAGCAACTACGTAAAGCTGTGTTCAGCGGTGTCATTTACAGATAGTAAGTAGTTTAGTCTTGCAGGCCAACAGTCTCTGACACAACTACTCTCCTCTGCTTTGTAGCAAGAAAGCAGCCATAGACAGTACACAAACTTTATATACAGAATAACCATAGTGTGCTGACCTCTGGTTAAAGCAAAATTTATAACATTGTATTATGGGGTGTACATACGCAGATATCGAATATATATGACAATAATAGAACTAAAAAATGAGGAAGGAAATGGAATTTTACTTGTAGGATCTTAGATTTTATGTAAAGTGACAATATTAACTCTAAGTTGACAGTGGCAAATATACTATGTATATTGTAATCTCAGGATAATGACTACATAAATAAGGAGGCACAGCTAAAGAGGCAAGAAGGAATTAAAAAGGAATACTAAAAAAGATTTGATTAACCCAAAAGAAGGCTTGAAAGGAGGAAGCCAAACAAAATGACGCAAACCAACCAAACCAACCAAAAAAAAAAAAAAAAAAAACAGATGGCACAACTAGAAAACAAATAGGAAGATGGTAGACTTAAAGCTAATTATAGCAACAATTACATAGACATACCCAATTGCATTACCCAGTTTCTAAGTGGATAGAAACTTCTATTAAAATCTACAGATTGTCAGATTGGAAAAAAGGAAGACTTAACTGTATGCCTTATATAAGAGACATACTTTAAATACAAAGAACCAGGTCCAAAGTCAAAGAACCAGGTCAAAACTCAAAGGAAAAGTTGTACCAAGTAATCAGTAAGTGTAAGAAAACTGATATTAGTATCATGCAAAGAAGGCTTCAAGATGAAGAGTATTACCAAAGAAAAAGTTGGAAATTCTATAACGATGAAGGATCAATTGCAAAAGAGACCTAAAAATCCTAAATGTGTATATATGCCTGAGGAAAACATTTCAAAATGCATGAAGCGAAAACTGACAAAAGAGAGAAATAGAAAAATCTGCAGGTATAATTGGAGCTTTCTAAGAGCCCCTCTCAGTAATTGATAGAACAGGTAGATAATCAGCATGTTATTGAGGATTTGACCAACACTCTCAACCAGCTTGATTGGATGCTTGTAGAACACCTCATCCAACTGTTGCAAAATCAAATTTGTCAAGAGCAGCAGCAACAGAGAAGGAACAGAGCCATGGTCAAGTCCAGCTTTCCTGATGAGAACAACTACTCAGGTAGCTGTTAATGTCCCTGGGCTCCACCCCAGACCCGCTAAGTCAGAATCACCTGGGGAGCTGTGTGGTTAACAAGCAACCAGATAATTCTTGCTTTGGGGAGGTTTGGAAAGTGCTGGAATTCTCTGTGCTGAGGAGTGGCCCACTTGTGCTTGTCCTGGAACATAAGAGGTAGCCTTTTCTCACTATGACAAATTTTAAAATACCCAGTTAAGGCTTCACTTTGCTGCCGCTGCGCCGGTAGGCGGGTGAGCCCCTGCTCGAGCTTGTAATAAAGACCCTTATGTACTTGCAAATGAAATGAAATGAAATGAAATGAAATGAAATAAAATAAAATACCCAGTTAAAATAAACAGTATTTGCTTTATTTTTTAAAAAATGTTTCACAACTTGATGTGGCTGAATTAGGCAGAAGGATGGATCTAGCACAAACTTTATTTAGCAGGTGGGGATCCATAAAGTGATCATTATTTGGCTACAGTTTATGAAAATCAAATATTCTAAAATCATTATATTTTGGATGCCATGTTCCAGTTCATTCTTCTGATCCAAGTCAAAACTCTTCCTTTTGCAGAAGTGGAGAGAGGCACACAGCGTGATTTTGTGCCCAGCTGAACAACCTAACAGGGGCTATACCTTCCTGCCAATAATTGTATGAAACTGTAGGAGCCGGACTATCGTTACTAAGAAACAATCCCTTTAAAAAATATAATCAGGGCACCTGGGTGGCTCAGTTGTTAAGCATCTGACTTTAGCTCAGGTCATGATCTCAGGGTTCATGAATTCGAGTCCCACATTGGGTGAGCACAAGCCCCACCTTGGGTAAAAAACAACAAAAAACATGAACCGCACGTCTCCCTCTCTCTCTCCCTTTCTCTTCTCTCTGCTCCCATGGGAGTCTCTCTCTCTCTCTCTCTCTCTCTCTCTCTCTCAATGCCCCTTGCTCATTTGCACCCTCGCTCGCTCTCTCAGTCGGACCGGCGTGGGGGAATATATGTGAGCTCGGTTTGGAGTACTCTTTCAGCTCTCCAAAGGGCGTTAGAAAATCATTTCTCCCTGAGCAGAGAGTGGCAGGAGGTAGAGAGATGATCATTAAATTACTATTTAAACAATTATTACAACCAACCAAGATGCCACTCACCCCCAGGAATTTCTGCATTCACAGCATTTCATGTCTTTAAGCTTTGGAGTAATCTACTTGTAAGTGCTAAGGTTGTTTGGGTTGCCAGTATCAGAAACCGACTCTGTCATTATTTTGAACGAAGGAGAATTCACTGGAAGGAGGCCAGGGGATTTCAGGGAATGTGAACAACTGTGTGAAAGGGGCAGGACCAAGGGAAGCTCTGGAGACCTGGGCCACCGGAAGCCTGTCTTTAGTGCCCTGCCTGTGATGTGACCAATTCTAGCAACTGCCAACTCTGTTGCATTCTGTCTCTTTCTTCAAAATCCCAGCTTGCTTGCTATGTGACCGTGTGTGATGTGTCTACCTTGGGTCACTTTTCTTATGGACGTGTCTGCAAAGGAGGGGTGGCAGAGGGGACCCAGGATCACAGAATGGCAGCATGGTTACCGATGCCTCGTCTGTGCCCCCTGCCCCGGAAGTAGGCTGGTGGACAGAAGCTCTCAACTGCAAATTGCTCTTCCTCTTCTCTACCTGGACACCCGGTAGTTGTGTCCTCTGGACAATCTTCTTTATTAAGGAGTTGCTGACGCTGACATGTCATTGAAATAAATTAATAATAGGTCATTCCTAGTCTCCAAATCTTGCATAAACTCTGCATTTCACCTAGAGGAAACCCAATGAAATCCTACAAACAACCCTCTGGGCTGAACATGATTCGGTCCTGTTATGGCTTCAACCTTCCTTCTTCCTATTCTTCTGGCTCACTCCATTTTTGGTCTCACTGCCTTGGTATTTCTGGAGTGCCAGATTTTTTTTTTTTTAATTTCTTTAATGATTTTTTAATTGTTTCTGAGAGACAGAGACAGCGTGAGCAGAGGAGGGTCAGAGAGAGAGGGAGACACAGAATCGGAAGCAGGCTCCAGGCTCTGAGCTGACAGTCAGCACAGAGCCCGACGTGGGGCTCAAACACATGAACCGTGTGATCATGACCTGAGCCGAAGTCGGATGCTCAACTGACTGAGCCACCCAAGTGCCCCTGGAGTGCCAGCTTCTTTACTTAGTATAGGTTTACTTTAAAATTTCTTCTTGAATTTGGTAAGTTGTATCTTTTAAGGAATTTGTTCATTCCATCTAATTTTTTAAATTTGTTGACACAAACTTTTCATAACATTTGCTTATTACACTTTTAAGTTGTTCAGTAACATCTTCTTTGATTATCAGTTTAGTGGTGTCCTCTCTCCTTTTTGTCTGTCTTGTATTTATTTATTTATTTATTTATTTTTACTTTTATTTTTGCGAGAGAGAGCACACATGCACGTGTGCAAGGTGAGGAGGGACAGAGTGAGAGAAAGAGAGAATCCTAAGCAGGCTCCATGCTCAGCACAGCCCTGTGTGGGGATTGATCTCACAACTCTGAGACCATGACCTGAACCAGAATGAAGAGTCAGACACTTAACTGACTGAGCCACCCAGGCACCCATCTGTTGTGCCTTGTTTTATTCTTGACCAATCTAGCTGAGGATCTATAAATTTTCTTTTTCTTTTCGAAGAACCAATTTTGGTTTCGTTGACTCTTTTCCTTTTGGTCTTTTGTTATTTTTTCTGGGTTTTTTTTTCAACAACCACAGCTCTGGTCTTTATTATTTCCTTTCTTTTGCTTTGAGTTGAATTAGCTCCTTTTTGTATTTTCTTAAGGTCAAAGCTTAGATATTGATTTTAGGCCTTTATTTTTCTATTAGAAGCATTTAAAGCTGTAAATGTTTCCATAACCTTTGGGAAGAGTGTACAAATTTTGATAAGTTGCATTTTCATTTTAGTTCAGTTCAAGCTATTTTCTAGGTTGCCTTGTGATTTATTCTTTGACCCATGGGTTAATTGAAAGTGATATTTAATTTATACTGTTTGCTTTTATACTTTTAAGCTGTTCTGTTGAAAAAAATTCCAAGCTGGGAGAATAACACAGAGAATGGAACTTTCACCTAATGTTGCTGTTAACATTTTACCATTTCTCTCTCTCTCCCTCACCATAGTATTGCTGGTACTGCTTTTTTTTACACACATAGTATTAGTATGTTTGGGAATATGTTGCTGGCGTCACAACCTTTCCCCCTAACTACTTCAGCATATGTGTTTTAAGAACAAAGACATTCACTTACATAACTACAACACGAGTATCAAGTTGAAGAAATGTATACTGATATTATCCTTTTGTTTGAAATATAGTCTACATTCGAATTTCACCTATTTTCCCATTATGTTCTTTGTTGCAATCTCTTCTATCTTTTCCTTACCCGTGACCCAGCCAGGGTTGCCTTTTGCATTTAGTTGTCACATCTCTTTAGTTTTCTTTAATATGAAATATTCCCTCAGCTGTTCTTTGTTGTGTAGCATTGACAGTTTTGACGAGTCCAGGCTCGTTGCTTCACAGAAGGTTTCTCCACTTGGGTTTGATTGTTTGATGAGAACCAGGTTCTGCTCGTTTGGTAGGCGTACTGTGTAACTGCGATTGTGTCCTTCTTAGTGCACCACTAAGGAGGTCTGTGACTCCACATTGTCCCCTTTTAGTGATGTCAGTTTTGATCATGTGGCTAAGTGAATTTTCCAGATTTCTCTTAGGTTCTGGTTATTTTTGAATGCATGCCAGGTGTTACATACAACGTTTTTAGGAATAACTTGAGGCTCTGCATGATGTCATCTTCCTCTAGAGAGGTTTCCCTATTGCCCTTGGCAGACAGCTGGGCAAAGAAAGATCCTTGGCTAGAGAATGAGATGAATCACAGTTGGGCTCCAGTCTTTTTTAATTAATTAATTGATTGATTAATAGAAAGCATGAGTCAGGGAGAGGCAGAGAGAGAGGGTAAGAGAGAGAATCCCAAGGCTCCACTCTGCCAGCTCAGACCTTGACATGGGGCTTGATCATATAAACCATGACATCATGACCTAAACCAAAGTTGGACATTTAACCGACTGAGCCACCCAGACGCCCCAGGGCTCCAGTCTTTTTAGAGTTGTCTATTTTTGGTTTACTCTCCTTCTACTGATCTAGCAGTTGGGGGCCCCACCAAAAATTGAGGGTGCTTACAAGGGCCCTTCCTCCGAGACTCAGAAATGCAAGTTATATCCTTAACCACTTAGGTTGTCAAAAGCTTGGCTCAGCTTCTTAACCTGTCAGCCACTGCTTTTGCTTTCTAAATCTACAATTGCCTTGAGTGTAGAAGTGTTCCCAGATATTGGGCTTACTTCTCTTGGATCCCCACAGCTCTCTTGACTCTGAAGACACTCAGTGCCTTGGGAGAGCTTTGATACCTTCAAACACACTTTTTAAAAATATTCTGTCTGGGTTTCCTAATTGTTCTAGGCTCTTGGCAAAAATATCTCAGTTTTGCCAGAAGTGGAAACTTTACCACCATTAAAAAAAAATAATTATTGATCTTGGGGCACCTGGGTGGCTCAGTTGGTTAAGCATCTGACTTCGACTTAGGTCATAATTTCGCGGTTCATAGGTTCAAGCCTCGCGTCTGGGCTCTGTGCTGACAGCTGGGAGCCTGGAACCTGCTTCGGATTCTGTGTCTCCTTCTCTCTCTGCCCCTCCCCTGCTCATGCTTTGTCTGTCTGTCTGTCTGTCTCTCCTTCTCTCTCTCTCTCTCAAAAAAAAAAAAAACATTAAAAAAATTATTGATCTCATCTAAATTGCTTAGATTGTGTGGGAAATCTCAGGTAAGGTCACCTAATGTAAAGAGTGCAGTGAGAAAAGTAACAGTGCATAATGCAAAACAATGAAAACTGGTATATGTATAAAAACAGAGCTTCCAAAACTTAAAATTCAAGCGAAATCTTTTTCAGGGGTAGCAAGCTCTTTGTACTCAACTACCACCATGTAGGTGTTAAATGTGTTTAAATCGATGGTTTTGTCTGCATACTGGACTTGTGTTTCACAAGTGTGGACTGTTCTTTTATGTTTCTCAAAAGCAGAAAACCCACAATGACTTTGTTATCAGATAAGAATATTTTCTTCTTCGACAGCTTTAGCAGCTTAAATTCATTGTAGGTCAGGAGAGAAAAAAATACAGTTTTGTGTGTTCTTTCAGAAGTACAGTGCCTCTGTGGTATAAAATGCATAAACGTTTAATTCATTTGTGTAGTAAAGCTGCTGGATTTTCCAGGAAAATCCTTGTTTAAAAGAGTTGCTTGTATTGTCTGATCACACAATGGAGAATGTGATCATGGAATGTACATAATCCTTTTATTAGTTTTCCTTCATATGTGATAGTGGATTATAATAGATCCCATTTTGCCCTGATGATTCAGAATGGCCAAATGAGATTTCCAATTAAGCACTCAGAGTCCTCAGGCACTGCCCTCGCTGCAACCCCTAAGTATGCGTGTCGCCACGAATCATGGGCAGACGGAAGGCGGGGGAGTGTTCCGCCTCAAGCCCTAAGAACGGACTGAAAGCCTCATTTGTATTTTTGCAAGTTACTTTGGTTTCAGTTAAGAATGCTAGACCAAGAACTTTCTTTACAAAATCCAGTGACCATTTTTATTCGGCACCAGAAACCATAAGAACTCAAAAATATTTAAATGGGACGTTTACAAAATTGCTATAAAAGTATAGGTTAGACTGTCTTGTTGATAAGTCAGTGAAACGGGTTCTATTGTTTTTAAGTCTGTGGGGGCTCAAGTATTTATCGGAACATTATTGCGTCATTTCAGAATCTTTGGCCCTAAGGGTTTCGTTGGCAGCAGGAAGCTCATCTATCTGTGTCCCCCGTGTTTCAGGGCCTGGAACCCATTGGCTACCACCATCCTGGGTCCTATGCCGAGTTCTCTGTGACAAAGCAGGTAACTTAGATGGGTTCTTTTGTTAACTTTGTTCTGTCGATCAAATTGAATTCAACTGGATGAATTGTGTGAGGCTCTTTCCCAGAGGCTCAGAGGCTCCGAAAAGGGGTTTAGTATTGAGTGGCTTCCAACAGCAGCCTAATTGCTCTGTTTCCAGATCCTGCAGAGCTGACCTGATGCAGCCTCGCTGGTCTGAAAGAGTCAATGTGCCGACCTAAGTGTTCCATTCCTAGGGAGGGCTTGGTGCGTCTGAAGTTAGTATCAAAATAGTTTAACAGGTGGTGTATAGTGTCTCTTAACACTGATTCTTGAGTCAGTGAATTAACCGAAGCTGAAGAAGGAATATTGGTGAAACACAATGCCTCCTCTTCCTGGGCTCTGGGGAGGATCAGATTTGGGGGTAATGCAATCAACATCCACACTATTTCTAAACACCATAAAGAACGTGTGGCTAGACTGGCTCAGGTACTAAATGGTTCTTCAAAGAACTAATTGTCCTTCCTAAGTGCAGTTATTTGTTAATGCTAGTTTCAGATATTTAAATAGTATAATTTGAATTTTACAAAAAAAGTCTTTCCACTTTTTGCCTCCAGATGGTCATACTTTACAATTACTGCGAAATCAAAACTCTCTACCATTGTTAATTCAGTTCTCAATGCCTGCTGGATTTTGGCTAAACCTCACCGGTGTTTGTGGCGTTTGTGCACACCCTGGTTTGTTCTGTAGGAGAACAAACTGAATTTCGAGGTGCAATTTTCAATGGTAGTAGTCTGAGCTCTGCGTAGGCAGGGACCCTGTCTGTCTTTCATCCTTGTGTTTAGAAGTCCTAGAAGCCAGATAAATGTTTGCAGAAGGAATGAAGGAATGAAGACATGGAGAAAAGGAAATTATTAGTGGTCTCTGACAAATTCCAGATCATCGAAGCATAAGTGGTTTTTATCAAGACTTATAAGCTTCCCATAGTTCTCCCAGACAGCAATTGAGAGTATTTAGTTTTGCTTAATTCGGAAGCTCTTGAAGGGTAGGGAGGGAATGTATCTTCAAAAGTGCTATATTCTGCATTGGGAGGTCTTGATACTTATGAAATAGTTTTAAAACAACATGATACGAGGCTAAAATAACATGATATGAGGTCAATAAGCTAAATGTCAGGATTGGTCAGATCATACTATACATGCTGTGAGACCTAATACAGTGCATCATCAGACTCCATGATCAAAAACTACCTCTTGTTAAAGTTACATTTTCAACCTAAGCAAGTTATGGGACTTAAAAAGCATTGTAGGAATTTTATTAATTTTTTTAAAGTTTATTTATTTATTTTGAGAGAGAGAGAGAGAGAGCAAGGGAGGGGCAGAGAGAGAGAGAGACGGAATCCCAAGCAGGTTCCCCACTGACAACACAGAGCCCGATGTGGGATTCAAACTCATGAACTGTGAGATCAGGACTTGAGCTGAAATAAAGAGTTGGACACTTAACACTTAACCAACTGAGCCACCCAGGTGCCCCAATAATTATCTATCTATCTATCTATCTGTATGTATATATATATTACCCTAAGAACTGATCAATTAAAATAGATAACTCCTATTTAAACTTGAAGCTTTAATACTTCATTGATTTTGATTATATAATACTATTTTAACCATGATAATATTGGCCAAAGCCAATATTAATAGTAATAAAATCCATGACCGTGTTCTTAAAACCTAGATATCTTCTAAATTTCTGAATAAGGTTGGATAGATTTTTATTTTTATATAATTATATAAAATTGTTCTTACCTATACCAAACTAAATAAGATACAAATTGGTTATAGTTATTTTAAGGATAAGGACACAATTTTGGCATTTCCCCCCCACCCCCCAGTGGACACAATTTCTCATTCATGCTTCGAGCTGCCCGCTTCATGCAGCAGTGGCGGG
>NW_027528624.1:4680865-4732853 GCF_008692635.1 Crocuta crocuta
ACCCCCCCCCAGCACTGTGGGTGTGGCTCCTCCTCTCCACCAGCCTCGTCCTGGGGCGATTGAGAGACTGGCAAGCATTGCTAGGGTCTGCTTGCAGCTCCTAATTCACTGGGTCCAATTCCAGCTTTTCTGTAACATTGGGAAGTATATTCTGGGTCAAAAAAGAATAAAGAAACCACCATTTATGCAAGAACCCAGAGAAGAAACCACACTCGGAGGTTTTCAGCTTTTTCAACTGTGTGTGTGTCTGCACAGCGCACTGCCTTGAGGAGCTTTTAGGCAGATGATACCCAGGCCCCACCGTGGACCAGCTGAATCAACACACATTCATTGAAAAGAGTGTTGTTTAAAAAGCACTTTTAGGAGTATCTCATAATGACCGTAACAGGGCTGACAGAGCTTGCTAATTGAGGGGGGCTGGGTTTTATTTATCCATTACTGGGAGATGCAGACGTCAGGGTAGCAACTTTCTGTGTTTGTTTGCCATTGTGTTCCTCGCCACAAAAACAGACCCTGATATCAGAGGCTGACTGTCATTGCCAGACTCACGAGGAAGCAGTGCGGCGAGAGGGGCTCCGGAGCCCGCCTGCCGAGTGTGAATCCTGGCCCTGCTTTGGAATAGTTGTGTGACCCTGGGACACATTACTTAACCTCAGTGGTGTGACTTCCCCATGTACCAAGGGGGATGACGGTGACCACTAAATCTGGGGCGTCTGGGAGGCTGCACACCGAGTGCGGAGAGCTTAGCGTGGGAGTCTTACCCATTTAGCTTTCAGCCTCCACACTTGACAAAGCCTCACACGCTCTGGGCACTTGGCATCAGTAAGTGTCTGTTGCAGGCGTCCGTGACTGCAGCAGCCAGGGACCCGGCACGTTTGCTGCCATGGCTGGAGCCCCGTGGCACTGCTCATTCTCGCCCTGCAAGGAAGTTTCCTTGCAGGATGTTCAGGAGACCACATGACATTTATATTGACTTAAAAAGCAGGCATTTGCAGGAAGGTCGCAGATGAAAATAGCGGAGGATTTTCGACACCATCTTTTACATCGGCCACTGACGGTGAGGAGTAAGCCAGAGACAGCACGATGTGTCATCCGTGGTTCTCAGACATTCGGTGGAGACTTCAAACAGGTGCTCTTGTTGAGGCCCACAGTGGCCAAATGCACGAGGCAGAGTGAGGAAACTGATGGACCTTCCCCTGCTTTGGCTTCCGCACCGGGGGCTGTGCCTCACACTGCTCATTTATTGAACAGACCTGTACTGAGCACCCACTGTGTGCAAGGCTGTGCTGACGGCTTGGGTAGTGCAGGGAGCGATCACTGACCTGGTGCCCACAGCCAGTGTTTTCTGTTATCGTGCGTCAAGTTCTTGCAGAATACTTGAACTTGGGAGAAGAAAAGGTATCATATGAATCTGAACAAATATGGAAAACGAAACAAATGCCAACACCCAGGGGTTTCTAAGGCCACACGTGCACAAAATTCTCCTGGAGTAGACTTGATGGTGGCCATATCATTATGCCATCAATAGCAGCATGACAGGGGGCGTGTCAATTCTTAGTGTACTCCAGGGAATAGGTGTGCGTTTTGTTATTTGTTTTGGTTTTTGATAGCCTCCACAAAGAACCCCTGAGTTTTAGAAATCTTAACAATTTACTCACCTGACTTTAAGGGTCTCTCTTCCTCTAAAAATGTTTATGAGGTGTGTTAGCTTCTCTCACTGATGTAACAAAGGACCACACACTCAGTGACTCTGGAGCAACACAGTCATTATCTTACTATTCTGGACGTCAGAAGCCAAAAATTAGTTTCCGTTGGCTAAACTCAAGGCGTCAGTGGGCCAGTTCCTTCTGGAGGCTCTAGAAGAGAATATATTTCTATGCTTTTTCCCAGCGTCTAGAGGCTGCCCACATTCCTTGGCTTGTGGCCACAGCTCACTCCAACCCCTGCTTCCGTTATCACATCGCCATCTCTGACTCTGGCCCTCCTGTTTCCCTCTTATAAGGGCTCTTGTAATTGTATTGGGCCCAGGAGCGTAATCTAGGATCCCCTCCTCATCTCCAGAGCCTTTAATCACATCTTTTTCTGTGGAAACTGATATCTTTACAGGTGCTGGGGGTTAGGGTGTAGACATCTTTGGGGGGCCACCATTCAACCTGCCACTTGGCTGACTTTCTCTTCTGTGGAGGAAGGTGTGGTAGTAAAATTCTAATGGGTGAGATGGCCCTGAATGACGAAATGTAGCGTGATGTTATGTCGATCGTAGAAAGAACTGCTCACAACTTCTTTCAAAAACCAATTAGTTTGGTGTTGATATTCATTTTAGAGAGTCTGATATTCTTTTAATAGCCTATTACGACTATCATTCTTTTTGGTCTGAAAATGTGAAAAATTTGGGTATGGTTTTCTTAGATGCCGCTTGCGTGTATCTGGAGTGTGTATAAAGTTTGATTTTTGCAAGTTAAATTAACTTTACAGTAAGATGGAAGGCCGCCTAAAGGAGCTGTGCAATGATTTCTTTACAAAGTAAGTCCAAGTTTCCATTCTACCATCTTCTTTCTTCAGTTTTCCATTTTTTCTCACCGATCGTCTGATCCCCTCACCAACTCCTCCCTTCTTGCTGAGTGGAAACTGCCCTCTGCAGCTCTCAGTCTCCGAGGTCTTGTTCAGTTTATGATTCAGCTGTCACCTTGACGGTGGGGCCTCCAAAAGGGTCTGGTTTCTCCGGCCCACACTCTCCGTCTCCACGGCCATCACACGCCTCCCCGAGAACGTCTGCCCACAGCCTCCCCAAACAGGCTCCACCACCTCCACCACGTGCCTCCCTGTAAACCGGTGGTTCCTGTCCCTGCCCTGCCTCTGTCCCAAGCACCGCTCTGCTCGTCTCCCCTACCCCCCACCCCCGCCTTGTCTGTCAGCCGCAAGGTGGGCTCCCAAAGGCTCTTCCTGCGCCTGGTATACAAGCGGGAGCTTTGTGAGGGCAGAGCTTTCTGACAAGGACTGCACTGTCAGGTCTACAACAGTAGTGCTTGGAGCAAATGTAGCAAATGTAGCAAACCCGTGGTGCATATTTATTGCTCAAGCGATCATCAACTTCATCAGTTGATGACACTTTTGCACGGGACTTTTTTTTTTAAAGCAGGCCTTTTTTTAATTTAAAAAAAATTTCTTTTTTCTAATTTTTTGAAAATCTTTCTGAGAGAGAGAGTGGGGGAGGGGCAGAGAGAGAAAGGACGACAGAGGATCTGAAGCAGACTTCGTGCTGACAGCAGAGAGCCCAGTGCAGGGCTCAAACCCACCAACTGTGAGATCATGACCTGACCCAAAGTCCCACTTTCAACTGAGGCACGCAGATGCCCCAGCACATGGATTTTTAAAAAATCAATTACAGTGTGGCTCCTAGGTGGCTCAGTCGATGGTTCACGGTTCGAGCCCCAGGTCAGGCTCTGTGCTGACAGCCAAAGCCTGGAGCCTGCTTGCTATTCTGTGTCTCCCTTTCTTTCTGCCCTTCCCCCACTCACACTCTGTTTCTTTCTCTCTCTCAAAAATAAATTAACATTAAAAATTATAACAAAAAATAATCAATATTTGTGGATTGCTTCTGAAACTTCACGCCCAGTGAGTCCTGTTTTTTTTTTTTACGAAAACTTTGTGATGAGGTGGTGGGAATATATTGTTCCATCCCCATTTTAGAACTGTGAAAACTGAGACTCAAGGAGCAATTAATTAGTCCAATTTCTTCCCCTGAATTTGATTTCATCATCTCTCAACTTGTTGATTTACAGACTTTGCTTCATCCTTATCTCTCAGCTTTCTCTCTCACGACTGTCCCTTACTTTCAACACTCACCCTCTCTTGCCTTACCAGCTCTTTTTTTTTGTTTGTTTTTTAAATTTTTTTAAATGTTTTCTTTATTTCTAGGAGAGAGAGAGAGAGACAGCGTGAGCAGAGGAGGGTCAGAGAGAGAAGGAGTCACAGACTGAAACAGGCTCCAGGCTCTGAGCTGGCAGTCAGCACAGAGCCCGATGCGGGGCTCGAACCCACGAACCGCGAGATCATGACCTAAGCGAAAGTCGGACGCCTAACCGACTAAGCCACCCAGGCGCCCCTTACCAGCTCTTATCTAGACAGCTGGAATTGTACCTGCTGTTTCCAATCTTACTGCAAATCTATTTTGAAGCTCTGCTAGAATTATCTTCAAAAAATACCAATCGGGGGGCGCCTGGGTGGCTCAGTCAGTTAAGCATCTGATCTTGATTTTGGCTCAGGTAGTGATCTCAAGGTTAGTGAGTTCGATCCTCGCATCAGGGGTTGAAGGGACACTGGTAGCTTGGAGATTTCTTGGGATTCTCTCTTCCCACCCCCCCGTCAAAATAAATAAAACAAAAGCAAAACCGCCAAAATACAAATCTGATGTCATTCCTTTCTTAACAACTACGTCTCTCTCCTCCTTCCCAGATTTCATCCTTGCCCAGACATTAATACAGAAGCCAGAAGGAAATAGTTACTACTGTTCAGATGTAAGAGCAAAGAAAAAAGAATTTGGTACACACAATTTCCTCTGTGGAACACATAGTATGGTTTCAATATCTTTTGAAAGTACTATGTTATTTCCCTGCATAATTATTTAACAGAGGCAAACCCCAAATGGCATTCCTTGTATGTGTATAGAGGTGTTACTATAGCAAGAGAGCTACATCTGTCCATAAGATACAGTGAACTCACTTCTTATGTGTCTGGTCAAAGGCAATAGTTCCTATTCAGTATTGTTCTCATGTTAAAAATTAACATGCATCAGACACACATTATGTGCTTCGATGGCCCATCAGGCTGAGCTAATCTATTGGATAATTTTGCCTAATTTGTAGACCTTGTGGAACTAAACTCCTAATTTTTATTGCTCCAGTGTCTGATGTTAAACAAGTCCTAGAATAGCAGGCTAACAATAGGCCGGAGCCATAACATTGCTTGATGAGCTGTCAGCACCCTGATACTGAGTGCTCGCAGTACCCTCACCACAGCCCACATGTTGGGTGTCCCCCGCCCTGAATCTCCTCCGAACTCCAGTATGCCATTAATGTGCTTCTCTTAGGTCCAGCTGTCAAGGAGCTTAAGCTTTATGGGAAAGTCTTTTCGTTCTACTAATTTATGTTTAAAAACTCCGTTCCCATTTTCTGATAGGTTTTTAAAAACAAGATAACTACATATAGCTCTTTGAAGATAAATATTGAGAACCCTGTCAACTAAATTCATTCAATTCAGCATTGTGCTAAATGGTATGGGTTCCTGTCATTTTGGGAAGCTTTTAAATTTTTAAGGAGTTTCCTAAAAGGAATCAGAATAAACGATGTGAAATAGATAGCTTATGTTTTCTATTGATTATAGTAGTTTTTCACTCACAATTCAGGGACCCCGCTGGGTCCGAAGCACTAAAATTTACCATGGCAAGATGGCGGCCTGGTGCTATGTCTGTTTAGAAACTCAGTGTTCTCTAAGCACATATGTTTGCATTTCCTTTGTGTTATGTGCAGAGAAAGATAAACAGTTGTGAAATGAAACCAAAGAAACCAGACAGGGTGGCAATGTCTGAGAAGTGAGTCTTCATAGCATTTAATGAGTACCTTTCACCCCTCGGCGGTGTACCCAGATTAAGGAGCAAGCGGGGCTGGAGGGGGGCAGGCAGAACACAGCTGTTTGCGTCCCCCTCTCCCCCCCACCCCCGGTTTGTTAAGCCCACTCTAGGGACCTGCTTCTCCTTGCTTCTTGAATGAAATGGACAGATTCTTGGCTTTTCTGATCACTATTTATTTATTTACTTTGGTTTTATTTTATTTTTGAGAGAGAGAGACAGAGTACAAGCTGGAGAGGAACAGAGAGAGGAAGACAGAATCTGAAGTCGGCACAGAGCCGGACTTGGGACTCAAACTCACTGACTGCGAGATCATGACCTGAGCTGAAGTTGGACGCTTAAGCGACTGAGGCCCCCGGGCGCCCCTCTGATCACTCTTAAGGTACTTAGACCTCCTGTCTGATATTAAGTGAGTCTAATGCAGTGTGAGGGTCAGAACTCCAGACTCTCATCCAGCCAGAAGCTTCTTCCCTCCTGTGACTCAGCCAGCTTCGGGTTTGGTGGGCTGCAGTGGGGTGGCCCAGGGCTGGGGGTGGGATCACCGGCTCTTCCTCTTTTTTCCCAATTCCCCCAACTTGCTTTGAATGCCTGTTTCTGACTGTGTCGGGGGCTGATGGCAGACCACAGGCCCTCTGGGTGGCGGGAGCATGATCTCGGCTTTTCCTCTCAAAGAGAACTTCAGGGAGCTCCTCAAAGATCCCATGAGGAGGCCAAACTGATGAAAAGAAGTGTGCCCTGAGTGGCTCTCAGGGCTGGTGGGAGAAGTGTGGTTGATCCTGAACGTGTGTTTGAACCACGCAGGTCCACTTACACACGAACCTTTTTCAACACAGTATAGTAATGTAAAATGTACTTTCCTTAACATTTTAATATTTTCTTTTCTCTAGCTTACTTTATTGCAAGAATACAATATTTACTACATAAAACATTTTAAAAAATACATGTAAATTGACTGTTTTTGTGACCGGTATGGCTTCCAGTCAACAGCAGGCGATTGGTAGTTAAGTTTTTAGGGAGTTAGTGTAATACATGGATTTAAAAAAAATTTTTTTTTTTATTTCTAGGAGAGAGAGAGAGAGAGACAGCGTGAGCAGGGAAGGGTCAGAGAGAGAGGGAGTCACAGACTGAAACAGGCTCCAGGCTCTGAGCTGACAGTCAGCACAGAGCCCGACGCGGGGCTCGAACCCACGAACCGCGAGATCATGACCTAAGCCAAAGTCGGACGCTTAACCGACTAAGCCACCCAGGTGCCCCTAAAAAAATGTTTATAAGCAGTGTGAGTAGGGGAAGGGCAGGTGGGGGGTGGGGAGAGACAGAGAGAGGGAGAGAGAATCCTAAGCAAGCTCAGCACTGTCCCAATGCAGGGCTTGATCCTATGAACTGTGAGATCATGACCTGAGCCGAAATTAAGAGTAGGACGCTTAACCGAATGAGCCACCCAGTCCCGTGTAACTCCTGGACTTTCGACTGTGGGAGTTGGCGCCCTTAATCCCCAGGTTGTCCAAGGGTCAACCGTACCGGATGCTGTGCCCCCAGAGGCCGCCTGGGTATCGACCGGCTGGGCCATGGCTGGGAATTTCACCCACGATGCCCCAGGTCACCAGGCTATTGGTCAAAGGGGCTGATGGGAACTTGGGAAGGGGTAGGTCCTGTCCCAGAATGTCCCACGGCTCTGAATGCTCTCGTTACAAGGGCTTGTCACTTATGACATGGTGTATCAATCCATTCTTCATTGTTTGGAGATACTTCTTTCAAGTTTGCAGTCAACCCTTCAACAGCATCGACTTCAACTCCTGAGTGGTCAGCTGGCAGCCTCGTTGCTGCCTAGACCCTGCACAGCACACCAGTTAACTCCCAAGCAAGCGCCGGCCAGAAGACTCGACTCCTTGACAGCCTCAGAGGGCGAAGACTAGAAGCCTCTCCTGGGCCTGCCCGGGGGCACCTTTCTGCCCGGCCGCGGTGCCCGCCCACCTCATTCTTCTTGGCCTGTGAGTCTGGGCCTAACCTCTCAGAACAGAGTCCTGTTTGCCCTCCCATGCAAACCGGGCCTGTATTAGTGCAAAGAAACTAAACCAAGTGGCATTTTATAAGTTTGCCTATAAAGCTTTGAATAACTTAGTTTTACCCAGCAAGGTAACTACGAAAAATAAAGCACTGGTTAGCTGAATTGATAAACTTACTTTTAAAAAACGTTTTAAACGTTTTTTATTTATTTTTGAGAGAGAGAGAGAGAGACAGCACGAGTGAGGGAGGAGCAGAGAGAGAGAGGGAGACACAGAATCTGAGGCAGGCTCCAGGCTCTGAGCTGTCAGCACAGAGCCTGACACGGGGCTTGAACTCACAAACCGCGAGGTCATGATCTGAGCTGAAGTTGGATGCTTAACCGACTGAGCCAGCCAGGAGCCCCGATGAACTTACTTTTGAAAGGAATTTTTTTTAGGTGATGTTAGTAGCAGCATCTGAAATCCTGTATCTTATTGGTTCATCTTATAAACACATGTGACTGAATACTAGAAATTGAGGAAAAAGCAAAGCCATGGGAAAAAGGCATGAAAAATAGGCTGACACAAAAATATTCTTAGCTGTATGGAAAAACGTGACCGAGGTGTTGGTCATTTGAGTAAGGATTGTTCATTCAAAATGTGACAGATGAGTTGAGGTAAATTATAAGCACGCATACCTGCAAAGTAAGGGGTCAATGGAAAATGGCGAAGTGAAGTGAGCTTGATGTACTAGTCCTGTTTAAGCCAATGCCGGCATCATCTGGCTAATCCAGCCTCTGTTTATTCATGCAGTGGAAATTGGTTGATCTTGCTCTGTGGACACTGGGAATTCAAATGCAAAGTGCATCTTGGTCCTCAGAGACCAAGACTAGTGGTAGAAACAGGCTAATTAAGAGTGCAAACCCCAAACTGGGGCAAGACCAACGGCCAGCGATGGACTTTTGACCCTGGAGCCAAGCAAGCCACAGCCATCTGCTAGGATGACAAGAAATGCTGTCGGAGGGATGCTTGCAAGCTGCAGACCGTGGTGAGGCATGGTGAGCCGGTTCTCATGCCATCGCTGGGTCCGTGGCTGGGGAGAATGGCCACTGACTGATCCTTGTGATTATACATGGCGCTGTCCAGACAGCTGTCCTCTGACCCCGCTGTGAGTGAGCAACCTTCCTGCAGCGGTAGAATATTCTGGGGGAATATAGGAGGCACCACAGTGTCTCAAGTGACTTTTATTCTCGGATGGGGTAGTGGAGCTGACAGCAATCCCAATCTGCCAGCTATGCTTGGCAAATGTGCGGGTGAGACTTCCCACGCCACAGCTGACTGGCCTGCCTCCTTGGCCAGGGCAGCTCTAGATAACAGGATCGCTGCAGACTTTCTGTCTGCCAAGGGTTTGTCTGCCTCTTGGCTGACGCGTCACGTTGAATACGGATCAACACCAATGGTCAGGTAGAAAGATCAGTCTCCTACATACAAAGGGAGAAGGGCGGTTGTTTATGATGTCCCAGTGAACACAGCGACAGGCCTGGCTACGTTAGTTTGTGGGCCTAGTGCAAAACTTACAAAAAATTTCAAGACCATGACAGCGGAGCATCGCACGGAGTTTGGAGACCCTATAAGTAGTGGGCTCTGTGCAGCTGCTCGCAGTTAGCCTGCTCTGACCCTGTGACCTCTTTTCTTGGCCGGATCTGGATCTGATGGCCTCTGGTCTGTCCTGCGATGTCTCTTGAGAGTGATGACAAGGCTGGACTCTTAGTCCTTGTGGTTGAAGTGGTGTGAAATACTGATGGGCTGAGGTGTCCTTTGAATTTAGGGAGGTGAACTGAGAGGTAAGTGTCAACTTGTCCGGGACTCATCCTTGAAGAGTGGCCTTGCAGAGACGGAGCTGGCCTCGTGTGGAACAGGACCGCTGGGATCTGGACTCTGCCTCACACAGACTGGCCTCAGCTGAATGCCTGAGGTAGTACAGTCAGTCCTGATAGATGCTGGGCGGCAGATCAGGCCTGGAAGCCACGGATCCACCTGTGACACAGCTGCAGCTACAAGGTGGGGCCCCAGACTCTGATCGTGCCAGGGGAGGAGCTGGTACTCACCCTACTCATATGCAGCGGCTCATATGCATGAAATAAGGCAGGACTGACCTTCCTCTCTTAGAAGATGCCAGCTCTGCTTCATCCCTATAAGCCCTCGCCGATCATGCTGGTGAATGGGGAAGCGGCGCTACACTGTCTCTAAGTTTTCCTCCCCGAGTGTTCTTCATGTGTGTCTCTGTGCTGCCAGACGCTGGAGCCCAAGGAGGAGACACTCAAACTGACAATGTAAGGGTAAGAAGTTTGCTAAGTAGGCAAATACACGTACATGTGTGCCTGTGGGGGGGGGGGCAGGGGGGCAGGGTGGAGGAGAGAAATATGGGCAAGAGAAATACCAGGTGCAAAAGTACGGAAGTAAAGCAGAGCAACTAAAAGTCAGGAAGCTGTTATTAATTGGATTTGGTAAGAACAAAGGGTGCATGGGGGTTAATCATACGGGAAATGATGCTGGCAAGATAGGAAGGGACCAGATCAAAGGGAGCCTTTATATTCTACTAATGAGTTTGGACTTTCTACTTTGTACATAATGGTAAGACAATGGAGGATTTTCAGGGAGAAAGTGACACAATCAGATATGAGTTTTGATGGATTGCTGTAGCCAAAGTGACAGGTTGGCAGACCGAAGGCAGGCTGTTGCAACGGTCTAGTGGGAAACATGTTGGGTTGAATGACTCTGCTCAGGGGATCATGCCAAAGAGGCTCTGAAGCCACAAGGTGGTAGAGCCACAGACAGAAGAAGCCTGGATACTTCATTTGTTTTTTGGAAGAGAGCTGCTCAGGAGAGTCTTTCCCAGGAACATCTGAACCAGGTTTTGCGTAAGAGTAATATAAAATTTTATTGTATTTAACCCACTTAGATTTTTGGATTTTTTTTTTTTTTTTTTGCTTTTAGCCTATACTGATGTAGAGAGGTAAGGAAATCAATGGCAGTACCATTATTCCAATATAATGCAGACAGAAAAGCGCCAATGCTTTTCAGAAGCATTGGGGATGAGGCTGGTTTAACTAGGCACTGAATTTAAGAGACCAGTGGGATAGCAAAATGGAACTTGTTGGCAAACCATTCTCCACGAGTCTCTTGAGTCTCTGCACATCTCGAGAGCAAGGCACTGACTGCTTCTTGCTTCAGACTATCTTTTCAGGGCTATTTGTATAGCAAACAACCTAAAGAAACTTGAGCAGCTTTTGAAGGAAAAGAGTGTCTCCCTCTGGAATGAAAGAAGAGCATGCTTGCTGGCAGGAAGGAGATAAAATCTCAGGTTCTTCACAGTTCTGGACAAAACCATCCAGAGATGGTTAGAAATCAAATTGGGAGCTCAGAACTGGGGGGGTCTTGTTGGAGTATAGGTGGGTTGAAGTCCCAGGTGCTAATCGGGGAGGTGGGGTGGGGGAAGAAGGAATGCTACATGAGAGACCAGAAAGATGACAACCTGCGAGAACAGAAACTATTAAGAGAGAAAGAAGAAGAGCACATGAAGCTGACCCACACAGAGAATCTGACAAAGAGCTTTTGCTTCCAACACGAGTGATTACGAACGTTAATTACTGTACGATAAGCGCTCTGTATTTGAAACTTGAGAGACCATTGGAGACTTCGGTATAGCCAATTTCAGGGGATGATGAAGACAGCATCCAGATTTCCATGGATTGACGAGCCAGCAGGAGGTAGGGGTGGGAGGGCAAGCCCAGCCTATGTATCCAGAAGAGGACGTGAAGGAAAGGACAGAGGATTATATCAAGGGAGGTGTCTGGGGTTGGAAAAGGGCTTCTAATGTGAGATACACATGCACACACATGTGCACACACACACAGATACATATACATGCATACCATATGTGTGACTATACGTTACCTGGTAGCCAAGGCTCCAATTTACCTCTCTAAACCAATTTCACAGCCATTTCTAGCACGAAATACTTGTGTAAGTCTAATATGGTTACTCCCTCACCAAAATCTTTTGTCTATTCCTACTTTAATGCCGATATAAACCCTAACCGTTGTTCAAGGTGTATTAAATCTCTCTCTCTTCGCTGAGGGTTTCCCCTACTTTTCTGCAGTCTCTCCTCCCATAACACTGTAGGCTCTTCTCCTCTTTATCTCTTTCATGATGTCTAGACCCAAATCTTATAGACCAGATAGATTGGTTCTTCCAGAGGCAGGATAGTATAAGTAGTTAAGAGCCCAGGCTCGAGGATCAGACAGAACTGGAATTAGGTCCTGGCTCTGCTATATATGAGCAGGGTAGCCGCCAGCAAGTCACCCATGTTCTCATTCAATTTCCTCTAATGTAAAAAGAGGATTCTTATCTTATAGGACTACTGTGGTACATGAAACCAGTATGGAAAAGGCTTGATATGGCGCCTGGCTTATAACAAGTATGTATCTTTGTCCACACAGGCACTCATCAGCATATGCTGAGTAAATAAACATTTACCTTTTGATTATCAAGAATGAAATTATTTTTACAATTTTTGCTTTAAACAACTCTATTACTTTTAAGAATTTAAAAGCGGAAAAAGTGGAGAGAAGAAAACCATCACATGCATGTCTCTAGATGTTTATTTTTTTATCGTCTGTATTATTTTTTGAGGATCCAGCTTTCTATCTGGTATCATTTCCTTTCAGGCTGAACAATTTCCTTTAGAATTTCTGGTCATGTAGGTTTCGTGGTGATGGATTCTGTTTTTTTTCATGTGAAACTGTCTGTATTTCATTCTTGATCGATATGGAATTCCAGGTTGGGGCACCTGGGTGGCTCAGTTGGTTGAGCGATTGACTCTTGATTTCAGCTCAGGTCATGATCTCCCTGTCCGTAAGATTGAATCCTGCACTGGGCTCTGTGCTGACAGTGTGGAGCCTGCTTGGGATTCTCTCTCTCCCTCTCTCCCTCCCCCTTCCCTACTTGTACTCTCTTTTGCATGCTCCCTTTCTCTCTCTCAAGATTAAAAAAAAAAAAAGAACAACAAAGAATTCCAAGTCGATTGTTATTTTCACACTTTAAAGATGTTGGTCCACACTCTTCTGGCCTGAATAGTTTTTTAGCTGAATTCATTTGTTAATTAGATCGTTGCTCCCCAGGATGTAATGGTTTGTTTTTTTTTTCCTTTACTCCTTTCAAAATTTGCTATTTATTTTTGACTTTCAACAGCTGGACTATTGCTGTGGCTGGTGTAAGATGTTTCCTGTTTCTTCTGCTTGGTGTTAATTTAGCATTTTATATTTTTCTTTCTTTTCCTCTGTTCTTCACACTGAACAACTTTTATTGATCTCTCTTTAAGTTTTTCCTTTGTCATCGCCATTTGTCTATTAATAAGTCAATATTATTTATTGATTTATATGATTTATTGATTATATGATTTATAAGTCAATCTAAGAATTTTAAAATTTCAGATATTATATTTTCTAGCTCTAGAATTTCATCTGGTTCTTTAATGATTTTTATTTCTCTACTGAGATTTCTTATTTTTTACTCATTGAAAGCATATTTTACTTTATTTCACTGAGGAGAGTTCTAATAGCTGTTTAGAATCATTGTCTGTGACTCCCAGTATCTGGAACATTCTGTGTTGGACTCCGTTGATTTTCTTCTCTTTTGAGAATATGTTCCATTTTCTTGGGTCTTCATATGATGGTTAGTTTCCGATTGTATCCTGGAGATTGTAAGTGTTAAACTGTGGAAATTCTGGATTCTGTTATTTTGCTCTCACAATCATTGTTTCTTTTGTTTCAGCAGGCAATGATCTTGTCCTTGAATTGCAAAATCTATTTTTTGGGTAACAGCTCCAGTCTCAATTCAGATATTTTGTCTTTAGATGTGTTGCTGAGTTTGATTCACACACACATGACTCAGGGGTCACTCAGAAATATGGGTAGGCACTTTGGGGAAACCGTCTCTTGCTTTTTTCCCTTGCAAGAGTCCTTCATTTTCTTCATTGGCATGATTCCATAGTTTCAGGCTTTTCTGGCCAAACAGACTGCTGTTTTCAATTGGTGCCCCCTCCAAGACCATGTACTCTGCGTGGACTACATTTAGCCCTGGAAGAGAAGCCAGGAACACAGGGAACTTACTTGTACAGCTCTCTTCCTCTCCTCCTCTGAGCTTATCTTCTCCATCAGATTCTGTCTGCTCTGCTCAGTCTCTAATTCATTGAGGTATTTGCTTTTTGTATTATGTCTGGGGCTTATACTTGTTTTCTGTGGGAAGTCCTCTAGTTAGGTCTTATTCCTGTAGGATGTGGAAATTCCTATTTGTTGTTTAGCATAAAAGATGATTTATCACATGAAGGCAAAAATATAACTTATCCAAATTGCACTGACCTTAATGGGAGCGTGATAAAGCTAGTCCAATCTTTTGGGAAAACAGTTAACATCGTATGTATTTAGAGCCTAAAATTCTTTAATGACTAATAGTAGGACAATGTTAGGCTAATAGTTACACTTAAAGTAATGTTTATAAACAACACGAAGTAAGATGGGAAAATGCAAAACAAATTAAACGTGCCGATTTATTTATCTATTCACCTACTACAGGACATCTTGTTTGCTTCCAATTTGGCATCATGAATAAAGCTTTCATACATCTCCACGTTCAGATTTTTGTGGGCACCCAAGTTTTAAACTCCTTGGGGTAAACATCAAGGAGTGCAATTGCTGGATCATATGGTAAAAGTATGTTTAGTTTTGTAAGAAAGCACCAAATGGTTTTCCAACGTGGCTGTATCATTTTGTACCACCAGCAATGAATGAGAGTTCTTGCTGCTCCACATCATTGTCAGCATTTGGTGTTTCATTGTTCTGGATTTGGGCCATCCTAAATAGGTGTGCAGTGGTTATCTCATTGGTGTTTTAATTTGCATTTTCCTGATGACATATGATGTGGAACATCTTTCCATATGCTTCTTTTCTATCTGTTCACCTTCTTTAGTGAGGCATCTGTTCAGGTCTTTGGCCCACTTTTAAAATCAGGTTGCTTGTTTCCTTACTGTTGAGTCTTAAGAGTTCTTTGTATATTTTGGATAACAGTCTTTTATCAGATATGTCTTTTGCAAATATTTTCTCCAAGCCTGTGGCTTGGTTTTTTTCCATTTTCTTGACAGTGACTTCTGCAGAGCGGAAATATTTATTTTTAATGAAGTCTAGCTTATCACTTCTTTTATGGAGTATGCCTTTGACGTTATATTTAAAAATTATCACCAGGGGCGCCTGGGTGGCTTAGTTGGTTAAGCATCCGACTTTCACTTAGGTCATGATCTCGCGGTTCGTGGGTTCGAGCCCCGCATCGGGCTCTGTGCTGACTGCCAGCTCAGAGCCTGGAGCCTGTTTCAGAGTCTGTGACTCCCTCTCTCTCTGACCCTCCCCTGCTCATGCTGTCTCTCTCTCTCTCTCTCCTAGAAATAAATAAAACATTAAAAAAAAATAAAAAAAATTATCACCAAACACAAGGTCAACTAGATTTTCTCATGTTACAAGAAAGTTTTATAGTTTTGCACTTTACATTTAAGTCTTGATCCATTTTGAGTTAAAGAGTGTAAGGTCTGTGTCTAGATTCTTTTTTTGCATGTGGATGTCCAGATGTTCCAGCCCCATTTGCTAAAAAGACTATCTTTTCTCTATTGTATTCCCTTTGCTTTTTGTCAGGAGCAGTTGACTGTACTTCTTCCTCATCAATTTGGATGCCTTTGATTCCTTTTTATTGTCTGATTGCTGTGTCTAGGACTTCTAGTACTCGGTTGAATAACAGTGGTGAGAAGGGACATCCTTGTCTTACTCTTGATCTTAAGAGGAAAGCTTTCATTTTTTTAACGTTTTATTTATTTCTGAGAGAGAGAGAGAGAGAGAGAGTGAGTGTGAGCAAGGGAGGGTCAGAGAGAGAGGGAGATACAGAATCTGAAGCAGGCTCCAGGCTGTGAGCTAGCTGTCTGCACAGAGCCTGACGTGAGGCTTGAACCCACGAACCGTGAGATCATGACCTGAGCTGAAGTCAGATGCTTAACTGACTAAGCCACCCAGGTGCCCCAACTTTCAGTTTTTTATCACTGAGTGTGTTGTTAGCGTGTTTTTTTCATATTTGGCCTTTATTATACTAAGGTATGTTCCCTCTAAACCTACTTTGTTTTTATCATGAGTGGATGTTGTACTTGGTCACATACTTTTTCTGCATCTATTGAAATGATCATATGTTTTTTTATTCTTTCTCTTATTGATGTAATGGATCACATTGATTTGTGAATATTGAACCATCCTTGCATCCTGGGAATAAAAATGAGTTTGCTAATGTTTTGTTGAGGATTTCTGCATGTATGTTCATCAAAGATATTGGCCTGTAGTTCTCTTTTTCTGTAGTATCTTTGTATGGTTTTGGTATCAGGGTAATGCTGGGTTCATAGAATGAACTTGGAAGTTTTCTTTCATCTTCTATTTTTTGGAATAGTTTGAGAAGAATAGGTATTAACTCTTCTTTTTTTAAATGTTTTATTTATTTTTGAGAGAGAGAGATAGACACAGCATGAGCAGGGGAGGGTCAAAGAGAGGGAAACACAGAATCTGAAGACAGGCTCCAGGCTCTGAGCTAGCTGTCAGCACAGAGCCCGATGCGGGGCTCAAAACCATGAACGGTGAGATCGTGACCTGAGCTGAATTCAGAAACTTAACCGACTGGTATTAACTCTTCTTTAAATGTTTGGTAGAATTTACTTTTGAAGCCATCTGGTCCTGGACTTTTGTTTGTTGGAAGGTGTTTTTTTGTTTTTTATTACTGGTTCAGTTTTGTTGCTGGTAATCAGTCTGTTCAAATTTTCTATTTCTTCCTGATTCAATTTTGGGAGGTTACATAGTTCTAGAAATTTATCTATATCTTCTAGGTTGTCCAATTTGTTGGCAAGTAATAATTTTTCATAATACTCTCTTATAATCCTTTGCATTTCTGTGGTATTGGTTGTTTTCTCTCCTCTTTCTGACTTTGTTTGAGTTCTCTCTCTTTTGAGAAGTTTGGCTAAAGGTTTTCAACTTTGTTGATCTTTTCAAAGAACCAGCTTCTGGTTTCATTGGTCTCTTCTATTATTTTTTGTTTGTTTGTTTGTTTAGTTTCTATTTTGTTTATTTCTGCTTTCAACTTTATTATTTCCTTCCTTCTGCTAGGTTTTGGTTGTGTTTAGTCTTTTCTAGCTCCTTTAGATGTAAAGTTAGGTTGTTTATTTGAGACTTTTCTTGATTGTTGAGGTAGACCTGTATTGCTATAAACTTTCCTCTTAGAACAGCTTTGCTGCATCCCAAAACTTTTGGATTATTGTGTTTCCATTTTCATTTGTCTCCATGTAGTTTTTTATTTCTTCTTTGATTTCTTAGTTGACCCATTCACTGTTTAGTAGCATGTTATTTAACCTCCATGTATTTATGTTCTTTCCAGATTTTTCTTGTTGTTGATTTCTAATTTCATAGCATTGTGGTTAGAAAAGATGCATGAAATGACCTCAATGTTTATGAATTTGTTGAGATTTGTTTTGTGGCCTAATATGCAACTTATTTTGGAGAATGTTCCATGTGCACTTGAAAAGAATGTGTCTTCTGCTTTTTTCTACAGTGAAATGTTCTGAATATATCTGCCAAATCCATCTGGTTCAATGTGTCATTCCAAGCCACTGTTTTCTTGTTGATTTTCTGTTTGAATGATCTGTCCATTGATATAAGTGGGGTGTTAAAGTTACTATCGATTACTTTATGTTTTTTATCACCTGCTTTATGTATTTGGGTACTTTTATGTTGGGTACACAATTATTTATAATTGTTATATCTTCTTTTTGGATTGTCCCGTTGATTATATAGTGTGTCTTTTTCAGTCTTTGTTTTAAAGTCTATTTTGTCCAATAAAAGTATTGCTACCCTGGCTTTCTTTTTATATCCATTTGCATGACAAATGCTTCTTTGCCCCTCCACTTTCAGTCTGCATGTGTCTTTTGGTCTGAAATGAGTCTCACATAGGCAGCATATAGATGGGTCTTTTTTTTTTTTTTAATCTGTCCATCACCCTATGTCTTTTGATTGGAGCATTTAGTCCATTTACATTCAAAGTAATTATTGGTAGGTATATATTTATTGCCATTTTATTCCTTATTTCATGGTTGTTTTTGTAGTTTATTCCTATTCCTTTCTTATAGTGCTCTTTTCTCTTATGATTAGTTGACTTTCTTTAGTGATATACTTGGATTCCTTTCTCTCTCTCTCTCTCTCTCTCTTTTCTTTTTTTTTTACATCTCTATTACTGGTTTTTGATTTATAGTTACCATTCAGTTTGTATATCACATTTTCTGTGTATAGCAGCTTATATTGATAGTCACTTAAGTTTGAACCCATTATTCACTCGTCTCCTCCCCAAGTTTTAGGTATGTGGTGTTATAGTTTACATCCTTTTATTTTTGTAACTTCTTTGGTTTTTACAGATATACTTATTATTACTGCTTTTGTGCTTCCTACTTGCCTTCCTCTTGCCCTTTAACATTTCTTATAGGGCTGGTTTAGTGGTAATAAATTCCTTTAACTGTTTGTCTGTGAATTCTCTCTTCTTTGATTGTGAATAATAGTCTTGCTACAGAGTATTCTATCTAGAGTATTGCCTGCAGATTTTTTTCCTTTCAGCACTTTGAATATATCATGACACTCTCTTCTGGCCAGCAAAGTTTCTGTGGAAAAATCAGCTGATAGCCTTATAGGGTTTCCCTTGTAACTGCTTTCTTTTCTCTTGCTACTTTTAAAATTCTTTATCACTACTTTTTGCCATTTTAATTACTATCTGTCTTTGTGTGGACCTCTTTAGGTTGATTTTGTTGGGAGATCTCTGTGTCTCCTGCGTCTAGATTTCTGTTTCCTTCCCCAGATTTGGGAAGTTGTGAGCTATTATATTTTTCAAATTTTTCTTCCCCCTTTTCTTTCTCTTCTCCTTCTAGGGTCCCTATAAGGATGTTATAAGGGATATTATTACACTTGATGGTGTCCCTAAGTTCCCTAAGTCTTTTCTCATGTTGCATATATTTTTTTTTCCTCATCTGCTCAGCTTGATTACTTTCCATTACTCTATTCTGCAGGCCACTGATTCATTCTTCTGCTTTGTTTATTTATTCTACCTAGTGTATTTTTAATTTCATGTATTGTATTCTTCATCTCTGATTGGCTTTTTTTATCTTATTATTAAGGGTCTCCACTCTTTTTTTAAGTACAGTATCTTTATGATCATTATTTTAAATTCTTGAACAGGCATATTGCTTATCTCTGTTTTGCTTAGGTCTCTTCCTATGGTTTTGACCTCTTTTTTTGTTTGGTACATATTCCTCTGTCTCCTCATTTTGTCTAACTCTCTGTGTCTGTTTCTCTGTGTTAGGAAAGACAGCTGTGTTTCCTGCATTTGAAAATAATGGCCTTATGAAGAAGAGACCCTGTAGTGCCCTGCCATGCATTGTCCTGTCTTTACCAGAACTTGGTGCCTCAGGGGTATTGCCTGTGTGTGATGCAAGCACCCTGCTGTTATGGCTGCGCTGCTTTTTCCTTCAGTCCAGGGGTCTGCAAAGGCTCTCTCTGCCTGTTGTGGGGAGTGTTCAGTCCTTGTGGTGTCAACTGGCCAGTCTGAGTCTGCCTTGGGCTTGAGGTGAGCTAGACTGGGCATTTGCCAGAGATGTAGTAGCACCACACTGCAGGGTGCTTTCTCTGAGAAGTTTTCACTGGTGGGTGAGGTCTGCAGTCACACCAGTTTTCTGCCTCCAGCCCACGCTGAGGGCTCTTTCTGACTGCTAGGTGTGATTACCCTTCCTTCACTCCAGGGCAGGAACCCCTTTGGAGTGGTGCTGACCACTGGAGGGGCCGCCTGTGCACTGCTAGTCCTGTAGCACCACCTGATACGGGCTCTGGCTACGAGTACACTGAAGAGGGTGGGTCTGAGGAACCACCCTTGCGGGATATGGTGATGGGGTGGTGGTGCTTGCAAACTTTGCTTGCTGTCATTCCTCTGTGGGCAGGATAGTGCAGTTCAGGACTAAGGCAGGCTGTCTGGAGGGGTGGATTGGTGGAAGCACTGCGCAAGAAGGATGGGCAATTCCTGCAGCAATTCCCGCAGGTGGCTGTGTGTTTGCACTGGGGTGCAGGGGAGGGAATTGGTGCTTTCCAGTGCCTTTGTTCAGGAAGAGTTCCCCAGAGATTTCTGTCACTCTGGAACATGCTCTGAGATTAGTAAATAACTCTCCCTCCTGTATGCCCCAGAGGCTTTTCAAACTGCTGCTTCTATATTCTATCCCCATGGGCTGTTAGTAGCACTATTTAAAGGCAGGGACTCAGTTTCCTCTGCCTACTGGCTCCTCTAGAGCTGAACCCACTAATTTTTTTTTTTTTAATTCCAGGTTTTTCAAGTTCTGCTGGTTGTGAAAACTCACAAAATTTAGCCCTTCTGGTTCTCAAAGCCAAATGTTAGGGAGATTCATTTTCCCCATGTGGGCTTCCCAGTGTGGGGGTCTGGTTTTTCTTTTCTTTTCTTTCCTTTCCTTTCCTTTCCTTTTTTTGAGGTAGAGAGAGAGAGAGAGAGAGAGAGAGAGAATCCTAAGCAGGCTCCAGGCTCCTAGCTGTCAGCATAGAGCCCAATGTGGGGCTTGAACTCACAAATTGTGAGAAGACCTGAGCCAAAGTCAGATGCTTAACTGACTGAGCCACCTAGGTGCCCTGTGTGGGGTCTGTTTATCTCCCTTTCTCATGCCTGTGGTATCCCTTCCTCCTGTGGACAGTTCTGTGAGTCCATTTAGTTCCTGACTGCTTCTGTGCATTTCCAACCCTCTTCAATGTGTCCTCTTCCCTACATTTTATTGTGGAGCATATTCTGCCAGTCTTCAGGTCATTTTTATCCTTAATGTGAGTGTTATCTAGTTGTATCCGTGGGATGAGGTGAGCCTAGGGTCCTCCTACTGTGACATCTTCCCTGGAAGTTTGGGACTCATTTTCTACATAGACAATCATGTCACCTGTGAACAAAGACAATTTTCTTTCTTCTCCCCAATCTGTATACCTTCTATTTCCTTTTCTTGTCTTATTGCATTAGTTAGGGCTCCAGTATGATGTTGAAAAGGAATGATGAGAGGGGACATCATTGCTTTGTGCCTGATATTAGTGGGAAAGAGTCTAGTTTCTCACTTTGATGTTAGCTTGTGGCTTATTCTTTCTCAGGTTGAGGGATTCTCCTCTATTCTTAGTTTACTGAGAGGTGTGTGTGTGTTTAAATTACGAATCAGTGTTGAATTTTGTCAAAATCTTCTGCATCTATTGATACAATCACGCAATTTTTCTTTTTTAGTCTGTTGATGTGATGGATCATATTAATTGATGTTCAAATGTTAAACCAGCTCTACATACCTGAGTTAAACCTCACTAAGTCACAGTATATAAATCTTTTTATGCATTGTTGGGACTCAATTTGCTAATAATTTTGTTGTGGATTTTTGCAACTAGGTTAATAAGAGATATTAGTCTGTAAGTTTTCTTATAATGTCTGAGTGGTTTTGGTGTTAGAGTAATGTTGGCTTCATAGATTGAGTTAAGAAGTATTTCCCTTCCTTCTGTCATCTGAAGAAATGATAGAGAACTTTTACAATTTCTTAGTTACATGTTTGGTAGAATTCACCGGTGAACCCATGTGGGCCTGGAGCTCTCTTCTAGAAGGTTAGTCATTATTGATTCAATTTCTTTAGTAGATATTGGGCTATTCAGATTGTCAATTTCCTCCTTCATTTTTAAGAGCAGTTTTGTTGGAATTCTTGAATGGCAGTCTTTTTCTTTTAGCACTTTGAATAGGCCACCCCATTGCCTTTTGCCCTCCATGGTGTCTGATGAGAACTGAGCTGTTAACCTTATTGAGGAGTATTTGCACACAAGTTATTTTTATCTTATTGTTCTCAAGATTCTCTTTGCCTCTGTCTCCTGACAATTTGACCATGATGTGTATAACTATGGATCCCTTGAGTTTATACTACATGGAATTCATTGAGTTCTTGGATGTCAATATTAACATTTTTCATTAAATTGAGGATGTTCTCAGACATGGTTTCTTTGAATGCTCTTTCTGCACTTTTCTTTTTCCTCTCCTTCTGGGATTCCAATTATGTGTCTGTTAGTATACTTAAGGTGCCCACGTGTCTCTGAAGCTTGTTCATTTCTCTTTACTCATTTTTCTTTTTGTTCCTTAGAGTGGATTCTTTAAATTGACTTACCTTCAACTTCATTGATTCTTTCTTCTACCAGCTCAAATCTGTAGTGAATTTTTCATTTCAGTTGAGTTTTTCAACACCAGGATTTCTATTTGGCTTTTTTTTTTTTAATGACTTCTAACCTCTTGACAGTCACTGTTTGGTGAGATATCATTCTCATATTTTAATTCTTTAGACATGGTTCTTTTAGTTCTTTGAACATATTTATACTAGCTGATTATTGTCTTTGTCCAGTAAGTTCAAGATTTAGACTTTCTCAAGAACAGTTTCTATTGAGTGCTTTTTTTCTTTTGCATGGGCCATACTTCTCTATTTTTTGTATGTCTTGTGTTTTTTTAAATTGAAATTTGGACATTTTAAATAATGAAAATATGGTAATTCTGGATATCAGATTCTTGTCCCACCCCTCTAACCTGGATTTTGTTGTTGCTGTTTGTTTAATGACCTTCCTGAATGAATTCTGTAAGACCTGGATTCTTTGCTGTGTGCTAACTCTGAAGTCTAAGCTCAGCTAACTTCCTGGTCAACTAATGATTAGACAGAGATTTCCTTAAATGCCCTGAACTGGTAATCTTCCACCCTTTGCTTCAGGGACTTCTATGTATGTTGACATGCCTTCAGTATTTTTGCAGTTTACAACCCTGACTTCGCTTTTCTTGCTTGCTTGTGCAGATCCTCAAGGTGAGACAGAGATGAGAAATTAAGGTGTTCTCAGGTCTTTCCTGGGCAAGCAAACAGCCCTACAAAGCACCCTACACATATATACTCGCAGTAATGTTTTGAAGCTTTTCACATTTCCCTGTGGTCATCTCATTCTCCAGGTTTCCCTTTAAGCTTGCTGTGCTCAATGGGTATTTCTGCCTCAGGCAGCTGTGATGTTAAACAGTTGCTTTTTTTTTTTTTTAAACAAATAACCTGGTATTAGGACTTTCCTCAGAGCAAGCTCTGAGTCAGGTCAAATAAAGATAAGCCCTATAAATGGCCTTTTCTAGGGAGCTGCCAGACTGGTCAAACATTGACGATTTTCTGGGGATGTGGCTTTTGGGGAGTTCTAAGCTGGTTTTGCTTCTTTTTAATGGCTGATAGGCTGCTGCATTTCTCAGTTACCGTGGTTCTGGGTCTGTTGGTTTTCATGACTATCGTGGAGCTGGGAAGAATGAGATGGGAATAGAGCAAGGTAAAATGCCACAAGCTTTACTATTCTTAATGAGATTCAGCCATTTTTCTTGAATAAATGTTCTTCATTGTTGCAAGCTTTTGGTTAATTTCCAGAGTTCCAAAAATACTGATTTTTGACAATTTTTGCCTGTGTTCTCATTGCCTTTATAGAGGAGATTTTCAGAGGTCCTTACTCCACCATTCAAGTGTTTCCTCCATAAGCATTAATCTCTGTACTGTGCTGTAATATAATGATGTATTCAGGGCATGCTGAGGAATATTCAGTTTTGGCCCCAGACAACTGTGCTTTTTATCTTTTTTCTTGCTTTTAAAAAATATATTTTTGGGAGAGCCTAAGTGGGGGAAGGATAGAGAAAGCGGGCAGAGGATTCAAAGCAGGCTCTGCACTGACAAGCTTACAGTAGCGAGCCCAATGTGGGGCTTGAACTCATGAACTGCAAGATCATAACCTGAGCCGAAGTCAGATGCTCAACTGACTGAGCCACCCAGGTGTCCCTCCTGCCTTTTTCTTATAAATGTTAGCCTATGTATGGGTCTTCCCACAGCAGTCCCCTTTTCCTTGTTAATATACTATTTCCAGTATGTCGTGGCATTAATAATCAAATTGGTTAGCAATATGTTAAAATAGCTTTGGATGCTCCACTGTAAAGTGTGTGGGCTTTGTGACATTGTGACTACTTAGAAATCATTTTGGCTTTTTCTCTCCTATATTTGTTTTTTTTTTTTTAATTTTTTTAATGTTCATTTATTTTTGAGCGAGCGAGAGACACAGTGTGAGTAGGGGAGGGACAGAGAGAGGGAGACACAGAATCTGAAGCAGCCTCCAGGCTCTGAGCCATCAGCACAGAGCCTGATGCAGGGCTCAAACCCACGAGCAAGATCATGACCTGAGCCGAAGGCGAACGCTTAACCGACTGAGCCCCCCAGGCGTCCCTCTCCTAGTTTTAAGAGTGAGGTTTCTAGATATCTGAATTTATAGGTGGGTTGGTGATGTCCAAATCATGGGCGATCCTAGTCCCACAGTACTCCTTGCTGAGTTAGATTGCATCTGTAGTGGTATATCTAATTCTGGGAAACATGTTTAAGATGATGTTGAACAAACAGGAGTTTCAAGGTACAGTAACCAGGATGGAGAATGAGGAAGTTCTGAAACTATGCCATACGAGGAATAATTGGGAAGAGTGGTGGTGATATTTCATTCAGAGAAAGAAAAGCTTGGAAGAAAGGAAAAACTTTAATTAGAGTGTAGGACAGAGGTAACATGGTAGTAAAATTATTCTGTTTCCCAGAACCATACACATGCCAAATGGTATGATTATGGCCAAAAAGCATAGGTTACATTGGAACAGATTCTGACTCAGTATAAGAGAAATTTCTGATAATGAGAACTATCCAATAATGTAACTGACTAAGCATTTATTTACCATAGCCTGGGCCTGGGGAGACAAAATTAAATAGGATATAAAGTGAAAGCTCCATCCTTGGTGATTAAACAAGGACTAGATGATCAACTGTTAAACATACTGTATTGGAGAGAAGACTAGAGTATCTGACAGTTAAGGTCCACTCTACAACTACCATTTTAAGGCTTGAGATATAGGTTGAAGTCCACTGGCACCTCTATAGAGCTGGCAGATGAACTTAGGGCAAGATAAAAAATTCACTGTGAGTCTAGAGTCTCCAATGAATACAATGTATTTTTGAACTCTGTCTACCAAGGTCCGTCTCTTTCTGGTCATTTCATACGAAGCTGGAGGCAAGTTAACTTTACCTTAGAGTTTTACTGACACCTGGTGGTAGATACGGATATCAGTATACTCTAAAATGTTAGAAGACCATATATACAGTAGTGCAAATAAAAAATGTTTTAATATTGGGGTGCTTGTGTGGCCCAGTTGGCGAAGTGTCTGGCTTTTGGTTTTGGCTCAGGTCACGATCTCATGGTTTGTGGATTCGAGCCCCGTGCTAGGGTCTGCGCTTGGGATTTTCTCCCTCCCTCTCTTTCTCTGCCCCTGCTCTGCTCTCTCTCTCAAAATAAATAATAATAAAAATAAAACTTAAAAAAAGAGCTAATATAATAAACAATTACAAAAATTATTAATGCATATACTGATAAAACTTATTCATAGTTTTTTTTTTTTTAATTTCTAGGAGAGAGAGAGAGACAGCGTGAGCAGGGGAGGGTCAGAGAGAGAGGGAGTCACAGACTGAAACAGGCTCCAGGCTCTGAGCTGGCAGTCAGCACAGAGCCCGACGCGGGGCTCGAACCCATGAACCGCGAGATCATGACCTAAGCGAAAGTCGGACGTTTAACCAACTAAGCCACCCAGGCGCCCCAAAACTTATTCACACTTTGAACTCTTCTCAAAAGATTTCAAATTGCTCGGGGCACCTGGGTGGCTCAGTCGGCTAAGCATCCGACTTCAGCTCAGGTCACGGTCTTGTGGTCTGTGAGTCTGAGCCCTGTGTTGGGCTCTGCTGACAGCTCAGAGCCTGGAGCCTCCTTCGGATTCTGTCTCCCTCTCTCTGCCCCTCCCCTGCTCATGCTCTGTCTCTGTCTTTCTCTCAGAAATAAATACAAGTTTAAAAAAGATTTGAAATTGTTTAAAAGTTATCTTTGCGATATTTTTATCCTGAAATTATCTTCCATATCTTCATAGATTTTATTTCTAAGCAAAATGATAGTGTCGTCACTATATCTTCTCCCATATTTCAGTTATACTATCCTCATGGTTTATAAAAAAAAAAACATCTAAACTATCAGTTCATTAAATTTTTTTAAAAAACTTTTTAATGTTTTATTTATTTCTAGGAGAGAGAGAGAGAGAGACACAGCATGAGCAGGAGAGAGTCAGAGAGAGAGGGAGTCACAGACTCTGAAACAGGCTCCAGGCTCTGAGCTGGCAGTCAGCACAGAGCCCGACACGGGGCTTGAACCCATGAACCGCGAGATCATGACCTAAGCGAAAGTCGGATGCTTAACCGACTAAGCCACCCAGGCACTCCAGTTCATTACATTTTAATCTGTAAGTTAATGTCACTAACACTCAAAGGTAAATATCCTTCAATTCAAAGGGAGAATTATAGACACCAATAAAATTATCACTAACAGTATTTTTTTTTTTTATCATTGTGACACCTGATTGGCAACATTCTTGTTTGTGCTTCTGACAGACAAGCCAGGAGAAGGTTGGTTAGACCTGGGAATTCGGGCTAAGAAACAATAAGTGCTAATTGGTCTGTGGAGAAATTAAACCCTGTTTTGGACCTCTCCAGAATGTCTTTATGCTAAATAAACTAAGATAAACGGCTACAGCTGTTAAGCTATAGAATGTATACAAATACTTTCTATAATTCACTTCTAAACAAAACAGAAAAGCAAGGTGTGCCAAATTTTTCATAGAGAGTGAAGCATATGAAAATTAAGATTATAGAAAAAAATGTAGCTCTTGTGGTTGGTATGTTTTAACACCATGATAAGAAAATGAAATCCTTCTAGGAGAGAAGAAATGGGCATCCTTAACATGTTGATGGTTATGGTACCATAACATTCTGACAGGACATGAAAATGCCACTTGTCCCATCCCTGTTATGACTTTCAAAGGGATTATAATCTCCAAATACTTTTGCCTCCTGCAGGTCTGCCACGCTGCCATTTCAAAAATAAAACACGACCGATAAGCCAGTTCTTTTTCCTAATAACAAAGGCAACCCACCTACTGCGTGGTGAAGACGGTACCCTTGCAGGAGAGAAAGCAAGCCCCGGCGGTCTGGCTCTGGCGTCCAGGTTTCTATTCACCACCCTGAGCTGCCCCGAGTGACTTCCCGGGCCATGCCAATATCCCTCGGCTGAACAGAAGTCAGGACTTGAACACCATGACGTCTATGCTGGAGAAAACAACTTTGAGCTCTCTGCCCTATTTTGGTGATGTGGGAATTTATCACTATCAGGGATGGCAGTCTCTATAAATGTATTACATAGCACGCACTTTATTACTATTTAGCATCTGTTAGTAGATACAATGTAGAAACAATGTTAGTAGAAACAATGGAAAGGGAAAGGACTCTTGAGAAGAGTATTAGCAAATGCAGACAAAGCCGATTTAAAGTTTCCATTCAATAATTTTTCTCCAGATAATATATAACCCGTTTCTCTAAGTTTTCACACAGGGACAGTGACTTAACCTCTTAATCATTCTTGTTTCTCTGTTGCATCTAATAGGATGGCAGTTTAGCTTAACTGATTTCGGTGTGGGGTCTAAAAGATTTTCATATATTTGATAAACTCAATTCATGGAATTCTAGAGCACAGGTCTGGATGTTTTGTGGAGCATCTGCAAAGTGTTTAATGGATCAGGCTACTGTAAAGGAGGATTCGAACTGCAAATGACAATCAACCTCCAATCCATTTTGAAAGCATTCTCATAACTGAAGGTATTTTAAAACCAATAACAATAATGATTCACAGTGATCCCAACTAAAAAAAATGTCTTGCTGTTCTTTCCAAAATTAGTATCTTGTGTACTTCAGGGTGCTCATAAAGACTTTAACAAGATGGAATAACCTAGTGATGGTAACAGGCGTGATTCCAATTTTTAGAAATGCTACTGATGCCATAATTTATTCTTTGAATATATTTAAGAATTTAAGTTATTCTTCGTACCTCACAAGGGCTCAAGGTTGTTTACAAGAAAGTGCAGTAGATTAGAAGGAAGAAGATTTAGGTTCCAGCTTCCATCCCATTACTTACAAGGCTTGTGACTTATGGCAAATCACCTAAAATCCCTGAGCTCCGGTTTCCTCATTCCCACCCCTACTTCATTTAGCCCCACTGCTAGGCTATTATCGGCACAGGGCCCAACACCCAGCAGGCACGCAGTTAATGTTTGCGGGCTCACCTAATAAGACTGTTAAAAATGAAAATAAGGGGCACCAGGGTGGCTCAGTCGGTTAAGTGTCCGACTTTGGCTCAGGTTATGATCTCATGGTTTATGGGTTCAAGCCCCGTGTCGGGCTCTGGGCTGACAGCTCAGAGCCTGGAGCCTGCTTCAGATTCGGTGTTTCCCTCTCTCTCTGACCCTCCCCTGCTCACACTGTCTCTCTCTCTCTCTCAGAAATAAATAAAACATTTAAAAAAATGAAAATAAAAATATTGTCATACATACCTCAGTTGCTCCAAGGTTAAAATGATAAAGTGGTATAACATATGGGAAAATTGTTTGAGAACCATATGATGCTATGTAGACATATGGTACATTTCTTTCTACAAATGGAGGAAGATGTTCTTTCTCCCATTTTTAAAACGTGGATACATTTTTGGTATCTATCTTAAAAAGAAACTAAGGCAAATATGTTAACAGCTGCAAGTTATTTCAACTCACTACAGCTCATTACAAATACTCTGAGGAAAATAGGCTGTATCTACCTAAAGCTTCAGAGGGCTTCAATGACTGCTTAACATTAATCTGACTTCAGAGATAAAATATCTGTGATTTTCAATAGTGCAGGTAAACTCTTGAGACAATTCAGATTAAAAAGTCAAATGTTTCCTATAATACATTCCCTATAATACAATCATAATACATAATATCTTACCATATTTGAAATAGAGAGTTGTATATACTAACCTTTAAAGTCTATGATATATTGTTAGGTGAAAAATGCAAACTAAGCATTTATATTTATATTAAAAAACTCAACCCATATATTTCTAGGTGTTCAAATGTATATCTTGAAAAAGGCCTAGAAGGTATTCACCTAATAACAGTGATAATGATGATTATAATGAGGATGGAAGTGGAACTGCATAAGAGCAAGTAGAGAATCTTGCTTTATTGGTATTGTTTGAAATTTGTTAATAGAAATGTGAAAAAAACAGACAAGTGCATATCAGTTCGTAGACTCTGGAGCCTTACTTGAATCTTGCATCTATTTAGTTTTACACAAATAAGGGTATATTTCTTGTCCTTGCCAGGAGGGGGCACTACAGCTTTCAGTGACACAACAGGTATTCTTTTACCAAGTAGGTTAAATGGTTTTCCCATAGAGAAGAAAAAGGCTCACTGGCTGACAGCACTGATATCTAACACGAAATATGATACTAAAAAAAAAAAAACAAAAAAAACCCCAACAAACCCACAAAATTAGAAAAATTAACAAATTATTTGTTATATTAGCGGTTATGTAAAGTTTGTAATAGACATGATTCTCATTGGAGTTACAGTATAGCTTCTAGATACTCTACCAGTAAATAAATGAATTATTGCATTTTTAACTAGTTTTATTATTTCAACATATTTGATTTGCCCAGTCCGTTAGACAAAAAGACAGGCTGTGTAAATGCAACGTGACTTCCACGACCCGTGGGGCCGGCGCACCATCACCTGACTGCTTGCAATGCTCACTGGCCGCTGACCGGCTTCATGGCTCCAAGTCTCCCCTTGGTTGTAGCACTTCTCTCCCTGAGGTTTTCCTTATTTTTGTTTGCTCATACTCTTCTTCTTCTTCCATAAGCTTCCTTTCTTGGGATAACACACCCTCCGTATACCTTCCATCATCTGGTATTCTTTCTAGCGGGTCTCTGTCCACAAGTGGCCTCTGTGGCTGTGCTGTGCTTTGTTCCTGGAATTCATAACCCACCGGCGCTTCTGTCATCCCTCTGGGGCCCCCGAGCTCGTCCGCAGGCCTCCTGGCTGGGGGCTGGTCCTCCTTCTGCTCATACATGGCCAGTCTCTTCTCAACAACCTCACGAATCAACACTGAAAAATTTTAAGCGCAAAAATCACCGGCTGTTCAGATCTGAGTAGTTACAATGCTGACTTACAGAGGACTATAACGCACTCACCAGGCCTCTTCCCTTCGCTGTACTGCAACCTCTTACACAACGTCGGCGCATTTAACTTCTGTGCCACTTAACACACTGAATATGAATTACATTCAATGCCTGTTTTAGCAGAGTATCGTATAAAGTAATGACAGAAGATATTGATTCTGACCAAATTATACAACAACCAAAACTATGATTGAGGGTAAAAATATACACCTTTTTAAATATAATTGATATAATGAAACTTTAAAAACTATAAAATTTAACATCTTTCTTCTATTCATTCTTTCTACTGCAACATTTCAGAAATGACTTTTTTTTTTATTAATATTTTATTTTTTTAAGTAGGCTCTGCACCCAACACAGGGCTTGAACTTACAACCCCGAGATCAAGAGTTGCATGCTCTACTGACTGAGGCAGCCAGGAACCTCAGAAATGACTTTTACATAAAATAAAAGAACTTACTGTCAAGCACTGTTCTTCCCACCATACTGTATTCCATGGTTTTCTCAACTTCATTCATCAGCCATGGAAGGAATCCTATTTCAATATCTATAATAAAAAAAAGTTAATTTCATTGTAAGGAAATTCATTATAATTTCATTATAATAATTAGAAAGATTTTTTAGAAAGATATTTACAAATCATTATTGATAGAAAGAATCTGTGTTTCCCCCTAATGTTGAAGACTCATCAACACAGTTTTATTTATTTATTTTTTAAAGTTTATTTATTCTGAGAGAGAGAGAGAGAAAGAGAAAAGACATGTGAGAGCAGGGGAGGGGCAAAGAGACAAAGGGAGAGAGAGAATCCCAAGCAGGCTCTGCACTGTCAGTGTACAGCCCCACACGGGCTCGATCTTATGAACTTCAAGATCATAACCTGAGCTGAAATCAAGAGCTGGATGCTTAACTGACTGAGCCACCCAGCCTCCCCTCCCCACCCCACACTGTTTTCTTATTACAAAGTATCAACTAGACTTATACAGCATTAATTTTGCCACATTCTCTCTGTATGTTCTGGTCCATTTACTATTTTTCTGTAAAAATAGTATTTTCAAAACTATGAAGCCTTCCTTGGAGTCCAAGCCTTTGGAGCTGACTGCACAGATACAACCTGAAGTAGAGGAAGGGACGGGGTAGGGAGCAGGTTCAGGAATGGGAAGGAAGATGTGTGTCTGGGAGCAGAACTCCATCCAAATGCAACACAAATCCCGGATTGAACCAAGATGACAAAAAGAATGCTCCCATCTGAAGCCCGAGGCCCACAGGGAGCTGACCAAGGGTCAGGGGTAAGGGTCAGAAAGCATCTGAAAACAAGGCCATCTAGAAATGGGTCAGAAACTAGGTGCTTCCTTAGTAATAAATTTGTTCAAACTGAAATGGAAATCTATTCTACTGTGTGAGCCTTTAAAAAATATGATCCATTACAATATACATTTTAATGTTTCAAAATAGTTTTGGGGGGCAGCATGTTACTTTTCAATGGAGTTGACAATAGAGGGTGTAATAGAAAATTATATTCACTACTATAAATAATTGTTTACTCTAGGCATGAATCTCATTTGCAAGCTTCTAAATGATCTGTAACTCTTTTTAGCAATTCATGAGGGAAAAAAGGTTGCCAGCCTGTCTAACAGCAGAGGTCTCGCGAGGCCTCAGGGAGGTGGCAGTGAAGGGCAGAAGGAGCGCTGGACCTGGGGTCAGAGTCCTCGGCCGAATGGCTTTCCTGCCTGTTTGGGAGAAGGCATTGAACTCCCCTGGGCTTCAGTTTCTACTTCTGAAAAATGGGAATGAATCTGCCCTATCTGCCTCCCAGGGTTACTGGTATCAATGCTATCGTGTATGAAAAATACTACAGAAATGGTAAAGTACAATATAAACTAATAATATGTGTCTGTAATCTGATCCCTTATGTATGTGTACTGAATTGAATCTGTTATCAGTGAAAATTGATATTACTAAACTCTGCTCCCAAATACTATTAGCCATTTGAAACAGGACCTATACACATTCCACGGGTTTAAATGCTTTTGAACCTGAGGAAGGAAGGCGGTGGTGAGAACACGTTCATTTGGCCTGACTAGCAGAGGGGTGGGTCGGGATGGGGGTGGGGAATAGAGAGCTGACTGGTGTGGGTTCTCTAAAGGCAGAGACAGGTCTCCCTGTTTTTCTCTCCCACACCTAACACAGGCCCTGGGACAGTATAAACACCTAACTGAATGATGACTCTAAGGGTTTTTGAGTAGAACCTGAAGTCAGCTGAGGAACAGTTAACAAGTACTTATGCACATATTTTACACATCTCGTTCCACACGTATTATGACATTTAGCTCCTAAATATCCTCACTTCTTTTTTTAATTTTTTTAATGTTTTATTTATTTCTGAGAGAGAGAGAGAGAGAGAGACAGTGTGAGCACGAGAGGGGCAGAGAGAGGGAGACACAGAATCCGAAGCAGGCTTGAGGCTCTGAACTGTCAGCACAGAGCCCGATGGGGGGCTCGAACCCACGAACCATGAGATCATGACCAGAGATGAAGTCGGATGCTTAACCAGCTGAGCCACCCAGGTGCCCCCTAAATATCCTCATTTCACCTGAGAGGAAATTGAAGGTCACATAGCTGACTGATGATGAAACGGGGGCCCAAACTCAAGTTTTTGACATCAAGTCCTATTTCTTTCTACTGCCCAGTGCTGCTTCTCAGTAAAGGCAAGTCCAGATCTTGATAGCATACGTCTCACTGGTAACAGTACTTACTTAAAACAACTCTAATGGACTTTCAACGTTTGTTTCAAAGAGAGATTCCAATTCAAAACAGAAACGGGCACGGGATTCCTCGGAAGCGTTATGAGGGAGCTGACGGCAGCAGAGCGATGTAACAACACCTCCACAAACCTCTTTCAATGGGGTCGTAGAAGTAGCCGCCGTCCCGGAGACTGCTGAACACGGAGGGGAGAAGGTCGGCCAGGTACTGCTGTGCGAACACGTGCGCCGCCACTTTCTGCGCCACCTCGCTGTGCTGGTGCACCACCTCCCACTGCTGCTGCTTCCGGCGCTCCTGCACGCACAAGACAGGGGCCAAGGTCACTGGGCAAAGGGACAGCAAGGAATCTACCAATGGTTCATGTTTTTCATCAAGGCTTTAGCGAATTTCAAAAAAGAATTCAAAGAGGGATGGCGCTTAAGGTGAAATGCATCTCCTGATCCACATTTAAGTAAAAGAATCTCAAGAGGCACACGGTTGACTGTATGGGTGATAGCAAAGAATAATATGTAACTATTATTAGTAATTAGTATTATAATAAATGACCAATATGAAAATTATAGTTGCTCAGACATCTTCAGTTAAAGCACCTGGGCCAACAAGTTATCGTATTTGTAATGATTCTTTGAATTCATAAAGATCTGAAAATTATAAACCTCTTTTTGTTGTTGCTTCTTGTAGACCATAGGATATCTATAGAGCTAATGAACCATCTTCTCTACTCGCATGTGGAAGTGGGAACATTAATGTAGGTTTCTCATTAAGTCTATTTTCAGAGGTCAAGCAAATATAAATTTAGATGATTTGTATTCATTATTTTCATAGTATTTCCTAATAGTAAATAAACAAGAAGTTTCCTTTGATAAGCATTTCATTGATTATTTCAACAAAGCTAATACTGCCACTGTTCATATTATATTTGTAAACAAATGGTCTCCATTTGCATAACCTCTACCATAAGCCCTATGCTCTTTATATAATTAGTAATTCATTTTGGAGAAAAACTGAAAGTCCATTTAATTAAGTATTGAGAAGAATATCCCAACAACTAAGCTATTCTGTGCTGTAAGTGAGACTCTGGGAAACTATTCAGGCACTCCTACATAATTTATCCCCTCGGTGTCCAACAGAGGGCGACAATTATTGCCAGACCCAGAAAAACTTAAAAATTACTGAGCCTAGTGCTTCCTAACTGAAAGTTATTGGCATATTTTAAAAACTAGATTCTAAAACTTTTCTTATTAAAAGCTCTAAAAACCTGTAATGTAAAGCGATATTCTACAAAGAAGTTCTGGAGAATCCCTAGGGCATAGAGAGGGACCTGGCCACTGAGAGAAAAGACCCAGAATTCTATCCCGATCCTCTGCTTCTGCACCCCACCCATCCCCAATCTAGTCCACTTTCCCTTCCACTTTTCTGCTAGCGATTTATGGCAAAAGCAATACATTTCCTTTGCTAGGAATCTTGATATGTAAGAGTGCCTTTCAGCTGGAACATGTAATTACAAATGAAATTACAAATGTAATTAAAATTACATTTAGAAGCTTTTGGGAACTCTATTTAGGTACATATATGCAAGCTGGTATTAAAGAATGTGATTTTGTGCAGAGAAGATCTGTGGTCTATTGGAGATAACTGAGCAACACGTTCTGTTCTAACATATTTGTGAAGACCTTGAGCTCTATGACATACCACATGTGATTCAGAACGTAATCTGTTAAATAGCCAAAGATGTCTAAGAAAGAAAACTAGAATTCTATACTTTTTCTTCTCTGTGTCGTCTCTCTTGCTCTTCAAGTCGCTGAACTTCAGCAAGTTCGATGTTGCGTAACTCTTCATACGCATACTGAGTGGCCCGCAGGTTAGCCAATTCTTCTTCTTCCATTACTTCCAAAAGAGACTGTTCAATGGTCTTTCCAACCAGAACTTCTAACATTGGTTTAACTTCAAGATCAAAGTCAAAGAGCTTAAACACACAAAACAAAGCAAATTTAAAATTTTAATCATGAACCAAATGCTCAAAGAAACAATATCCAGAAAAGTAGTAATGACGGTACTATTTACTGAGGATCTTCTGTGTGCTAGATACTGTGATGGTGCTTTGCTTAATGGTTTCCAACACACAACACCACTCAGCAGGGCACACAGAATAAGCATTTCATTTACAGGCAAAAATCATTTTGAGTCAAAATTATATGAAGACATACGCAGTCATAAAAATGAACCCTGATACTTAACAATTTTAAGATCAAACTCTGAAACCTGAAAGAATTATCCTTATATTTCTTATTTTTTGCCCTTTCTACTCAATTTTTACTGGTTTGTTTTCACTAACACTTTGAAGAACTAAGGAACAAGAATAAAGGGCATTTTGGTGATTTCTCTCCAGGGTTTACAGGCAAATATACCCTTTGATGTAGTTTGTGAAGACCTATTTTATTTCCCAATTTCAGTGGAAGTTCTTTCAAGTTCCTTCAAGTCTTAAATCTCACTCAAGTCATTATGCACATAAGCCTTGCTTCTCTTCCTCCATTTCATATGCATTCTACATTGACATGAAAATGTAATTATTTAATTTTTTCTAACATAGATTACGTTCATGAAAATTATGCAATTTACAAGCAACTAACAGGGGACCTATTATAAAAATAGAGATACCATTTTTCTTTATTTGGTACAAATTTAGCTTGTATTCAGACATTAATCAAGTATGTAAACACACAAAAAGCAAAGTGCAGATATTCTAAAAATATTTCTAACGATTTTTATTTCTGATCAGCAAAGAGGGGAAATCAGAATATGGTATTTCAGGATAAAACTACTATAAGTACATTTGGAAAGGAATCCGATAAGCAGAATCTTTCCGGATAAGAAGTGTTTTGTAAGCTTTTAACTAAACCTAACTTGATCTTTATAAAGAAGATAGAGGGAAGTCCAGATAACGTACTGTACCTCTCCTTCCAGTATTTGGGTGGCCACATCTCTGCCAGTTTTGGCAGGAATAAAGAGTGGTGTTGGTGGTCTGTCCAAAAATGCATCTGTTTGGCATTCCATATCAACTTCTATTATGCGGTCAGCAATTTCTTCAAGGTATATTTCTAAGGGAATACCATATACATTGAGTTTGAAATCCTGGTCTATATCAAGCATGTATGTGTATTGAAACTTTAGCTCTTTCAAAACAGAATTAAATGGATCAGAAAAGAAGTGCTCAAATGTGGGATTAAGTTCACATATCGTACTAAGCATTTTTAGGTATTTGGAAGACCAAAGAGTCAGTCAGGCTAGGACATTTATCGAATGTTGAAAAAACACTGAGCTTTGTACCTGAAGCAGAACTAAAGAAGAACATGAAGCCTAGATGTTTGTAAGATGCAAAGTATAACTGGGGATGGAAAGTTAATAATCCATTTGTATAACTGATTTCTAAGATAGTAAATGTGTAAAGATTTGAAAATTCCTGGATATTTAAATGATTATGCATCAGGTCACTATCTTACTTGATGTTCCCTCTAGGCTATAGATTATAAACAGATATATGAAAACAAATTTCACTTAGGAATAATTTATGTGAGGCAAGAGCAGTATGGTTATCATGCAAAGAACATGAGAACTGGAGTCAGATGTTGAACATAGGACCTAATCAAGTTACATCTTCTGAGAGCCTTAGTTTCTTTATCTCTAAAGGGGATCATAATTATCCATCACAAGGAGTCCTTTTAATAAGAAAGAAAGGAGATACACAGGTAGAGGACTGGAATAGTTTCTGAGAGGTAGGGAAACCCAACACAAGGTGGCTGGTCTTGTATCCTTAATATTCTGATGGTATAAAGAAACACTAAAATTTAGCTCTTAGTGATTTACAACTATATTGGCTAATTACTGACGTATCCTCATTCTAGACTTGGCCCCATTGCAGGGGGAAAAGGCAAGGAATGGTTCTCTTCCTTTTGCCCTAACTACCCAGAAATAACTGATGAAGCCACTCACCATCTTGGCAAGGTGCAAAGTGAATCCTTAATAGTTAGATCAGTCCGAGGAAAACACCAAGTATTGTCTGATTACGAAGATTTTGACAACAACACGGCTGGGACCTCTGGGTCCAGGTAAGCCTCCCCAGCTCAGAACAGTCAGACAAGCAGGAAAGCCTGGCACTGGCCAAGTGGTGCCAGTGTGGCCTGGGGAGTACGTGCAGTGAAGGGAGATTAAAAGGAAAGAACAGAAAAGACCGTGGTGAGAGAGTTGGAGGACTCAGATCTGGATGAGTTCACTCCTCTTAAAAGACAGACAAAATGCCAAGACAGAACTGCACTCTCTCTTCCCGTGTAGGTCCAGCTGTGATTCATGTTGGGCTATACAATGAAAAAGTGAGAAATAATCACAGTTTGAGAAACGAGTATGGGAAAAGGGCTAAGACAGAATTAATTTGGTCATCTAATTCTTTTCTAACCCCATCTCATACCCGATATAATAATACAGTCTATGAATTTGTTTAATGAAAGGACTCCTACTACCATGTGATCAGGGCAGTACTGCATAGCGTAACCGATACGTAAATAATGTAAAAGCCAAATAAAAAATGAACGGACTTGGAAAACTGGGCAAACCAAGGAGTCATGATGTCAATGGCACGGCCACATACCTGTCTGCACATCCACGTGCTTTCTGCCTTCCACGGGCTCGGGTGTTTGTGGTCTGAGCTGTTCTTGGGCTCGTTTTTTGGCAAGAGCCCTTCTCTTAGCCCGCTGCTGTCTCTGAATCTCTAGAGGATCAGGCTGCCCAGGCTGAGGAAAATCTTTGACAGAAAAGGCTTCTACAAGTTAGAAAATCTTTCTCAAAGCATATGGAACTGCTATTGCAGAAGTGATTCCTGGATAGCGTAAAAGTATCTGTCATATAATGCTTCCTGATTTAATGATTAAAATTCTATTTGAACTTTGTCAGGTAATTATAAAGTTATCTGATGAAGCACTTAAGTAACTTCAAAGTATGACTGTTAACTGGAATAAATAGCGGCAGAATCCTATCTGATAAGTTGTTTTCCCTCATTCAATCATTTTTACCATGAATTTCTTGTATGTTTAGTAACCTAGTATACTATATAACTACTCAGTAGTTAAGGAACTGCAAAGCACTAGGATTTTTTTAAAAAATCTGAATTTCATTTAGACAAAATTTCCTTAAAAAATATATTAGCTCACAAAGAAAAATCCTTAGTCCAAACAAAGCCTATCCAAGGGCACAAAACAATAGGTGACTAAGGCATTAAAAATATAATTATTCACAGTAGTTCTGCAATATTTGGAGGTCCTTGATTTCATATCTATATCTCATTTTCCGGTCATTTAAAAATATTTTTTAGTGTTTATTTATTTTTAGAGAGAGAGAGACAGAGTGCAAGTGGGGGAGGGGCAGAGAGAAAGGAAGACACAGAATCCAAAGCAGGCTCCAGGCTCTGAGCTGTCGGCACAGAACTCGACACGGGGCTTGAACTCATGAACTAGGAGATCATGACTTCGGCCAAAGTCGGACACTTAACTGACTGAGCCACCCAGGCATCCCTGTCACCATTTCATATAGCTAACCTGTCTTATCTCAAGGTAAATATGAAGAAAGGGGAAATATGAAAGTATTATGCATGAAAACATTTTTAATATTTAAAATTAGAATTGTAAAAACATTTTAATTGAAATAACAATGTAATAACATTAAAATTTTTAAAAAGAAAATATCCCATAATCCCATTTCTCTAATACAATGGCTATTGTCATTTAAATGCATAGAGGTTTTTGAAGTTGTGATAATCATACATTTTATATGGTTTTTCCTAACTTACTGTCATAAACTTTCCCCATATGTTCATTAAATAGTGGAAAGAAAACCATTGGGCTCTGAAGCTCAGATTTCAACTCTTCAGTTTATTAATTGCTAGGATTAGTAAAGTTTAGACTAACAACCTAAGCTTTCAGATATCCTGTTTTCTCTATATAATAGGAATACCAATAATATCTATCTAAAGTTTTTGTTGCAAGGAGCAAATCAGATAATGTAACAAGCCTAACACAATGCCTGACATAGAAAAACTCTTCCTCTATGCAGTTACCATTTCCTTTTATTATAAAATAATTTAACCATATTTCATTAAAAAAGAAGAAAAAAGAATCACTTATACTTCCTTTTTAAAAATATAATTACTAATATCATAGTATTATTATTGGGATCATCTAGTGAAAGCTTTTTTTCCTGTGTATACCCTCTACATTATTCTAAATATCATGCTTGACTTATTTCCATTTTCTTAATGGAACAGAACTATTAATGTCAGCTCTGGAAAGATTTGGGATAACATAAATACAATAAATTCATTTTAGAAATACATTGCCCTCCTTAACTGTTTCATAATCTAGTAAAAATATTTTTTATAAAATAACTTTTTTAAAAGTTTTATTTTGAAATAATTTACCAAAGATTGCAAAAAGAGTAGATAGAGTCCTTTGTACCCTTCACTCAGCTTCCTGCAATATATAATTTAGATAATTTCAGCACAATATCAAAATCAGAAAACTAACACTGGTAAAATATTAACAGATATTATTCAGTTTTCACAAATTTCACATGCATTGATTTGTGTTTATGTCTGTGCATATAGTTCTATGTGCTTTTATCCCAAATATAGATTTATGTAATTATTACTCAATCAACAGAGGGATCTGTTTTATCACACAAAGGAGCTCTCTTGGGTATTTCTTTATATTTCTTAAGTCCTACATTTACTCCTATCCCCTGGCAACCACTAATCTGTTCTCCATTCTCTATAGTTTTGTCTTTTTGAGACTGTTACATGTAAGGAATCATATAGTATATAACCTTATGAGATTGGTTTTTTTCACGAAGCAAAATGTCCTTGACATCCATCCAGGTTGTTACATGTATCAATATGTTCCTTCATTTTTTTGTTACCAAGTAGTACCTCATTGCATGGAATTGCCATGTTTCTTTAGCCATTTACCTATTCTAAGACACTTTGGATGTGTATTTGGTTTTTGGCTATTATGTATAAAGCTGCTGTGAATGTTTGTTCATGTACAGGTTAAATTTTTAAAAGTTTGTTTGTTTTATTTATTTATTTATTTAGAGAGAACCAGCAGGGAAGGGGTAGAGAGAGAGGGGAACAGAGGATCTGAAGCAGGCTCTGTGCTGACAATGGAGAGCCTGATGTGGAGCTTGACCCCACCAACTGTGGGATCATGACCTGGGCTGAAGTCAGATGCTTAACCAACTGAGCCACCCAGGCACCCTGTACAGGTTTATATGTAAATATAAGCTCCCATTTCTCTGGGAAAATGTCTATGAGAAATTGTGGAGTCAAACAGTAAGAGTTCGTTAGTTTTTATAAGTAGCTACTAAACTATTTTCTAGAGCAAACGTACCATTTTACATTTCCATCAACAATGCAGGAGAGTTCCAATTGCTCCACATTCTCACAAACATTTCTTATAATCACTATTTAAACGTTTCAGCTTTTCTTTTTAATTTCAGCCTTTTCTAACACGTGGGTGGTTATATCATTATAGCTTTAATTTGTATTTCCTTAATAGTTAATATAGTGTTGTTTTTCAAAATGTGCTTATGCTATCCATATCTTTTCTTTGCTGAAATATCTGCTCATGTATTTTGGCTGTTTTCTCACTGATGATGATGATGATGATGATGATGATGATGATGATGATTTTAATGTTTATTTATTTTTGAGAGAGAAAGAGACAGAGTGTGAGAGAGGGAGGGCCAGAAAGGGAGACACAGAATCCAAAGCACACTCCAGGCTCCGAGCTCTGAGCTATCAACACAGAGCCAATGCGGGGCTTGAACTCACAAACTGCGAGATCAGGACCTGAGCCAAAGTTGGGTGCTCAACCAACTGAGCCACTCAGGCGCCCCTGAATTGGAACTCTCCTGCATTGTTGATGGAATGTAAAATGGTACGTTCGCTCTAGAAAATTGTTTATTTTTAAAAATAATTAATTAAAATAATTAATTGTAAGAAATGTTTGTGAGAATGTGGAGCAATTGGAACACTAGAATTCTTGAGAGAGAGAGAGAGAGAGAGAGAGAGAGCACAAGCTTGGGAGGGGCAGAAAGAAAGAGAGGGAGACACAGAATCTGAATCCAAAGCAGACTGTAGGCTCTGAGCTATCAGTTAGCACAGAGCCCAATATGGGGCTCAAACTCACAATCTATGAGATCATGACCTGAGCCCAAGTCAGATGCTTAACTGACTGCACCACCCAGGCACCCCTCAAAAGTTTTTAATTTTGATTAAGTCCAATTTACCATGTTTCTTCTCTGCTTAGCCCTAGATTCTGAAGTGTTTCTCCTAAAAGTTTATAGTTTTACATTTTACATTTAAGTCCATGATCCATCTGAATTAATTTCTGTATATGGTGTATTATTTAGGTTGCAGTTCATGTAGTTTTTCTGTCCATGGATGTCCAATTGTTCCAGCACTGTTTGTTGAAAAGTCTATCTTTCCACTATTGAACTTCTTTATCCCTTTGTCAAAATTTAGTCAAGTGTATTTGTGCTGGTATATTTGAGTTTTCTATTCTGTTTCATTGGTCCCTATATCTATTCATCCACTGCCCTGTCTTAATATGATTACTAATATCATATATGATAAGTCCTAACCTTGGGTAGAGCAATTCCTACCACTTTATTCTTCTTTTTCAAATTTTAGAATAAGATTGTCTAGGCCTGCATAAATCTTGTTGAAATTCTGATAGAAATTGTGTTATACTTACAGATCAATTTGGGGAGAATTAACATCTTTACTGTGGTGACTCTTCCAGTCCAGGTGCATGCTATATCTCTCCATTTCTTTAGATTGTCTTGATTTCTTTCATCATTTTGTAACTTTTATCTTATAGATCCTGTACATGTTGTGTGAGATTTACTAGGTATTCCAGGTGTTTTGAAGTGATTGTAAATGGTATTGTGTTTAAAATGTTATTTTCCATGTGTTCCTTTCTAGATTTATATTTCTGACTGATTTTTGTGTGTTGACCTTGTATCTGTGATGTTACTCAACCCACTTATTAGTTCTAGGGCTTTTTTTTTTTTTTTTTTTTTTTGTAGATTGAGATTTTCTATGTATGTAAAAATGTCATCTGCAATTAGGGACCGTTTTACTTTTTGCTTTCTGATCTGGATCTAGTACTGGATAGAACTTCCAGTAATATGCTGAATAAGAGTAGTGAGGGTGGACACTCTTGCCTTTTTTTCCCAGTCTAAGGGGGAAAGCATTCATTCTTTCATCGTTAGATATGATAGGTAAGTTCTAGATATTTTGTGGATGCTCTTCATAAAGTTGAAAAAATTTCCCTCAATTCTTAATTTGCTGTATTTATCATGAATGAGCATTGAATTCTGTTAAATACTTGTTCTGCATCAATAAATATGATCACTGGATTTTTTTTCTTCTTTAACCTGTATGATATGGTGGATTACATTGATTTACAAATGTTGGACCATCCTTGCCATTTCTGGAATAAATCCTGCTTAGTCATATGATTTTTTATATATTGCTGGATTACATTTGTTAATATTTTGAGAATTTTTGCATCTACATTCATGATAGTTATTGATTTATAGTTTTGTTTTTAGTGTCTTTTTCTGATGTGGGTATCAGAGTAATGCTGATTACCCGAAGTGTTCCTTCCTCTTTTATCTTCTGGAAGAGACTGTGCAAAATTGTGTAAATTGTGTAAAATCAATGAGGATTTTTTTTGGTAGAATGAGGAATATTTGGTAGAATTTCCCAGTGAAACCATATGGGCCTGGATATTTCTTTTTTGAAAGCCTTTAAATTAGAAATTTAATCTCTTTAATAGTTGAAGGACAATTTGGAGTATCTATTTCATTTAGGTGAATTTTGATAGTTTGTAGTTTGGAGAATTTGTCATTTCATTTATTTTGCTGACTTTATATGTACAGATTTGTTTGTAATATTCCAGTTTTATCCTTTTGCTCTTTTAATAGGTGCAGAATCTGTAGTTCTATCCTTAATATTTACTATTTGTTTCTTCTCTTCTACTTTATTAGTCTTGCTAGAGGTTTATCAATTTTACTGATCTTTTCAAAGACAAGAAATGGCCTTTAATCTTTTCAAGGTTGCAGGATCTGCGGTTACATCCCCTGACAGTCATTCTGATATTTGCTATTTGTTTCTTTCTTTCTCTTTTTCTTTTTTGATAGTCTTGCTAGAGGTTGATGAATTTTATTGATTTTTTTTTCAAAGAACTAAGCTTTAGGTTTTATTGATTTTCTTTATTGTTTTTGTTTTCAATATAACTAATTTCTGCTTTTATCTTGATTATTTTCTCCCTTCTGCTTGTTTTGGGTTTATTTGCTCATCTTTTTCCTATTTACTTAGTTATTATTACATTTTTTTAATGTTTATTTTTGAGAGAGAGAGGCAGAACGCAAGTGGGGGAGAAGCAGAGAGAGACAGGGAAACCCAGAATGTTAAGCAGGCTGCAGGCTCTGAGCTGTCTGCACAGAGCCCAATGCAGGGCTTGAACTCATAAACCGTGGGATCATGACCTGAACCGAAATCTGGAAGCTTAACCAACTGGGCCACCCACGCTCCCTTTTCTCCTATTTACTGAGGTAGGAACATAGATTCGTGATTTGAGGTCTTTCCTTTTTCCCCTCTCTGAACTCTTTTGGCTGCAAATTTTGATTGGTTGTATCTTCATTCAGTTCTAAGTAGTCTTTCAAAATTTTCTTTAATACTTCCACTATGGATTATTTGGAAGCATGCTGCTTAATTTTCAAGTGTCTGAAGATTTTCCTGTTATTTTCTACTATTGATTTCTAGTTTGAAATTTTGAAAGAGACGTTATTCCATTATGGTAAGAGTATTATACTCTGTATGATTTAAAATATCTTAAATATATTGAGATTTGTCTTATGACCAGAATATGTTCTATCTTGGTCAATATCCACAGGTGCTTCAAAACCATATGTCTTCCGTTGCGTCAGGTGAAGTGCTGTATAAATGTCAATTATAACTTATTGGTTGATGGTGTTACGTAGTTCTATGTCCTTGCTGACTGTCTGAGAGAAGGATGTTGAAGTCCCCAACTAAAATTCTGGATTTTAGTTTTTCTAAAATTTTTCTAAAATTTTCTCCTTTCAGTTTTATCAGTTTTTGCTTTGCGTACTTTGAAGCTCTGTTGTTTGCTGTATACACACTGAAGACTGTTGTATCTTCTTGGTATATTGACCCTTTTACCATTATGTAATGTCCTTCTTCGTCCCTGGTAGTATTGTTTTTCTTTTTGTTTTTTTAGGTCTATTTTATCTATTATTTATATAGCCACAACTACCTCTTCAAAATTAATGTTTAATTTCTATATCTTTTCCCATTTGTTTACTTTCGACCTACTTACATCACTATAATTGAAATGAGTTTCTTGTACACAGAATACAGTTGGGTCACTTTTTTTTTTACCAACTCTGCCTATCTCTGTCTTTTAAATGGGTCTTTGGACCATTTACATTGACTGATTGATTGAGAGAGTGAGCATGCAGGAGAGACAGAGAGAGAGAGAGAGAGACAGAATAAATCTTAAATCTTAAGCATGCTCCATGCCCAGTGCAGAGCCTGATCTCATGACTGTGAGATCATGACCTGAGCTGAAATCAAGAGAACCTTAACTGACTGAGCCCCCCAGGGCCCCTGGACTATTTACATTTAAAGCAACTATTGCCATGTCAGGGCTGTCTGCTATTTTACTTTTTGCTTTCTGGTTTTCAGTTTTTTGTTTTCTTTTTCTTTCCTTCCTGTGAATTATTTGAACATTTTGTTAAATTCTTTTTTTTATCTGGAATACTTTTGACTATATCTCTTTCCATACTTTTAAAAAAGTGGTTGGTCCGGGTTTTACAATATACTATGTACCTGATCACAGCCAACAGTTTATATAAACATTGTAGCACTTCAAGTGAAAGGCAGAAGCCTTATTTCCATTTAGATACCTTATTTTCCTTACTTGTAAACTATAAGCAAAATATAATAATCCTAAATATTTTACCTACATACATTAAGCACTACATCAGATGATGTTATAATTTTGCTTCAACCATCAAATACAGTTTTTAAAAGCCAAGAGAAAGACAGTTTATTGTATTTTCCCCACCCATTGTTCTTTCTTTCTGAAGTTCCAAGCCTTCTTCTGTTATCATTTCCTTTTTACTTGAAGTGCTTCCTTTAGCCATTCTTTTTTTTTTTTTTTAACATTATTTTTGAGAGAGAGACAGAGTGTGAGCAGGGGAGGGGCAGAGAGAGAGGTACACAGAATCTGAAGCAGGCTATAGGCTCTGAGCTGTCAGCACAGAGCCCAACGTGGGGCTCAAGCTCACGAACCTCGAGATCATTTCCTGAGCCAAAGTCGGCTGCTTAACCAACTGAGCCACCCAGGTGCCCTGCCTTTAGCTATTCTTTAAAGTAGGTCTGCTGGGGACAAATCCCCTTAGGTGTCTTTCATCTAAGAATGACTTGATTTCCTCTTTATTCCTGAAGAATATTTTCACTGGATTAGAATTAGGGCTTGATAGTCCTTTTCTTTCAGGACTTACAAAATACTGTGCCACTTTTTTCTGGCCTCCATGATTTCAAATGAGGAACCCACTGTTATTAAAATAATTGCCCTTTCTGGTAATTTATCATGTGTCTATAACTGCTTTCAAGATATTTTGATTTTAGTCTCGAAGTTTGATTTTGGTGTGTCTTGGTGTGAATTTCTTTCGGTTTTTCCTGCTTGGGGTTCAACTGACTTTTCAGATCTGTAAGTTTTTACCTTTTCCCAAATTTGTGGAATTTTCTTCAACTATTTTTTCAGTCCATGCCTTTTCTCCTCTCTGAGACTGAGATAACATGAATGTCAGATATTTTGTTAGTTTCTCAGCTGTGAGGCGTGTGTGTGTGTGTGTGTGTGTGTGTGTGTGGTCTATGCTCTATCTGTTGTTCCAACTGGGTAATTTCCATTGATTTGACTCTGAACTCACTGATTCTTCCCTATGTCATCTCTGATGAATCTGTCCTATGACTTTTTAACTTTGGTTATTGTATAATTCAGTTCTATAGTTTTCATTTGGTTCATTTGTAGATCTTCTATTTCTTTGCTAATATTTTCTGTTTTTCATTTGTTTTAAGAATGGTCATAATTATTCACTTTTGACTGAAGCACTTTTTATGATTGTTGCTTTAAAATCTTCACCAGGCAATTCCTACAGCTGAGTCATCTTGGTGTTGTCATTTCCTGATTGATTTTCCTCATTCAAGTTGTGACTGCCTTGGTTCTTAGTAGGATGAGTGATTTTTTTTAATCATATCCTGGAAATTTGGGGTATTATGATGTGAGACTCTGGATCTTATTTAATCTGTTTAGCAGGAAGTCACACTTTTCTGTTTTAGCACACAGGCATGGGTGGAGATGGGAGTCCAGCCCCCTGCAGGCCCCATGTAAACGCAGAGGGCCACCTTTGATCACCTCACTGGTGCCCGGTGCAGGTGGGAGGTCGGCTCCTTGCTGTGAGCAGCTGCCGCCAGCCCTGGGGTGCAGAGGAGCAGAGCTCTGGGCAGCGCTGCCTCGTCCCGCCTGTTCCGCTCTGTTGCTGACAGGGTTGAAAATTCAGCTCCCTCGGGTGGCTCTGCTACCGTCAGCCCCGCAAACGTAGGCATCAACTTGCACCATTTCTTAACACCTCCCTGCCCCTGGGTAGGAGTGGAAGTTCGGCTTCCTGCTCCATCCTCGTTGACACTAGCTCAGTGAGGGAATCACTGATTAGTACCGGGGTGTTTGTTCAAACGCAGGGCTGCAAGTCCAGTTGCCCAGCTCAGTCCTGCTGCCTCCCCTGGGAGGGCAGGACCATTTTCCGCTGGGGTCTGGCTGAGGACGGGTAGTAAAAAGGTTTCTGCTCTGCTCGGTTACCCTTTCCCAGTCTACTGGAGAGAGGGAGCGGGCTTGGGCCTGTTCGTGGTTCCGGGCTGCAGGCTTCTCCAACGCCCTGAACGGGATATGCAGGAGGCAAAAAGACGACTTAGGGGACTCACCACTGTGTCACTCAAATCCTGAGCACCCTAGCCAGTTCCCTTGCTTCTTTCCGTTTCCAGAGTCTTCCTATGTCTGCTTGCTGTGCTACATGCGGGGCTTTTTCAGTTGTAAGAGGGAGGAACAGGAAGGGATTGGTGAATTCCTGCTTGTCTGGAAATGGAAGTCTGCATAGAGACTTTTTAGTTAAATTGTTGAATAACTGATTAGAGGACTAAGAAAACAAAGTATATCAAATCGTCAAATTATTAATTAAAAAAAACTTTAAAAAATGGTGATTCTCTGCCGTACTTCTAGATGCGCGAGTGTTCATTCCCACTGCCACAAGATGCTGGAACACATATCCATACTGCATATTTGAGCTGTTGTTTTCGAATGCTGGTCCCTGGATTGGCTGTACCAGGACCGCCTAGGGAAGTTCCTAATAATGCACATTCCTGTGTCCAACCCTTGAAGGGGTTAATGCAGTACACCTGGGGTATAGCTGAAACATACATATTTTTAGTGAGTTTTCTAGGTGGTTTTGGTGTATATGCTTCAGAATGTCTAATATTCCACATATTGCCATGTGATGTTAGGTACATGTATATCATACAGTGTTTACAGGTTAACTATATTTCATTTCTGTGCCAAGAAATCGTCACTCTATTTAATACCATGCCACATCCTAATCATCTCTGTATCCTAGGTACTCAGCACAGGACCTAAAACTCAATAAATATTTATTGAGTGAATTAAAGAAAATAGCTTTTGGCTAATTAATGAAAATAGCATTATAGTATGAAATAATTTAAACGCACCTAAATATGTTAGACTGGTGCCTCTGAACTGTTTGGTCTGTAAAACTTTAATTACAGAAACTGAGAGCAAAAGTTTACAAACTTTTAGAGCAGTGTTACAAAGTTCTGTTAATCTAATAATATTTTGGGCTTGTATTGTTTAATTATTATTTTTAATTGCAGTGAAGTAAAAGTAAAATTTACATCTTAGCCATTTTTAAGTGTAGAATTCGGTGGCATTAAATACATTTGTTTTGTCGTACAACCATTACCACCGTCCATCTCCAGGGCTCTTTCCATTTTGCAAAACAGAACTTCTGCACCCAGTAAACACCAATCCCCTATCCCCACTTCCCCAGCCCCTGGCAATCACCAGCAGCCTGGTATTTTGCATGTCCTTTTTTTTTTTTTAGCTTTAGATTTCATTTTTCTAGTAGTGTATCAGTATTTTATTTTATAAAAGTTTTAGTCAGCAACAAATTAGAAATGAAAACAAACTGGTCCTTTAACAGTTAGTCTGAAAAGCTCTGTGTTAGAATATTCAAACTGTACTTACCAGCGGTCCTGTCTGTAGAGCGTAAGTATTGCCCCGGATCACCCTTCTGTCATACATTATGTTTCCATAACGCACAGGTTCTTCAGGGCTGTAAAACAGCAAAGTCTAAGTAACTACTGTAGTAGAGTGTTGGTCTATGCAGCCAACTCAGTTTAAAAAAATTTTTTTTAATGTTTTACTTATTTCTGAGAGAGACAGATAGAGAGAGAGAGAGAGAGAGAGAGAGCGTGAGCAGGGGAGGGTCAGAGAGAGAGGGAGACACAGAATCCAGGCTCTGAGCTGGNGGGCTGTAAAACAGCAAAGTCTAAGTAACTACTGTAGTAGAGTGTTGGTCTATGCAGCCAACTCAGTTTAAAAAAAGTTGGCTTTCATGTACACGTGAGTGATCACGCCAGCAGCTCACTATCACTAAAGGTTAACTAAGGGAGGCCACCCGTGGCCCTTCTTGCTTCATTCCCCCACGCCACCGGAGAGGTCTTTAGGGAAAAGATTTTATTTTGGAGGACGTGGAGTGGGGAGAGCAGCGTGGGCAGAGTCGCCAGGCCNTTGTCAGCACAGAGCCCAAAGTGGGGCTCGAGCCCACGGACTGTGAGATCATGACTTGAGCCGAGGTCGGACGCTTAACTGACTGAGCCACCCAGTTGCCCCAGCCAACTCAGTTTTAATTGGATTTAGACTAAGATAAAAATGTTAAGAAAATAGATTTTCGTTCTGGCAGTCAATGATGAAGGACTACCACTTACTCAACGCTTATCATATGCCAGCCCCTCCACATATTTTATTTATTGCTCACAATAAGCTTCCAGATGGGAACTAGGATTCCCAATTGCCAGAAAAGGAAGGAGACCGAGACGAATGTGCCTGAGGTTACCTAGCCAGTAAGTGGATTTAGGCTGAAAATCTGTTAGGTTACTTGACAACTGTGAAAACGGCCAGTTGGAAAGGGGTCTGCCTTCAAATACTGACAATAGTTTGATTCAAGCGTTGAAAGGAGTCACAGAATCAGGTTTAAAAAATAAGTCAAATTTCTCATTGTTCTTTAACCTCAAAGATATATTTTAAAATGATATTGTTTTAAATGTTAATAATATTTTAATTTGAGGGATCAGAATATCAATAGTGAATAGCGAAAAATATGCAGTTGGTGTTTTAATTCAAAGTTCTTTAAAAAGTTTTTTCATTGTTTAATTTTTGAGAGACATAGAGAGATAGAGCATGAGTGGGGGAGGGGCAGAGAGTGAGGGAGACACAGAATGTGAAGCAGGCTCCAGGCTCTGAGCTATGAGCACAGAGCCCAACTCGGGGCTCGAACCCACGAACTGTGAGATCATGACCTGAGCTGAAGCTGGACGCTTAACCAACTGAGCCATCCAGATGTCCAGATAATTCAAAGTTCTTTAAAATGATATCCTATGTATAGCTATGAAACAAAATATTGACCTATATAATAATAGTACTCCGCCAGAAATGATTTTGAGAGGGGTAGTAAGCTGCTTTTTATCGTATATCGAAACCACTGTTGGATAACCTGACTTCATGTTACTTGCAACCCAGGCCTGTTACACGACTCAACTTACTTGACCTCTGGGCAGTGCTCAACTCAGCTGGCCACTCCTCCACTGAAGAACTCTCTTTTCCAGCCTCTGTGGTACTACCTTGGTCTTCTGATTGTTTTCCCTAGGACTTCTTTAACTGCTCTTTCTCAGCCTGTGTTGGCTAGCTCCTCCTATACTGAAGGATTTCCTCAGGGCTCAGCCTTCTCTTGCCCTTGTTGACCATATCCATTCTGAAAAGACTTCACTCATAATCCTTATACCTAAAACTCCTACTTTCATTTCACCTTTACCTCAGAACTGTCTTCTGAGCTCTAGGAATGTATATCCAATTGATAATGCTCAGTGACATCTCACTGAGATATCTCAAAAGCAACCTCAAAATTGAACTAATTATCACTCTCCCGCTCCAACTTGTTACTTCTTTAGTGTTCTCTGTTTCATTGTATGGTACTACTGACCACCCAACTGGCTTAATCTAGAAGCCTGGGAGTCATCCGCGGTTCTCTCTCTTCCTCACTCCCTGTATCCAGCAAGTCCTATCGATTCTCCTCCCCAAATCTTGTTCACATCTATCCATCGCTCATTGCCACCCCGGGACCACTGCAAAAGGCTCTCAGTCTCTGAACTGTCTGGAAGGACATTTCTCCCTCAGTCTGTTCTGTACATTGTATCCTCTGGTCTTTTAAAATAGGAAAATATAAACATGATGCTTACTTGATTAAAACCTCCTAATGCTAATTAATATAGTAATGAGGAAACATTCTGGTTTTGTTTTTACACTGTCAAAAGCCAAAAAGAAAGAAAAATCCATACACCTATTGCTGGTGAGGATGTAGGGAAAAAGATATGTTTAAACATTCCTAAAGGAAGGGCATATCGTTCCATCTGTTCAGGTTAAAAACATTCGTGACCTCACAATCCCATCCTGGGAATCTGTTTCATAGAAATTAAAAGGCCAGCACGTGAAGTGGTTTATTGAAACCTTCCTCTTTGTGTCAAAAACTTGAAGCAAACTGAATAAATATCTGCTGATAGTGGAAAATTTTAGTTAACACGTTGTACATATCTATCAGGGCATATCATGCTATTGAAAATAATTGGAAGGATTTCTAGAAAGAATTAAGTGAGAAAAGGAAGAAGTTGAGAATTGTATATGTTACCATTGCTATGAAGTAGATAAAACCCGTGTGTACTTGTATGTATCCACGGATGTATTTGTACATAAACATGTGAATGTGGAGAAAAGTCTAGGAGCATTCATGTAAGGTCATTAACATGGTTTACCCTCCAGGCAGGAGGGGAAGAGCATGTTTACAAGGGAAGAGGGTTGGGCACTAAGAATGTGCTCAAGAAATTTATGGAAAATTAAATATATGTATGTATGTATACATAAAGAAATTAGGAAAAAAACAGAATTAGAGGTTGTAAAAACGAGGGGGGGAGCTAATTGCAGACTAACATGTATAGTATGATTCTATTTTGGAAATAAATCTCCTATATAATGTACATATGCTCAAGTACGGAGGTATAAAAGAATAATATAAGATTGTTAACGGAAGTGGGAATAGAGGTGGGTGGGAGTTCATTTGCCTTTTCATTCTTATTTTGTATTTTTCATTTGCTTCAACAAGCATTCATTAATTTTATAAATTGAAAATCACCACTGATAATTTTAAACTGAAAAATCAAATACCTGCACATACAGACACACTCCTTCCAATGGTGGTAACCAATGGATTGCTTCAATATAAACAAGGCCGTACAAGTTGCTTATCAACTAGCTATGAAGTAAAAACCATTCCTAATGAACCACCAATGATTCTTATTTCATTGTTGGTGTCATTTAATAGTAATGATTTGTAAGCAACCACTTAAAGACACCAGAAAGTGTTTTTCAGTTGAATCATTTTACAGCATCAATAATCTATAAATTTAAATTTTCTGGTTTCCTTAAAGTGACAGGAATTTTTTCCTTCCTTTTTTATTTTTCAAAGATTTTATTTTTTAAAAGTAACCTCTACACTCAACATGGGGCTGAAACCCACAATGCTGAGATCAAGAGTTGCATGCTCCATTGACTGAGCCAGCCAGGCGCCCCAGGATAGGCATTTCTTATTTAAAAAAGGTCTTTATTTGTCATAATAAGACAATTATAAATTTAGACTCAGTGTTTGAAGTAAGCATCAAGAGTAACGTAGCTGATATGTTCAATCATTAATTCAACAATTTGTTTTGAGTGCTTCCTGTGTGTCAGGCACAGTCCCAGGTT
>NW_027528624.1:4732877-4734342 GCF_008692635.1 Crocuta crocuta
AGGGGGGATCCTGCGCAGTCCTGCTGGTTCCAAATTCTGAAACTTATAGAAAGAACTATAAGCTTTAGAAAGGGCCGTCAACGTTATTGTGGATAATAATACGCATAGATATGTGAATATCTGCAAGTCAGCTCATTAATGTCAAAATACAATTTGGGGTCCAGCACGGAAGGATGACCTGATTCCCGACCAAAGACTGGCGTGGAAAGAGCTTTACTTGGCTCTGATTCTCAGTTTCTTCGTGTGCGTAATGGGAGTTGCAAAACCAACTTCACAGGACGGTGGGCTCAGGACGAACACGTACATGAATGCCCCTGGTAGAGTCGGCCAACAACAGTTGGCTTTCATGTACCCGTGATTGATCACGCCAGCAGCTCACTATCACTAAACGTTAACTAAGGGAGGCCACCCGTGGCCCTTCTTGCTTCATTCCCCCACGCCACCGGAGAGGTCTTTAGGGAAAAGACTTTATTTTGGAGGACGTGGAGTGGGGAGAGCAGCGTGGGCAGAGTCGCCAGGCCGGAGGGGCCGGAACCCCGCGGTCCCGGGACGGGGGCAGGTGGAGGCCGCACGGGGGCTGGTCGCTCACTCACAGCTGCATCAGGCTGTCCCGATAACGGCGGCGCTGGCAGGGCAGGGCCCGGGGCCGGCTGGTGTAAGTGTAGGTGCCCATGGCCAGGGAGGTGCGGTCGGTCAGCGTGGAGGCCACGTCCCGGGCCAGGGCGCTTCGCCTCGGGTGGACACTGGCTTTCACGCAGGTGGGCGCTAAGCGGTCTCGGGAGCCTGAGAGGTGTGCGTAGTGCCAAGGACAGGGACTCCCCGACGCGAAGAGAGGCGGCAAGAAGGAAGGCGGGCGGGAAGGGAAGTTGCCGGGACAGGAGGTGGGAGCTACACTCGGCTCGCTCCCGGGAACGCGGAGCCAGCCGACGGCGCCCACAGCCGTTGCCCGGCAACCCGGAGTTCCGCCCGGGGGCGGGACCACCTGGCAGTTCCGGCCGGCAGGTTTCGCGGGAAGGCTGGCCCTCCGGGGAACTTCCGGCCCTTGCCTCCGCCCTCCCGCGCCTCCCCGGAAAGGGCGTCTGCGGGTTAGGGGCGATCTGCCGGCCGAGTCGGGCATCTTGGCGGGCGCCGCGGCGGTCCTCGTCCCCGCTTTGGAGTCTGCCTTTTCGGCGCCATTCTCCCGGGCCCACGTGCTCCCGTTCCCTCAGGGGCGCCCTCGGCTGTTTCTGCTCCCGCCGCGCCGCTGACCTGGCGCTGCTCACCTGTGATCGCACACCCGTGGCACCCGGGCTCCCAGCTCTGTTACGTGCCAGGGCCGGGCGAGGGCTTCTTGGTGTCTCCCTTCACCGCCACCTCTGAGCTCCCCNGACGCACGGAGCTGCGGGGGCCGCCCCTCAGACTTCTAGTTTTGGCAGAGGGGTGGGTGCTGTGTAGAGTCTTTCTTTTAGGCCTCCTATATCATGAT
>NW_027528624.1:4734414-4801552 GCF_008692635.1 Crocuta crocuta
GGGGTCTGCACTTAGAAATGCAAGTGCTTTGGTTTTAGTATGAGCGATGTTAAACATGTTAGAGCTCGTGTAAGTGACGTGCATGTATCTCTGAAAGCTCAGTTATTTGCACGCGCATTTACTCCTTCAGTTCAGCTAAGTGCTGTCCGGGTTTGAAGGCAGGTTTTGCCGTGTATGAGGCCTACAACCTCTAGCGAGTTAATGCTTTTGTGCTTCATTCTCCTCATCTGTAAAGTGAGGGTAAGAGAATTTATCTCTAAGGGTTCGTCACGAGGATTAAAAGTGTTGATAAGTATAAAACACTTAGAACTGTGTCTGATAAGCCATTATATTAAGATCTAAATTCCTCCTGTACTTTGAAGATTAAGATCTAAAGCTAGTGCAGGTATTGTATAAATAATCCTAACATAGAGGTGTGTAAGAAATGCTAGAGGTAAAAATACTGCGTGAAGATTTATGATCTCATCACTTAATTTCGTGGCAACTTATGAAAGGATAAGGATTACAAGAGAAAGTGACATTTTAATCGTGTCTGACGGGTGATGGTGTTTTTACAGGCGAAGGTCTTGGGAGAAGTGAATTCAGAATGGCTTGATCAAAGGCTCAAAAGCCCCAGGGGTCTTTGGAGAACTCTAAGTGAGTAAATACACATGTTTGATAGTTCTAAGAGCTAAGGAGAAACTACAGGCCAGGAGGCATCAGAGGTGGAGGGGGACCCAGAGATTTTAGATTGGTCAGGGAAGGCTTCACTGAGAAGGTAACCTCTGAATGAAGATGTGAAGGATGTGAAGCAGTGAATCTGGAGACTTAACATTCCAAGAAGCAGTCCGTGCTGAGTTCTAAGGCGCGTACAAACCAGCGTGTTCAGGCATAAGAGTTAGGAAGCTAGGGTGGGTGGAGCCGAGTAGAGCATCAGGAGATGCTGAGTTCAGATCTTTGTGCCATGTAAGTCAGCGTAAAGATGAACTTCTACCCTGATGTTAAAAGCCCCAGAGGGTTTTGATTATTGGGATATAATTTGATTTTTTTTTTTTTTTTAAAAAGCATTTCAATTCTAGCTGCTTGGTTGAGAATAGACTGCACTGGGGCAAAGAGAAGCAGAGACACCAAACCGAACCAGTAAGCCTAGCTGAGAAAGTGGTTTGGATCAGGGATCAGGCAATGGAAAGGTGAGATGTGGTCAGAGAGATCCTGAATCTACTTTGGAGATAGACACAGATGCATTAGAAATGGGGCACTAGACCAAAGAGGAACCAGTTAGTGATGCTGAAGAGGCAGGAAATAGGAGCGTCCCCAAGAAAAAGAGGAAATTCTCTTCCGAGGAGGAGCCACTCAGCAGCAGGCTTGAAGAGGCTACTGGAAACAAGAACAGAAACTCAAGAACAAGAAGAAGCTCCAGAAGTTAGCCCAGGACATTTATCTGGTGGGGCATAACCCGCATTTCCCAACCCACCCCCTATATCCCAATAAAAATAAATTCACAAGAAAAAAAAAAAAAGTCAGGCAGTAGAGAAAGAAAGGAGTTAAAGATCTCGCTAAAGTTTATGACTAAATGTTGAAGATTGTGTAGAAAAAAATTGCAGAGAGGCTCCGGCCGATGTTCTCTTTCTCTAAAGGATGTAATTTTATTCTGGCTCCCAGTTAGAGTAGGAGCAGATGACCTTTAATCAAGGATTCAGGCTTTGGGAGGGCTGATTGCTTTCCGGTTTGCTCTACTCCCAGAGCACAGGCCTTTAGGAATCTCAACAGAAAGCCTGGGGTGTTCGATAGGTCCCCGTCTTTGGGGGACCTTGAATCCCATTTTTGTATTCCCAGCTCTGTGGGGTTATTGAAAGGTCTGCTTAACCGTTTTAGCCACTTTGTGGCGCCTTTGTTTCTTATTTCTAGTGTTCCTGTGGCTTAGAATTCAGCAAATGCTTTAAGGATAAAAGCCAAACAAGTGGTCAGGCTTACTTCTCTGTGATCCACCCTCATCAGAGATCTTGTCCCTTCAAGTTCTGTCTGCATTTCTCAACTCTAATTTCTGTCTCCCTAGATCTGACATCTCTAGACCATTGCTTTCTGTTTGCCCCTAAATGCCCTGCTCCGAAACTCAACAGGCACCCTGGAAAAAAAGCAATGGAGAAGTTGTGTATCCCTATGTATTATCTTTCTCTCTGGGATCCCAGTCCCTCGTGTCCTCTCTGGTTTGGTGGTTCTCCAGGGCCTTCACAAGAGCCTGGGTGGTTTTTGGTTTTGTTATTATTTTCAGCTTTTACAGTTATTCTTGTAGGAGGGTTGTCTCATTCAAGTTACTCCTCAGTCCTAGGCAGAAGCTATGCCAGGAATGGAGTTTCTGTTTCCTGATACAGGGATCGCTGGGGAAGAGCAGGTTTTTGGAGGGAACATTAGAAGTTCAGTTTTAGGCACATTAATCTTGAAAAGCATGTTAGTCATCCAAGTGGAGATATTGAGCAGACGGTTTGACCTGGGGGTCTGAGTCTTCAGGGGATTGGTCAAGAGTAGAGAGGGATTTTGGGGTTAGTGGCAGAAAGATGGTATGTATGTATGTATTTATTTTTCATATAGTTTATTGTCAGGTTGGTTCCATACAACACCCAGTGCTCATCCCAACAAGTGCCCTCCTCCATGCGCATCACCCATTTCCCCCTTTCCCCCACCCCCATCAACCCTGTTTGTTCTCAGTATTTGAGAGTCTCTTACGGTTTGCCTCCCTCCCTCTCAACTATTTTTCTCCCTTCCTCTCCCCTATGGTCCTCTGTTAGGTTTCTCCTATTCCACATATGAGTGAAAACATGGTATCTGTCCTTCTCTGCCTGCCTTATTTCACTTAGCATAACACCCTCAAGTTCCATCCACGTTGCTATAAATGGCCAGGTTTCATTCTTTCTCATCGCCAAGTAGTATTCCATTGTAAAATGATCCATTCGTCAGTTGATGGACATTTAGGCTAGAAAGATGGTATTTAAAGCCATGTGACTCGATGAGATTGCTGAGTGTAGTGAGAAGACAGATGAGCCTTTGAAGGTAGTTAGAAGCTGGAAACATGAAAAATAACTAACAAAGGATACTGGAGAAAGATGGCCAGGGAGATGGAAGAAATTGCAGAAAGTCTGGTCACCAGGAATCAAGTGAAGAAAGTTTCTTTCTTTTTTTTTTAAGTTTATTTATTTTGAGAGAGAGAGACAGAGTGCATGGGAGAGGGAGAGAGAGAATCTGAAGCAGGCTCCATGCTCTCAGTGCAGAGTCTGGTGGGGCTCAATCCCACAATCCATGAGATCATGACCTGAGCTGAAACCATGAGTTGGATGCTTAACCCACGGAGCCACCCAGGCGCCCCAAGAAAGTGTTTCAAGGAGAAGGGAGTAAGGATGGCTAACGCAATTCATGGGTCAGGCAAGTTGTGAACATTGGATCTGGCAACACAGAGGTCATTGGTGATTGAGCAAACTGACTGTGATGGAGTTAGGGAGGAGAAAGTTCAGTTACAGATTTTGAAGAGAGGGGGAAGAGAGAGTGACTTAGGGAGGTTTGCTGCAAAAAAAAAAAAAAGAGAGAGAAGAAAGAACCAGGATGGTAGCCAGGGGGAAATTGGGCCACGAGAAAGCTATTTATATTTTTTAATGGGAGACTTGACTGTGTATATGTTTGCTCATAGGAGTGATTAGAGAGGGCAGAATGGACCATGGAGGGGAGAGAGCCAAGAAGTGATGGACTGATGTAGGCCGGAAAGAATGAAATCTTGTGCACAGTTAGAGGGGTTGGCCTTGCGTGGAATCACGCATGGTTCATTCATGGTAGTAGGAGAAAAGGTAGACGTGACCACAGATACAGGTAGGTAGGTACATAATAATTTTCAAATCCCTTAATAATTAATAGGTGTTTCTGATACAGGAAACACTGCACTAAGCACTTTACAGAACTGATTTCACTTAGTTCTTACAATGACCCTGCGACGTAGGTTCTCAGATTGTTTTTACTTATAAGGGAACCAAAGCTTGAAGGAGTTAAAGTACTTTAGCAGAGTCATACAGCAAGTAAGTGACAATACAGATTTAAACCCTTATCTCCCTGATTCTAGAACTTACACACTGAAGTATCAGCATATGATGTTCATTATCTTCCTACCCTTAAGCCTCTCTTGCTATGTTTCTCTCTTTCCCCCTTTCCTTCTCTCATTCTCCATATCCCCAGTAATCACCGAGCTCCACCCATTTTACCTCCTAGATGTTCCTTGATTCTGAAATCTTCTGTGCATCCCTACTGTTCATGCTAGCCTTGACCTGATCCGGACAGCCTGAGCTGGCTCTTCTGTGCAGCCTCACAGTGGAACTGAAATGCACCTCTGATCCTGCCAGTCCCCCCTCAACCATTTTTGTAACCATTTTGCCTTGTGTTTTCCTCCTTAAACGTGCTGTAGGCCCTTCTCTAGCCTGTCCGAGACCTCCTTAGCCTGTCCGAGACCTTGCCAGTTTCTCCGTGCACCTTGACCCCCAGACTAGCTGAACCGTCGCAGTCCAACTCTGTGCAGACTACGTCTTCTGCCTGTGCGATTTATACGTTCCCTTTATCCCTTCTGGCCGATTTTCTGCTCATCCTTTAAGCCTCGGCTCCTGTTGTTTTCTCCACAAACACATTTCTGATGCCTCTAACTGGGGCTCACATAGTCCTCGCTCCTATTTCCATCTTTTATTTGCCACATGGTTTTTATAACAACTTGTTGGCATGTGTGCATCCACCACTAGGCCGCAAGTTTCTTGAGCGTAGAAATTGGGCCCTTTTCATGTTTTTGGCCCTATCACATGGCTTAGTGTTTGGCTCTAGTAGTTAATTAAATGAACAAATGAATGAGTGAATAGCACATGTGTAGGGTTTATCCAAGGAAAAAGAAGAGGGAGTCTCTCTGTTTAGAGCGTGAACATGAGTGGATGGCCATAGTTTTTGAACTGTTTCTAAGCATAGTAAGAAAGTGTAAGAACCTACGGCAGCTCATATTTAACAAATATCAAGCACCTTCCATGTTCTGGGCACTTTCGTAAGATCTAGGGACAGATGGGGCTCACATTCTAGTGAAGGGAGATAGCCAATAGGCACATGAATTGAAAAAGAAAGAAAAAAGTTTCATGGAATGATAAAAGCTGTGATGTAAACACGACAGGATGTTAGGAGAGGGAGTACCTTAGCGGCCCCTTTCGCCTGACTGCAGACAAAGGCTGCAAAGACAGTGTTTAACCTGAGACCTGTATGCCCTAGGAGGGAGCCAACCACATCAGGTTGTGGGGGAGACCAGCGCAGGCAGAAGGGAGCAGCTAGTGCATTGTCCTGAAGGCAGAAGGACAGCTGTCACGTTTATGTCACAGAAGGAAGGCCAGTGTGGCCAGGACATGGAGAGCAAAGGGGAGAGTGGTTGGAAGTGAGTTTTTAGAGGTAGCTAGGAGCCCAATCAGGTAGGGCCTTACAGAATGGGGAGGATTAGATTATGGGAAGCCATTCAAGGGTTTTTAAGGTGGGAAGATGATACATTCTGAGTTCTCTTACAAAGATCACTGATTGCCACGTGAAGAATGGATTGCAAGCGGTGAAGACTAACTCTAGTCAGGAAGGTGGTGCAGCTGAGAGGAGGTGACTTGAGTTAGGGTGATCATGGAGAAAATGGAGAGAAGGGGTGCATTGGGGACATTTTAGAGAATGGATCTAGATAACTTACTGATTGATTAGATAGGGCTGAGGAATAAAGGAATGAAAGATGACCACTGAGTTTTTGACTTGAGCAAAATAACGTGATAATCATGTCATTTATGGAGATGTAGTTGCTGGGGTGGAAGAAGTAGGAGATCAAGAATCCCATTTGGGGCATGTTAATTTTGAGATGCTATTGGACATCAAATGGATGTGTCAAATTGGTAGGTTGGAGATATGAGTCCGGAGTTCAGTAGAAAGGTTGAGGCCAGGGATATACATTTGGTGCTCATGAGCACTGGGAGGGTTTCAGAAACAGTGGGGTCAACCTGGTCAAATAGTGTGAGGGCTTAAGTAAGATGAAAAGTGAGAAATAACCATTGGGTCTGCCCCCATGGAAGGCATCTGTGAACTTGACAATAACAGCAGTTTTTGTGAAATGGGGACTAAAGACCAAGTAGAGTAATTTGAAGAGAGATCTAGTTATGAGGAGAATCTATAAACCTAGATTATTCTTTCCGGAACTTTTGCTGTTTTAACTACTTAATAAGGTCTTTGGACAAGTCCAGTGAAAACGGGTGGTTGTAGAACATGAGTTAATACGTTTTTGCCACAAGGTGTCGCTAATTCTTTATTAGCTTGTAGTAAGTAAACTAGTAGCTGCACAAGTTATACCTTGCATTAAGGAGATGCTGTTTCACAGAATCACATTTACAAAATAGACCAATTAGAAAGTAGTTGTGGAAAGATTTCCTTTCAAGAGGCAGTCTCTGTAGCATATTCGACATACATGCATGCGTATATAGTAGTGTGTGCATGGGTGTGAAGTAGTGTGCTGAGCAGCAGGTTAGGAACCTGCAGACCAGGGTGTGGGTTTAGAGCCCTGGATGTGGAGTCGGAAGACTCAAGCTCAGCTCCAGTTTTGCACCTGGTAGCTGTGCAACCTTAAGCAAAATCGGAATGTTCTTTGTCTCACTGATAGAGACAACTTTTTTGTTGTTACTTTAAGCTGCCTGCCAAAAGGGAAACATCTAGAAACATCTGGAAGGTAGAGACCATTCTCTTTCCTGGGAGGCATACTAATAACATTGGTGGAGTTGTGCTTTATTGTCTATATGACTTAGCTTTTTGTGCATATTCTTATGTATTTGTTTAAAAAGACAGTGTCAGGGACTCCTGGTTTACAATGGCATTGACTGAAGGGGGAAAGTCTTCCAACCTTGGACTAAATACCCACGGCAGCAGGGACACAGTGTGTTCCATTTCTGTCTGGAAGGACGTAGTGGGTGTAGACAAGGGGAGAGAAGACAGGAGTTGTGCAGAGCAGGCTGGGTTGTAGCTTGAGAAGGAGATTTCAAACTCACCCAGGTATAGGCAGAGTGAGGCCAGGGGCATGATGATGCTGTGTCTGCTGACAAATCCAGGCGTGGATTTTTTCCCTTGGAAGATGAGGGAGAGGAGGAAGAGGAGAGACATGAAGTTTACCAGGTGCAGTGAGGGGGGGAGTGTTCTGGGGAAAGAGAATACCATGTGTGAAGACTTCGAGGTGAGAGGATGCTTAGAATTTTGAGGAGTTGAGAGCTAAACATGTCTGAACCAGATCTCGAGGCAGAGCATCAAGACATATGGGATTAAAAGACAATTAAAAATACAGTAACAGAATTCCGATCTACATACTGGATGATATTGTCAAATATCAAATCAGCGATTTAAAGAACCACCCTGAGGAAGGTGGCCCAAAGAGCAGTCAAATCAGTAACAAAAAACTCAGTTCTGCATCTAGGGGGTGAAGCGTGGTCTGCAGAGCCTCCCTGAGCTCTTCCCCCTGAGCCCAGACAATGTCTCTCTTGGGCCATATGCTCTACCCCATGTTTCAGAAGAAATGTTTGGTGACCACTTAAACTGACTCAGATCTAGTATGTGTTAATATTGGCTTAACTATTTACCTGGTTGAGATACTAACAGCTCCCCCTTTCTCAAAAATAAGCAACAGATAATGTGGCATAGTGATCATTTTCATTTCCAAGAGCGTCACATATTCTCTGCATCTGTAAGACTCTGACTTGTGGCTTTTAATTGGGTGAGATGAGTAAACCATGTGTTAGCAGCCATCGAGTTTAAAATTAAGCTTCATTCAATGTCTTCTTCACCTGGGACTTGGGAATGTCCCCATGCTACCTATGGTTGGAATCATTATTTTCATTACATACAATGCTGATGTTTAGAAATGTAGCTTATCTGTTTTTCTATTTCTTAAAGAAAATCTCAGAATCAGATAAATGATTTATCATTTCCTTTTGATCTAAGAAGTCAGTGACTCACTTCAGTGAGATATATTTTTAAAGGCACATGAAAGAAAAACTAAGAACTATAACATTTCTAGGTACTAGTTGCTCCGGAAATGAGTGGCTTAAACAATAGCCATGTTCTTGTGTTCCCAGGCTCTGTGGGTCAGGAATTGAGACAGGATACGGTGAAGAGGGTTTGTCTTTACGTGGTGAGGTCTGGGACCTCAGGTGGTACGGCTCAAACTGGGGATGGGCTGGAAACATCTGGAGGCCCTTTCACTCCCCTGTCTAGAGCCTGGGCTCTGATGACTTGAAGACCAACTCTACGGAGCAGAGCTGTTCCTGCCTTGCCCAGACGCATGGAAGGGGGACATGACTCCCACTTCCAGTGTCAAAATAGTTTGTGGCCGTACTTTTAAAAAACTACCTAATAATAAATTGCCAATACTGGTTTTCTTTCACTCACAGGTTTGGGGATGGTGTGATGGGTTGAATTGTCTCCCCATAAAATTCACATGTGGATGTCCTAGCCCTCAGCCATGTGACTGTATTTCGAAACAAGATCTTTGCAGATGTAATCAGCTAAATTAGAATGAGGTCATACTGAAGTAGGGTGGGACCCTAATAAAACATGACTGATGTCCTGTTTTTAAAAATTTACTTTATTAATTTTGAGAAAGGGATAGAGAGTGAGAGCATGCACACAAGTGGGAGATGTGAAGAGAGAAGAGACAATCCCAAGCAGGCTACGTGCCGTCAGCTCAGAGCCTGATGCGAGGCTCAAACTCAGGAACTGCAAGATCATGACCTGAGCCAAGATCAAGAATTGGATGCTTGGGGCGCCTGGGTGGCTTAGTCGGTTAAGCGTCCGACTTTCACTTAGGTCATGATCTCGCGGTTGTGGGTTCGAGCCCCGCGTCGGGCTCTGTGCTGACTGCCAACTCAGAGCCTGGAGACTCTTTCGGTCTGTGACTCCCTCTCTCTCTGACCCTCCCCTGCTCACGCTGTCTCTCTCTCTCTCTCCTAGAAATAAATAAAACATAAAAAAAAAATTAAAAAAAAAAAAAAAAGAATTGGATGCTTAACTGACCACAACACCCAGGGGCCCCTGAATCATTTTAAGCAAGGGAAATTTGGACACAGATCAGCACACAAGGAGAACACCATGCGGACATAAGAACGGATATCTGTGTGATGCTCTCAAAGCCACAGGATGCCGCAGATGGCAGCGAACCCACAGAAGCTGGGAGGGAGGCACGGAACTGATTCTCCCTCACAGCCCTCAGAGCGAACCAGCCTTTCCAATGGCTGGATCCTGGACTTCTAGCCTTACAACCACACCATACATTTCTGTGGTGTAAGCCACCCCTTGTGTTGGATTTTGTGATAGGAGCCCTAGAAAACTAATACAGATGTTTTTTAGTATCTTTTCAATATTTTTCATATTTTTGACAAGGAATATATGTTTCTTGAAAAATGAGGGAACATGGGTTTATTTAATATAATAATTTCAATGTCTGTTCCATAAAACATGGAAATAGACTGGAATCTTACTAAGGTTGTGTGTAGGTAATGTGACTGTAGGTAACTTTTTATTTTTCCATTCCTTCTTTGTCTTTGTATTTAAAACCTTTCCTATATTGTATATGTGTTGCTTTGTCAGGGTGGGAAAACAGACTGCAGGAAGCAGCCATTGAAAGTAGCAGGAGAAGGGCTTCAGGGGGTTTGCGCTGGGTCCTGCTCTGCTGCTGAGAGACTCGGAGCCTGTTTGCCAATCTGAACGTGGGCGCGTGGTGCCCCTCAGTGTTGCTGTGAGAAATAAATGAACGAATCTACGCGAACCCTCCGACCTGGTGCCTGACGTCTGTGGCGGCTAGGCAGCACTCTGCCTCCACCCTCCGCGCCATGTTTGACGGCCTCCAGGACTGTGACTGTGGAGGGGCTGCGGGAAGACTCAAGTCCTTGCAGAGCTCATGCATGTCTTTTCACTGATTGTTGGCGGCAGGCTGAGGGCTTAAAAAGCTAGGGAGCCCAGAGGTGGCTTCTACTGTGAAGTAAAGGCAGCTGGAGCTGAGGGCCTGTCTCTTACCCAGGTCCCTTCTAAGGCTTTGGAAAGGGTTAAGGTCCAAAATGGATTCACATGGTGGTGTGGTCTATAGAATTTGGAAAAACATACATGAACTATGATCGATTAAGACTCCCGTCTCTCTCTACTCCGGCCCCTTGTGTCCCCCTCACCCACCACCTTTGCAGTGGCCATGCGGATTTGGGGATTGGGCTCAAGGAAAGTTGACTTACAGACATTTTTCATTTGGGTTCTGTGAGATTTACTTACAAGGTTTGCAGTCACTTCCCTGAATAATAGCTCTCCTGGAGTAGGAAAGGCTTCCAGAGATAGTCCCACGAACCACTGTGCCTTTTTCTCTCAGCTTTCAACACCTCCAAGAACACATATAAGAATGTTTTTTACAGAACCTGCCCCGGAAAGTAGGTTGGTAGCGGGGGAGAAATAAGATGTGATATATGTGAAGCCAGAAGGTCGTATGTGCAAAAATTTCCCAAATCTTACAGCTCGTGTATGAAACTTGATGGAGATTTCTCCAAATTTGATAGTCTTAAAAATTTATATTAACAATGAGTTGAGAAGCTGAAATTTATTCCAAGTTAGTAATGTTGAAGAAGCCCAAATTTTAATCAAGCAAAACACCCCCCCAGAATTAACTTTTATTCTCTCTACAGAAAATAATACCAAATATTTATAGGAAGAAGTGATTAAAAAAGAAGTATGCAGCCAAAAAGTGTAGGAAAAGGAACATTACTGAAATGCAACAGGAGGTTGTGAATAAAGATACTATGTAATTTTGAGGGGGCAGATTTTACTAGTTGTTAGATAAACCACAGCTTCATTAAATTTGTAATTTATTTACTGTCTCTCCATTAGGCTTATAATTTGTGATTGTGTCTCTCATGTAAATATTTGTGTTCATTCGCTTTTTTTTTAAGTTTTTATTTTTGGGGGGGAGGGGCAGAGAGAGGGAGACAGGATCCTAAGTGGGTTCCATGCTGACAGCAGCAAACCCAATGTGGGGCTTACACCCAAGAACTGCAAGATCATGACCTGAGCTGGAGTCGGACACTCAACTAGCTGAGCCAGCCAGATGCCGCTGTGTTCTGAGTTTGCATTCTTTTTCTTACAGGGGGCTTCTAAAACTGTAAGCGACAGGCCCCTCAAAACCTGGGTCTGACCTGAAAGAACCCATTTCCAGATCAGCTCTTGTTCCTCTGTAAAGTTGTTATTTGAACCTAATGCCATGTTTGAGACTACCGCTTCTCTGTTTTTCCATTTCCTACAGAAGAACCCAGAATTGAGTATTTACCCCTCATTTCCTTTTGATCTAAGAGGTTTCGGTGGCTCTGTCTAGTAAGAGTTTCAGGATGCACGGTGTTTACCTCATCAGAGCAAAACCGTGACTCAGAGTGTGAGAAAATGGCTCTCCGCTTCCTAGGAAGTTTTCAATATAAAAACAGGCTGTGCTTTTGAATGAAAAGTAAAATTAAAAGCCAATGGATGGAAATTTCTTGTAAGAAGACATAAAAAAACCCCAACTCTTCCAATTCTTAAAAATAAGAATTGTTTTTGTCAAAGGATCTGAGACCTGAATAACGATTTTTGAAGTGAATTTGGCAGACCAGGTAAAAGTCCACGAGCCTATGATCTTTCCTTGGGGAAGCCCCTCAGCTTCCATACCCACTGTGCTTGGGTGTCTTGCAGCCAAAGACAGAGGAAAAATGGTCTTGAGTAATAAAATTACCTTTGCATACATGCGGTTTTAACTTAAAGCCAGAAGCTTCTTTGCTTTTATCTCTTGTCTAAGGTAAGTTTTACCCGTTTTGATGGGAACTACTCTGTGGTTTCAAAAATATTTCAAATCTGTGAAATATAGTAGATGTATTATAGGAAGGACATAAAACCAGTATCCAGCCTAGAATATTTGTCCCTTATCTCCCATGCTAGAATGGGGGAAAGGGATGTGTCTGCAGAATATGGTCAATCTGTGTTCAAATGCCACCTTTATCTCTCATTAACCACGTGACCTTTGGAAAGTTACTTAGTTTCCCCATCTGTACAAACATGGATGTTAATACACACAGCTGTTGTGAAGATTAACTGAGATGGCAGGAGATAAATCCCCCAGGTCCCCATCTAGTTCTAGCATCTGGTACAAAGAAGGAGCTCAGTAAATGTTTGAAGTAAAAGAAAGATAATGCCTCCATTGTCTTCCCGAGGAGTTTAGGATCTAGAGTATAATAGGAAAGAAGGATCCAAGTGCAAGGGTTAAGTCATGGAAACTTTGAAGTTGATGACTATTTAAAGGAAGTGGTAGAAAGATGACTGATTGTAGTTTGGAGAAATTCTGCTTCAGAGAAAGTTTTGTGTAAAGCTGAGATGTAAGGAGGTAAATTGTATGTAGGGAACCACTGTACTATTTTCCTGTTTCAATTAAAGAACATATGTTCATATACTTGTTCTTTCGTTAAATACATTTAACACACATGAGGATGATTTTTAGAACTGGGGAATACAAAGAAGAAATGTGATCCGTTTTTGCCCTCAAACAAGTCGTAGTCTGCTAGGGGGAGAGAAACATGAAAAAATAAGGACATTAAGATTTGGGGTACAGAAGAGGAAAGGTCAGTTTTACACTGGAATGGAGAGGGGCTCTGTGAGGGCTTCATGGAAGAGAAAAGGTGTCTGCACAGCAGCGGAGTTGGGTGAGTACAGACTGGATGGGCCAAGTGGAGGCATTGGAATGAGCGGAGCCATAGGTGTGGCTTTGCCTGTGTGGGGGAGCTGGACGCAGGGCAAGTGCAGGGGTGCAGGGTGCCCTTGGGAAAATAGGCAGAGTCAAATGATGGAGGGTCTAGCCTGCCATGCTGTGGGGCAGGGCTCTGAGGGTCCCCATCCAGGAGGAATGGTGGCTGTGGAAAGGATGCCACAAACAAACTGACATCCTCTAGTGGGCCAGGCGAGAGGGTGGGATTTGATGGTTTTGGTAAACATGAGGAAGTGGGGCTCATTGCCTGGGGAAGACAGTTGAGGCAAGGATATTAAATAGCCATTAAAAGAGTTTTTTTAATGCTTATTTATTTATTTTTTTTAGAGAGAGAGATAGAGCATCAACAGAGGAGGGGCAGAGAGAGAGAGAGAGAGATGTCTGCCCGGAGCCTGATGTGGGCCTCGAACTCACGAACTGCAAGCTCATGACCAAAGTTGGACGCTTAACCAACTGAGCCACCCAGGCACCCCTGACATTTTTTAAGCTTGGGAATTTGATATGAGTTGGGACCAGTAGATTGAGGTTTAAATTTTGCCCTTCTATTTTCTAACTCTTTAATCCTAGGAACGGCTAGAAATTTAGAAAAATTCCTCTCTCTGCTATACGAACGGATAGTCAGACACCGGTGCTCACAAATTAGACTTGAAATTAGACTCAAACAACTTAAACTGACTTAAACACTTATGTAGCAAGAGGAATCTTACACATGCAAATGAACACCTGTGAAAATTCTTGGGCAAGAACCGCTAGATTTAGCAACTCCAATTTAGCAATTTGAGACGGGATCTCTTTTGGGGCAAAGTGACCATTTTTACAGATTGTTTTACTGCTTGGGTCTGCTGTAATATTTGAACTCTAACCCTAGCCCTAACCCTAACCGTATCTTTAAAGCAATTCTGGAACTTTCTATAAATTAGAAATCCTGAAAGGAATGTAGTTAGGTTGTGTGCATCTCAGTATACTCTGAGGCCTGGAGATGTTTGCCGTCTTTTAAGCTTTAGTTTAGACATCTAAGCTTTGCCATATAAAACTTTTCATAGGAACTAAGTGTATGCAACTCAAGTGTCACATCTACAAATTTGCCAGAAACCAAGCCACAGTTTTTCTCATTTCCAATCACAATGAAAACCTTATCACTTCTTGCTAGAGTCATAGACAAAAATAATTGAAGTCATGAATCCAACGACCACATGACTTCCCTATCACTCTACAGTGAGCATCTCCCCCAACCCACCTTTCTGGATCCTTAAAATTTTAATATATTTTCTTAACTTTTGTTTGGACCATATTTGTATCTTTGGAAACTGGTCAATTTCTAAGTATGTCTAAATGCCTCCTTTTACCTGACAGTGCATTAGCATGCCAAAGGAATTTTCCAGGACATGATCACATTTTATCCTTTGAATAAGTGTGTTGGGGATCAGGGACACCAGTCCATGTTGAGAGCTTTTCACTAGGTCATGCGTACGCAATGTTGAAGGAACATACCCAGTGTTATGGTGGAGCAGGCTCTTAACAGATGAACCCTTTCACAAATTGCAACTATAAACTCTAGACAGACTACAAAAAACAACTACCTAAGGGGTTTGGTGAGTGAACAAAAGAAGAGGGGAGTTAAAACTTGGGGGGAGGTGAGTTTCCTGGTTTTCAGCTTCGGCCAGAGGACAGGTCATGGCTGCAGACTGTGTGGGTGGCTAAAATTCCGACCGAAAGCCTGTCCTATTTCTAGCCCAAAGAACCAGGGGACCTGGAGGTCAGCCGTGAGAGAGTGAGGGATCGCTCAGAGAGGAGTGACCTGTGTTTGAACTCTGTCCAAGTCTCTAGCTGACACACACACCGCACAAGGCAGACCCAAAGCAGCTTGTAGCTGAGGTTTAGAGTGGTGACCTGAGATTTAACTGCTATCCACCGCAGGTGAAGCAGAGTTTGAGTTTGAGTCTAACCAAATCAATTTCCTGTTAAAAAGACATATCAACAGTGAGATCAATACTATAAAATTCAGTCTTGACTGTAAACATTCACAATGTCCAGGATACAATTCAAAACTATTCAAAATATGAAGCAGAAAAAACTGACCTAATTTCAAGACAGAAGACAGTCAAGAAGTTTAAAGTAGCTGTTATAATTATGCTCCGTGGGATTTAGAAAATGCTCCTAATAATTGAGAAGACAGGAAATCTCAAGAGAAACTGAAAATGTGTGAAGTGAAAATGTTAGAAATGAAAATATGTTTAATAAAAAAATATAAAGACAAAAGTTGAAAAAGAAATGGATGGAAAAGAACATATCCTATGGGGGGAAAAACCGTAAGAAGATTGAAGTGGCTTTATTAATATCAGATAAAATAGACTTCCAAACAAAGAGTGTTACCAGAGATAAATAGGAACATTACTTAATGAAAGAAAACCCTTATTAGGATGATAAAACAATCGTAAATGTGTATGCACCTAAAACAGAGACTCTAAATAAAAGAAACAAAAATTGATGGAATAGTATCATAATCATAGTGGGAAATTTTAACATCTCTTACAGAGCAATTGATATAATAACTAAACAAAGTATCAGTAAATACATAGATGATTGAACACTATCAATCATCTTGACCTAGTTGATTTTAAAATTAGTTGTTTTCATTTAGACATTACTTTTTTTTAGAGCAGGTTAAGGTTCAGAGCAAAATTCCGGGAAAGGGCTAGAGATCTCCTCATATCCTCTGCTCCCACACATACATGGCCTCCCCCATTATCAATATCCCTAAGTGGCATATTTGTTACAATTGGTAAACATATGTTGACACATCATCACCCAAAATCCATAGTTTACATTATGGTTCACTCTTGCTGTTGTATGTTCTATGAAATCGGGCAAATGTATTTGGACATGTATCCGTCATTAGGTATCAAACAGAGTATTTTTACTGCCCTAGAAATTCTCTGTGCTTTGTGTATTCGTTCCCCTCAGCTCCAACTCCCAGGCCCTGGCAACCAATGATCCTTTCACTCTCTCCACAGTGTTGTCTTTTCCAGAAGGTTATATAGTTGGAATCATACAGTCTGTAGTCTTTTCAGATTGTCTTCTTTCACTTAGCAATATGCATGTAGAGTTCCTCCATTTCAGTTTTCCTGAAACTGAAAAATGCATTTCCTGAAAAAATGCTCCCTGGTATGTATGTATGTATTTTATTTTGAATTTTTTATTTTTTAATAATTTATTGTCACATTAGCTAACATATAGTGTATACAGCGAAGTCTTGGTTTCAGGAGTAGATTCCCATGATTCATCACTTACATACAACACCCAGCGCTCATCCCAACAAGTGCTCTCCTCGATGCCCATCTCCCATCTTCCCTGTCCCCCCCAACCCCCCACCTCTATCAACCCTCAGTTTGTTCTCTGTATTTAAGAGTCTCTTATGGTTTGTCTCCCTCTCTGTTTGTAACTTATTTTTATTTCCCTTCCCTTTTGTTCATCTGTTAAGTTTCTCAGATTCCACATGAGTGAAATCATGTATTTGTCTTTATCTGACTGACTTATTTCGCTTAGCATAATATACTCTAGTTCCATCCACGTTATTGCAAATGGCAAGATTTCATTCTTTTTGATCACTGAGTAGCATTCCATTGTGTATGTGTATATATATATATACATATATATATATCTTTATCCATTCATCAGTCAATGGACATTTGGGCTTTTTCTATACTTTGGNCTTACATACAACACCCAGCGCTCATCCCAACAAGTGCTCTCCTCGATGCCCATCTCCCATCTTCCCTGTCCCCCCCAACCCCCCACCTCTATCAACCCTCAGTTTGTTCTCTGTATTTAAGAGTCTCTTATGGTTTGTCTCCCTCTCTGTTTGTAACTTATTTTTATTTCCCTTCCCTTTTGTTCATCTGTTAAGTTTCTCAGATTCCACATGAGTGAAATCATGTATTTGTCTTTATCTGACTGACTTATTTCGCTTAGCATAATATACTCTAGTTCCATCCACGTTATTGCAAATGGCAAGATTTCATTCTTTTTGATCACTGAGTAGCATTCCATTGTGTATGTGTATATATATATATACATATATATATATCTTTATCCATTCATCAGTCAATGGACATTTGGGCTTTTTCTATACTTTGGCTATTGTCAATAGTGCAGCTATAAACATTGGGGTGCATGTGCCCTTTCGAATCAGGACTCTTGTATCCTTTGGATAAACACCTAGTCGTGCAATTGCTGGATCGTAGGGTGGTTCTATTTTTATTCTTTGGAGAAATCACTGTTTTCCACAGTGGCTGCACCAGTTTGCATTCCCACCAGCAATGCAACAGAGATCCTCTTTCTCTGCATCCTCACAAACATCTGTCGTTGCCTGAGTTGTTAATTTTAGCTATTCTGACAGGTGTGAGGTGGTATCTCATTGTGGTTTTGATTTGTATTTCCCTGATGATGAGCAATGCTGAGTATCTTTTCATGTATTGGTTGGCCATCTGGATGTCTTCTTTGGAAAAGTGTCTATTCATGTCTTCTGCCCATTTCTTCACTGGATTATTTGTCTTTTGGGTGTTGAGTTTGATAAGTTCATTATGATTTTGGATACTAACCCATTATCTGATATGTCATTTGCAAATATATTCCCCCATTCCATTGGTTGCCTCTTAGTTTTGTTGATTGTTTCCTTTGCTCTGAAGCTTTTTATCTTGATGAGGTCCCAATAGTTCATTTTTGCTTTTGTTTCTCTTGCCTCTGGAGACGTGTCAAGTAAGAAGTTGCTGTGGCCGAGGTCAAAGAGATTGTTACCTGTTTTCTCCTCAAGGATTTTGATGGCTTCCTGTCTTACATTTAGGTCTTTCATCTATTTAGAATTTTTTTTGTGTGTCCACTGTAAGAAAGTGATCCAGGTTTATTCTTCTGCATGTTGCTGTCCAGTTTTCCTAACACCATTTGCTGAAGAGACTGGCTTCTTTTCCATTGGACACTCTTTCCTGCTTTGTCAAAGATGAGTTGGCCATACATTTGTGGGTCCATTTCTGGATTCTCAGTTCTGTTCCATTGATCTATGTGTCTGCTCTTGTGCCAATACCATACTATCTTGATGATGACAGCTTTGTAATACAGCTTGAAATCCAGAATTGTAATGCCTTCAGCTTTGGTTTTCTTTTTCAGGATTGCTTTGGCTATTCAGAGTCTTTTCTGGTTCCAGAGTATATTTAGTTTTATAAGAATCACCAAACTGTTTTCCAAAGAGACTTATCCATTGTGCACACCTATGAGCACTAAATGAGAGTTCCTGTTTCTCCACATCCTCCTCCCATCTGGTGTTGTCAGTGTTCGAGATTTTGGCCAATCTAATAGGTGTGACATGGCATCTCGTTTAATTTACATTTCCCTAATGTGAAGCATCTTTTCAAGTTTATTTGCCATCTGTATTTCTTCTTTGGTGAGGCGTCTTTTCAGATCTTTGGCCTATATTTTAAGGTCAGTTTCTAGGTTCACTTTTTTGCATGTGGATGTCCAGTTGTTCTAGCACCATTTGTTGAAAAGACTATCTTTGCTCATTGGGTTGCCTTTGCTTTTTTTGTCAAAGATCAGTTAACTATATATATGGGTCTATTTCTGGGTTCTCTATTCTGTTCTATTAATCTATATGTCTGTTCTTTCACTAATACCACACTATTTTGATTACTGTAGCTTTGTACTTAATCTTGAAGTCAAGTAATACCATTCCCTCAATTTCTTCTTCTTCAGTATTATGTTGGTTATTCTAGGTATTTTGCCTCACAATGGAAAGTCTAGTTTGTTGATATTCACAAAATAACTTGTTGGGATTGCATTGACTCTATAGATCAAGTTGGGAAGAATTGATGTCTTGATAATATTGAGTCCTCCTATCCATCAATATGGAATGCCTCTCCAATTAGTTCTTATTTGATTTTGTTCATCAGACTTTGTAGTTTTACTCATTACTTTGTTATATTTGTACTAAGTATTTCTTCTTTTTAAATTTAAATTCAAGTTAGTTAACATACAGTGTCGTCTTGGCTTCAGGAGTAGAGCCCAATGATTCATCTCTTACATATGACACCCAGTGTTCATCCAGAAAGTGCCCTCATTAATATCCATCACCCATTTAACCCATACCTCCTCACACCTCTCCTCCAGCAACCTTCAGTTCTATATGGTCTTTGAACATGGTTCCTGACGCAGGGCTCTTGTAATTTCTTGGGTGATAGGAATGGGTTTTGTTCTAATGAGATGACTCTGACTGGGCTCCTAGATAAGCACTGGTCACAGGAAAGACCAAGCAATGATTAGAAGTTTGAAATGTTCAGGCTGCTTAACCCCAGTATCATTCTCTTGAGAAGGGTTAGAAATAGAGTTAATGATTGATCAAGCCTATGTGAGGAAGCCTCCATAAAAATTCCCAAAGTATTGGATTCAGAGAATTTCCAGGTTGGTGAATGCATCTACACACTGGAAGAGTAACACAGCCCAACTCCACAGGCACAATAGCTTCTGTACTTGGCATTATTCCAGACCTCACTCTATGTACCTCTTCATATGGATGAGGAAAAGATTTGCTAAACAGAAGATGAAAAGCACCAAGGAAAGACACATTAGAATGGGCTTTATTAAAATAAAAAGCATTTGCTTTCCAAAGAACATAGGTAAGAAAACAAAGCCCAAAATACAGGCCATCGATTGGGAAAACCATATTTGCAAAACAAGGATCCATCGAAGTGTTTATATCTAGAATATGTAAAGTACTCTTAGAATTCAATTCTTTTTATTTATTTATTTATTTATTTATTTATTTATTTATTAAATACTTTTATTTATTTCTAGGAGAGAGAGAGAGAGAGACAGCGTGAGCAGGGGAGGGTCAGAGAGAGAGGGAGACACAGACTCTGAAATAAGCTCCAGGCTCTGAGCTAGCTGTCAGCACAGAGCCCGACGCAGGGCTCGAACCCACGAACCGTGAGATCATGACCTGAGCCGAAGTCGGACGCTTAACCGACTGAGCCACCCAGGCGCCCTAGAATTCAATTCTTAAAAGAAAGACAACCCAGTTTAAAAAATGGGCATAGGATGGCACCTGGATGGTTCAGCCGGTGGAGTGTCTGACTTTGGCTCAGGTCATGATCTCATAGCCAGTGAGTTTGAGTCCCATGTCGGGCTCTATGCTGACAGCTCAGAGCCTGGAGCCTGCTTTGGATTTTGTCTCCCTCTCTTTCTGCCCTCCCCTGCTCACGCTCTGTTCTCTGTGTCTCTCAAAAATGAATAAACATTAATTTTTTTTAAAAAAAAAGGGCATAGGATTGGATATTTCACAAATGGCCAAGTAAACACATGAAAAGATGCTATCACTAGCCAATGGAAAGTGCAAATTAAAACCACAGTGAGATACTACTATAAACCCACTAGGATCTATTAAGCCAAAAGAAATCTGACAACACCAAGTATTACCAACAATGTGTTCCATATTTTGGCAGTGGTAGTATTTTCATGAACTTATATATAAGGCAAAATTAATCAAAGTGTACATTTTTAATGGATATACTTTAAGGTATGTAAATTGTATCTCAATGAAGTTGACTTAAAAAAATAAGCCTATGGAAGAATAACAACTTATTCTCCCAATGAAGAACCAAGATGTAAAGATGCTTGGGTACTTGCTAAAGTAGTAAGTGTAGCTGGGATCAGATTTTAGTTCTCAATCCAGACTATTTTCTCTTCCAATTAGATCATGCTGCTGAGTGTAGAATGCAGGATTGAAGGACAGGAAGAAGCAAGAAGGGAAATAAGTGTCCTAAGAATGGATCTGCTGTAATCCAGACCCTTAGTCTTGTCCCAACCTGTGGTGTCAAAATACTTCCCCACAGTACTTAAGTACTTAAGACATGCCTTGCTTTTAACTTGAAAATTTTTCATCTTTTAAAATAGCTTCCTCATTTCCTTTCTCTTCCTTAACTGTAACAGTCAATTTGAATTATATGGACATATATGGAAATAGAAAGTCCAAGTGACTTACACTGTGGACCGTTAAGGGATGTGAATAAAGAACTTTGGACACATCTCTTCCTTTCAGTTTATGGGTGAATGTTTTTTGGAACCTATTTCAATTATGTTGATAGATTAAAAGTATATAAAGAATTTATGGAGAATCAGAAAATGCAGAGAATGTGTTGAGTCAATGTTTTTTAGAATTAACATGTAAATTTGCCAAATATCTTTCCAGCTGATTATTTTTAACATTTTAATATCCTATATATTTTACATGTATTTTCTCTTTGCTTTCCTTAGGCTTAAAAATAAGTTCACTGAAATTTGATATTTTTTTCTCTAAGAAGGCTTTTTATCACCCTGAAATTACTGATGTGCTAAATTGTTGTCACATTATATTTGATGTTAATGTGAAGATTCCACTGTAAGAAAAAAATGAAAGATAATTCAAGGGAGGAGCACTTACTTAAATATGAGTTCACCAGGCTTTTATCTTTTTAAAAAATTTTTAACATTTATTTTTGAGAGAGAGAGAGAGAGAGAAGGAGGAGGGGCAGAAAGAAGGAGACACAGAATCTGAAGCAGGCTCCAGGCTCTGAGGTGTCAGCACAGAGCCCAATGCAAGGCTCGAACTCAAAAACCATGAGATCATGATCTGGGCCAAAGTCAGACGCTTAACTGACTGAGCCACCCAGGCATCCCCATCCTTTGCTATCTAACTGAAGTGAAATCATGTCACCTTTCAGGATTTCTAATACATAATGGTGGACAGTAAGGGCTTGAACTGCAAGGTCACATTTCTGAAAAGCTCCTGTGTTCAAATAGCAAAAAATCACAATGAGAAATTTAAAAATTTTCCCTGTGAATCTGAATCTGAATTCATATAGCATACTTCACTTGAACTTAGGAGAAACAGATAATGTAAAAAAATGAGTTCCTAGGAAATCATCTAAATTTTATGTTCCAGAGAAAACTTGCATTTATCGAATACCAGCTGTGCTGTGGGTGCGGCGAAGGGCTTCCTTCGTGTGATCTTATGTAGTCTTCCTGTCAGCCCTGCTGAACAGGAGTACTCTTATCCCCATTTTGCAGATGGGGAAATGCAGGCACAAAGAGATGATGGTAAGATTCAAGATTTTTTTATAGAATATTTTTAAAATTTTTATTTGAGAGAGAAAAAGAGCACACAAGCAGGGGAGAGGTGCAGAGAGGGAGGGAGGGAGAGGGAGAGAGAGAGAGAGAAAGCATCTCAATCAGGTTCCACACTCAGCACAGAGCCTGACACAGGGCTCTATCCCACGACCCTGCGATCATGACCCGAGCCAAAATCAAGAGTCAGACACTCAGCTGACTGTGCCACCCAAGGCTCCCCGATAAGATTCAAGATCTTGGCCCAGGCTGCCTCCTGTGGAGCCGGCCCCCTCTCCCCACTGGTCATACTCATAGGAGTGGGCCCTTGCTCTCCCTTGCTCATGTCCTGTCCACCCTTCACTGTCGGGGCACTTAGTCTTTCCGCATTGCCGTTCTGCCTGATTTCCTAGTGACCAAGCATAATTGCTCCCTGATGTTTGGGTAATAATCTCGGGACCGGCTGTTCCGTCTCACATCGCTCTTCCTCCAAACCGTCCTGTGTAATCCCCTTAAACACACATCCTGAAAGGCCTTGCGTGGCTCCCATTCCTCTGCTTTGAATCCTAGCTTGGGGAACGCTCAAGGCCCTCCCAAATCTGTCTTTGACCCACTGTACCAGCCTTATTCAGATGTTAAAACACTAACCCCACACAAGTAGTTCTCAGGTCATTTCAGTGTGCTTGGCATATAATGCACACTGAATATTAGTTACCATTGTTTTATATTTAATACTTGTATATATACATAGTTATATAGTTCAGACGCTAAAAATACAGAAATATATTGTTGAAATGTCTTCTACTTATTCTTGGCCCCATCTATTCTTCGTCCTCACACATTAAACTATTCTTAGTAATTTCTTTTTTTAAAATGTTTTATTTACTTTTGAGAGAGAGACAGCAGGGGTGGGACCAAGAGAGAGAGGGACAGAGGGTCCGAGGCAGGCTCTGTGCAGACAGCTGTGAGCTCGACGTGGGGCTTGAACTCATGAACCAGGAGATCATGGTCTGAGCTGAAGTCAGATGCTTAACTGACTGAGACACATAGGCATTCCAGTAATTTATTTTTTCAAAGGATAAATTATAGTATGCAATATACATTGACCTACATGTTGCTTTTTTCTACTTAATATATCTTGGACATTTTTTTATATTAATAGCCAAAGAGCTTGCTCATTTCTTTTTTTACAGCTGCATAGAAATTTTTAGAGCTGTACAGGCATGTCACAGTTTAATGAACCATAGTTTCATTATTTTCTGGTGATACACCTTTATGTCATTTCTAGTCTTTTACTATTATGAACCAAGCAAATGTCCTTATTCACATTGTATGCATGAGAACTTGTAAAGCACATCCCTAGAGGGAGAAGTAGGAAAATGATTTATGCGCTTGTCATTTTAACCGATACTGCCAAGCTGTCCTACCTAGGGGACGTACCATTTTCTGTTCCCAACAGAACTAAACGAATCAAGTTTCCCCACAGCCTTGCCGACACACTGTTATTAAACTTTTCATTTGTGCCTACGTGATGGGAGGGATGGTGTCTTAGTGTAGTCTTAGTTTGCCTTTTAAAAAAAGGAGTGAGTTTGAGCATTTTTCAAAAGTGTAAGGGCCATTTGTTGTTGTTGTCGTTTTCTGTTTTGGCTGCTCATACCCTTTGCACATTTTAAAACTGTTCTGTGAACAATGACATCTGGCCATGTGTAGCAACATGGATGGACCTTGAGGGTGTTATGCTGAGCGAAATAAGTCAGGCAGAGAAGGACAAATATCATATGTTTGCACGTATAGGAGGATTAGGAGGAACTTGACGGAGGACCAAGGGGGAGAAGAAGGCGGGAAATGGTGGGGGAAAGGGAGAGAAGCAAACCATGAGAGACTCTTGAATGGTGAGAACAAACTGAGGACTGATGGATGTGGGGGAAGGGGGGGGATGGGCATGGAGGAGGGCACTTGTGGGGATGAGCACTGAGTGTTATGTGGAAACTAATTTGACAATAAACTATTTGTAAAAAAATAAATAAATAAATAAAACTGTTCTGTGATTTCCCTTATCAACTTACAGGTACTATATCCGTTGTGGAAGTTAGCCCTTTATCTGTTCTTTGAGATGCAAACATTTTTCCAAGTTTCTCATTTATGTCTTGTTTATAGTGTTTTATGCATACAGGTGTTTTTGGTTTTAACTTGTCGTTTTCTTTCCTGCCGTCAGGACTTCAAGTCATGTTATGAATGTCTTTCCCACTCTGAGATTATAAGAATTTCCCTTTATTCTCCTAGAAGTTTGCTTCTTTCACTCCCCACATTTAAACCTTTGAGCTGTCTAAAATTTATCCTGGCACATCTTGTGAGATAATCTTCTCTCTTTTTACCCCAGATGCCCACCTGTTTATACTGGCACCATTTCTTAAATCATCCTTATACTCTCCCCCACCCCTGCTTTGAAATAAATAATAAACCCCCTTTATGTGCCGAAGTCCTCTGTTATACGTCTGCCTCTCCCCTTGGGTTTTCTCTTCTGTCTGGTTGGTTTGCTGTCTGTTCACAGGTCAGGACCCACCTGTTCACGTACTGAGCATGGCAGAAAATCAAGCTGAGTTGCTTTTCTCTCACGGATCCTCCTTTCAAAGTTCTCTTTCCTATTAGCATTTACTGATTTTTTATTTATTTCTATTTTTTTAAGTTAAAGTTTATTTCTTTATTTAGAGTATCCCAAGCAAGCTCCAGACTATCAGCACAGAGCCCCACGTTGCTCTCAAACTCATGAACCAGAGATCATGACTCTGAGCTGAAATCAGGAGTCAGTTGCTTAACTGAACTGAGCCACCCAGGTGCTCCCAGCATTTATTAATTTTTTTAAAAGTGGTCTTCAGGGGCGCCTGGGTGGCTCAGTCAGTGAAGCATCAGCTCTTGGTTTGGCTCAAGCCACGATTTCATGGTTTCATGAGTTTAAACCTCACGATGAGCTCTGTGCTGACAAGGTGGAGACTGCTTGGGATTCTCTCTCTTTCCTTCTCTCTCTGCCCCTCCCCCACTTGCACTATCTCTCTCTCTCTCAAATAAATAAACTTAAAAAAAATGTGGTTTTCAAATTCAGCTAGTGTTGTTCCAGTAACAACAGTAATGACAAACAACCAAAAAAAAACCTTCCTGCTGGATGTTTTGGGGGTTTTTTTGTGATCGTTTTAAGTTTGTAAATTAACTTAGGAAAAGTTGATGATTTTGAATCTTACTTTCTAAGAATAAGCTCTTCTATTTTTGTTCCATTCTACTTCTTTGTCCTGCAGAAACATTTAAAAATCTTTGTCAAATTGGTTTTGTTATGTTTCTTCCTCAGCATTTTATCAATTTGTTGTTAAAGTGCATGGAGCCTTTTCTTTCATTATATTCTCTGTTAGTTTGAATGGGCCTTTTGGTTTCTGTGTATTTATTTCACAGCTTGCTAGATTAATGTGTTTTCTTATTTCTAGTGGTTTTGTTTTTAATTGATTCTGTTGATTTTTCAAGAACTCAATTATATAACCTATAAATAGTAAAGCCTTGCCTCCTCTTTTACAATATTTATTCCTCTGTTTTCTTTCTTGTATGGGTGCTTTAGATAGTACCAGAAGAACAATGTTAGTTAATAGAAATAGTTAGTTAATAGAAATAGTTAATAGAAATAGAAATATTTAATAGAAATTCTGACTTCAGCAGGAAATTTCTAGTTTCCTCAATAAGCCCATACAGTCTTTTCGTCAAAGATTGACATCTTAAGAAAAAAAAAAATCATGTTCATCCTTTTCTATTTCATTAAGAATCTTTTATTCATTTGAAAAATTTTTAATGTTTATTTCTGAGAGGGGGGGGGTATGGGACAGAGAGAGGGAGACAGAATCTGAAGCAGGCTCCAAGCTCTGAGCTGTCAGCACAGAGACTGACACGGGGCTCGAATTCACGAACCCTGAGATCATGACCAGAGCTGAATTTGGACGCTCAACTGACTGAGCCACCCAGGCACCCTTCATTAAGAATCTTTTAAAAATTCAGTAGTGGAGGTGCTCCTGGGTGACTCAGTTGGTTAAGCATCCAACTCTTGATTTCAGGTTAGGTCATGATTTCACAGTTCATGATTTCAAGCCCCTCATTGGGCTCTATTCTGACAGTGCAGAGCCTGCTTGGGATTCTCTCTGTCTCTCTCTCTCTCTCCCCCTCTTCCCTGTGTGTGCATGCTTTCTCTCACAATGAATAAATAAAACTTAAAAAAAAATTCAGTAGTGGAGGTTAGATTTTGGCAGGTCTATGGAGCTGGTTATATTTTCCCTGTAACTTACCAAAATGATGGATTATGTTAATAAATTTCCTACACTGAAATTACACTTGCATCCCCACCCTAACTCCACTTGGCATTCATACATTCCATCTACTAATATCTTATTTAGGATTTTTGCCTCAATATTCATAAGACTGATCTGTAATTTTCCGTCTTTTTTAAGAACATTTTTTAAGTGGGCTTGATGCCCAGCACAGAGCGGAGCACAGAGCCCAAACTCACGAACCTGAGATGAAGACCTGAGCTGAGATGAAGAGCTGGACAGTTAACTGATGGTCTGTTTAGATTTTCTCTCTTCTGGAGTTAGATTGGTAAATTATGGTTTTCTAGAAATAGATAATCTCATCCACATTTTCAAATGCATTTGCATGGAGCTCAGCAAAGGAGTTCTTAGATTCTTTAAGTTTTCATTCTCTGTTGTTATTTCCTATCATCATTTCTCCTGTTGAATACTTATGATGTCTCTTTCCCTTGCCTAGATGAGGCAGCACTTTGTGTTCAGAGTGACAGCTTTGGTTATAGCTTTTTTTTTTTTTTTTTTAAATCAGCTCTACTCCTTTTCTGGTTTTGAAATTACTAACTTCAGCTTTTTTTATTATCCCTTTTCTAACTTCATGAGCAGTATGCTGAATGCATTCAGTTTTATTTTTGCTTACTAAGATAATTACAGAAGGACATGAATTTTCATCTGAACATTGCTTATTTCAGGTTCTAAAAGGTGAGGTGTACACATGCATCTTTCACATTAGCTGTTGTTCTTATTTATGGTAAAAAGTCACTAGAGGGTTAAGGAAAGAAGTTTGGGCCCCAAATATGGGGCTAGAGAAGGTGGGCCTTGATTGGCAGGTGGGAGGTGGAGGGCTTTAGACTTGATGAAAATGGTATTAGGGAGCCATTGGAGATCTTTGGTTAGGAAAGTAACAAGATGTAAATGTTGTTTTGAAAAGACGGACACCCCACATATTGGCAGTTATCTTACATAGAACTTTGTCTTTTCCAAAACCATTTTGGATGGGAAATGCCTTTTTTGACAAGGATGGGAAAAAAGAAGTTGTCACCTTCCTTCTCAACAGTGATGTGCTCTAATCACTTAAATGAATGCCTTCCTGGAACCTCTCATTATTATTTTAAATGTTGTACACTTGGCTGAAATCTTTCATTACCGCTCTGGAATTTGATATAGGAAGCACTTTTAAATTTGAAGTATATCCTGGGGGTACCTGGGTGGCAAGGTCGGTTGAGCATCTGACTTTGGCTCAGGTCATGATCTCATGGTTTGTGAGTTCAAGCCTGACCTTGGACACTGCTTTCAATCTGTTAGTGCAGAGCTTGCTTCGAATCCTCTGTCTGTACCACTCTCTGCCTCTCCTCCGCTCACAGTCTCTCTCTCTCTCTCAAAAAGTAAATAAAAAGTTAAAATTTTGAAGTATATCCTAAAATTAATTGGACCACGAGGCAATTATTTCTCCTACAGCACTTTATGTTATTTCTCATTTGGAATGTACCTTGCCTTCAAGGCTGTCTTGTCTACTAGATTGTGGATTCCTTATATACAGTATGTCTTAAATTTTAACTTTAAATTTCATTAATAATTTATTTTACTTAAAACTACTCATATAATTATAGAATTCTCACAATGTGCATATGAGTGATTGAAATACTCCAAAATTATTATCTGCTTTGTCTTTATTTATCCCTAATCATATTCAAAATTTTCATTTTGAGCTGTCTTATTATACTAAATAATCTGTAGTTTATCCTGCTTTCTAATGTTAGAGCAACTAATAGTATGTGTTGTACCATATCCACAATCTCTTTTGAGTTTTGTACCTAGGGCTAATAGTTCCTACTCTTACTGATTTTGTTGGGAAAGGCATAGTGCCTGTGAGAAACTTATTTCCTAGACTCCTCTGTGGGTGAGAGTAGCCATGGGAATCACTTCTGGATGCTGGGATGTAGATAGAAGTTAACTGAGCAAGAATGTTCAAGGCTAGGGTAGGATCTTGCTCATAGAAATGATGGTGGATTAGAAAACCACAAAGTGTGAGCAAGACAAGCCACCTAATTCGCAGGGGGCAGCACGAAATGAAATGAAAATGGTGGGCCTTTATTCCACAGTTACTAGTAATGAAAAAATGCCAACAAGCAGAGGAATGGACCCCAGTGCTGGGCCCTTCTAAGCATGGGGCTCTAAGAGAGGACACAGGTCCCATGCCCATGATGCTGACCCTGGTATGAAGGGGCCCGGGGGCATGGGATGGCCCGGAGCTCCCACGCCAGCCCTGGACTGCCTGTCTGCTTTCCTTTTAATGGAGAGCACAGTCCCCTTCTTGTTTAAGCCTCTGTTACCTGGGCTTTCTGTTATGTGCAGCCCACAACTGATGTGGTGCTGTACTTCATCATTGTACGGATGAGGAAACAGTGCTCAGACAAGTTTAGTACCTGGTCCTGGGGGTGCATTTGGAGTGTGGACTCAGGCCTTGCAAACTGGGTCATGTACTCTCATGCCAACGCATTCTTTCCTGCCTACAGAGACGTTATCATTTTGCATCTCCTTTTTCCGGCAAGACTTTGCACTCTGCAGGTTTGCTGGTCTCCCAGGGGCCCCTCTTTGTAGTCTATAGTAGGAGAAGGGCAGCATTTCATCCCGGTGGTTTTTCCCCACTTCACATTTAATTTGTACCCTGAGGTAGATGAGATGCTGAGTCTCAGTCCACATTTCAAATATGGCCCCAAAGTGATTCACTTCCGTCTCTAGCAAAATGTTTATAACTTATCCCTCAGTGGTTCTGCCTTTGCAGATAAGGAGTTAAGATCTTACATAATGCAATTAAAAAAGAAGCTCAAAATACGTGAGATCCTATCTGATGCAGGTTTCTGTCTACTTGACCCTTCAGGAGGAAGGCACATACTGGCGGTCCTTCCAGTAAGATCACAATCAGGAAAACGCAGCTAGAATTTACTCCTGTAACAGTGCATTGGGGTGAATAGTGTTTATTGCCCTTGGATGTTCTCGTCTATGGTCACGGAAAGCATTGTGGCCATTAACTACCATTTCTTTCATTAGCGTAAAAGCCATGGCTGCCACTTCACCTGCTTGGGGACCCCGTGTAGCACAGGCCTTGTATTTGCTAGGCTCTGAGGTGATTGGGGTTTGGCTGAGCTCCAGTGTGAGCACCAGCCTAGTTAACATCCAAAAGTCAACCTTTCTGGACCACTGGGTAGGGGTGGACACAGTGTCTGTAGAGGTCATCACAGAGCATCATATGGGAGGCTAGCCACGGCATCTGGAACCCATTTTTCCCCCTCTTTATAGGAGAGAAAATGCTCTATCTTCCCTGAGAGGAAGAAATCCTGGCCTGTGCAGTCAGAGTCCGGGGCGGTGAATGCTGGATATTCACCAGTGGGCACAGTAACTTCACATGCTTCCTTGTCTCTCACTTGGTAAGAGGGCCAGGCAGGTGACGCATGGATGCTGGGGAGGCCCAGTGGCTGTGGCTCAGAGGCTGGAGATCAGACCTGGATTTAGGTAAAATGCCTATTTAGCCCTTGACTTCCAACCTGGTTTTACCATAGACCTTGCACTGGGGTGTCAGAGACATTTGCAGTAGTCTCATCTGTGATTGTGTGGTCCTTAGGAAGTCCATGGAGGACAGAAATTTGGTGTTCCTGGGTCCCTCACTAAAACATCATTTTAATATTATCCAAATCACACCATAAGCTTGGGTCCTCTGATTCCTTCACTAAAGCATCATTTTTAAAATGTTTATTTTTTGAGAGAGAGAGGAGAATGTGAATGGAGGAGGGGCAGAGAGGGAGGGAGACACAGAATCTAAAGCAGGCTCCAGGCTCTGAGCTGTCAGCACAGAGCCAGACATGGGGCTTGAACTCATGGACCACAAGATCATGACCTGAGCCGAAATCAGGTGTTTAACCGACTGAGCCACCCAAGTGCCCCAAGCATCATTTTAATGTTATCCAAATCTCACCATAAGCGTGCATCCTCTGGTTGTGGTGAAGTATTAAAAATTGTCAGCATAATCAAGATATCATTAAGTAGTATTCTGTGAAGCTTGATATAAAGGTTGAATTGTGTGCCTCCAGCCCCCATTCATTTGCTGAAGTTTTTAACTCATAGGATCTCAGAATATGACTATGAAGAGATAAAATGGACCATTAGAGTGGGTCCTAATCCAGTATAGCTGGTGGTGTTCCTCACGGAAGGGAAATCTGGGGACAGGCACACATAGAGGGAAGACAATCTAGAGATACAGAGTGATGGCCATGTACAAGCAAGGAAAGCCTGGGAAAGATCCTTCCACTGTGGCCCTCACAAAGGGAGCCAGCCAGCTGACACCTTGATTTCAGTGCCAGGCTCCAGAAGTGTGAGACAATACATTTCTGTAGCTTACATTCCTTGTTTGTGATACTTTGTTATGGTAGCCCTCGGTGGCTGATGGGCTTGGCTAGCAGGTTGGGCAATGCTAGAAGCCAGTGGACTCCATGGATGGATGTGGGAAGACCGCTCTGCAACATTTGAGTTAGTCACCACACCTTTTTCTCCGCTGTTCAAAGATAGCAACAATTATGACATTTGCTCGATTACAGGAAGCTCATAAACGTCTGCCACCAACTGTAATAGTTACACGCAATAGGTAGAGGACTTCCAGTCTCACACCAGCTTTTTTAAACTAAGGAAATTTAGGACAGGTTTTTTGTGATCTGAGTGGGGTCAACAGAGGTCAGGTCAGGGGTAAAGTGGAATGGATGGGAGGCTTCCTAGTTTTCGTTTTTTATTGATGAGAATTCTGATTCTCAGTAGAAAGTTGCTATTCTTGTTTTAGGCCTAAAAGGCTTAGAACAGTGCTTGGCACGTGGTAGATGCTAAAAATTGCAACTACCATTTGTGTCCAACTCTGGAAAAGGATTGCTCTTCTGAAGTTAGCAGCCAGAGGGGAGTGTCTTCCTCTTGAAATTTATACAGTTTTGGTGTGCTTAATAAAGCATTTCTCATGAAGTCTGAGCATGCTGCTTTGGGCATTCTGGGTTACATTTTTAACTTTGTACCATATTATCAATAAATCTCTTTTGAAAAGAATAATAAGCCTTCGCCATTTGGTGGTTGGCCAACACAAAAATATTCCTTGAACAAATAAAAAATACACAGTGTTTTATGAAAGAAGTTGATAAAATAAGGAAAATAGAAGTCCAGTATCTCCAGTGTTCTAGATAAATATCTTAATTGTTGAGCATTAAAGTTCTAACATATGACAAATATTTTTACCATCATGTTTGTGAATAAGCAACCTGAGCATCATAAAAATAAGGTTTGTAAAGGCAATGAAGAGTTTAATTCACTAAGACCAGGAAATATTATATTGGTTATATTACCCTGTGTTTGCATACTAAGTTTTCTGGCCTCTGAGTGACTATTGAAAAAAATGACTTCAAGTAGGTATATTTTTATGGTTTTGCAAACTACCAGAGAAGAGGGATTGTCTTTTCTTTCTAAAGACAAGGTCCCCAGCTGCCTATTAATCTAGAGTAATGGATATACGTTCAGTAGATGCTTGTTGAATGGACCAATGTGTGAGTGCTTTTCTTAGTGGGTTCCTCCAAGGAAGAGAAGACAAACACATCAGGAAAGAATGAACATGTTTACTTTGAAACAAGGAAGGCAATTTATTGTAGTGAGATTATACTGAAGTTCTATATATGATGCCCAATGCATATAAAGTAATTTCCTACACACTGTTGGAGAAGGCATTACTGAGCCACAGAGAAACTCAAAGTGCTATAAATCAGTTAATATTGATATGATTCATTTTTACTAATCTACCCAAATTGAAAATGAGATGATTAAAAGAACGCATTTCAGTATTTTTCAAAAATTTTAACTATGACCTTTTCAAATTCACTGGAGCTTGTAATGCCTTTGATAGAACTCCAAACAATGAAGTCTATCCCTTGCAGACTGCTCCTTTTTTCTTACCATCATGGGTAATTATCGCAAAGCTGCTTACTGGAGGAAACTTCTCACAGAGATTTAAACATTTTCCCCTAAATGGAGTTGTGGAAAATATGAAAAATGGGATGACATTTGAGGCAACATAAAAAGAGAAAAAAGTCATTTTTGAACACCAACCAATAGTGTTCAAAATAGCGCGCCAGGAGGCAGAGAACAGCAATGCAGTTGACTACAAGTTCACAAACAAATATATACACATACTCATGTAGGCATCTTTGCACCTAACACCTGGTCTCCAATACATTTTATACACTTGCTACATGTAGCATAAATGCAGGCACGCACAGACACTGCCTGAGTGCCATTGCATGGCTATCCCCTCTGAGGAGGGCACTATACAATTTTTCTAAAGGAGCTTATTCTCGACTTTTCTGAAAACAGAGTTCATAGCAGTTCTTTATACAGTTGTGCATTTACAGAGACACCATAAGCAATGTCACAGTGTCTGGTCTGCCCTCCTAAATGTAGGATTCTTTGGCATACTGGAGTTGGTCAGCCTCAAAGACCGGCTGACTACATCGCCGCACTAGATGGTCCAGCTTAGTCTTCTGTTTTGACTCAGATACAGTTCTTGGCCGGTGCAGGTCAGGTCTCCCTGTGATGGTCATGTGTCCTCTCGTTTCTACAGAAACATGGACAGTCCGGCTCTGTCTCCCACTCTCAGTCCTGGGAGATAGTCTGTGCCCATCAAGTGGCTCTTGACTGCATATATTTCTTGAATTCCCTTCATGGTGAAAAGGCAGGAGAGGTTCAGCATCCCGGCTGAGCATTCTGGCCCGCATGCCCCCAACTGTCTGGCCCCTATAGGCCGAGAGGTCCAATGCCTGGCACCGAATGGCCTCTTCATAAGATGGCGGACTTCCAGGGCTTCTCTGATCCGCTTGGTGGAACACATCCCTGACAGAGAGGGCATAGGATCTGGAGCTAAAGTCTAGAGCAGTTTGGCCCTGGATTTCAGACAAGTTTTCCTGGATGATCCGCCCAGCAAGCTGGCTTTCCTTTTTATAACCTTTCTTTACTTGGTCTCTGGCAAAGCCTTTGGATTTCACAGACACACAGCTGGGGGCTTTGGTCAGCACCCTTTTGTGAGAGGCAAAGGAGAATGACATGGAGTGTTTTTTAATTTCTCTGTTGGGCTTGCTTTTCTCTGTCTTTGTGAAAGACTGATGTCTGGTGAAGAAATTTCTTTTGGGACTGGAAGGAGAAGCCGCAGGTGAGCTATCAGAGGAAGCATCCAGAGAGCCACTGGAGGAGGCTTTGGACGCCAGTCCCCACAATAACACCAAACCCTGAGTCGAGTTCTTCACCTTCAAGTCTTGTGGCCTCTGGGTTTTGCCTTCAACTGCAGGGAACACCTCCTCTGGAAAGGGGTCTTCAGTTTCCTCACTTTCCAAATGATCCCCTGCCTGAGCCATGGCGAAGTCCTCCTCGCTTCGTGTTAGTTTTTGGTGTGTTTTCTGGCTCTCAAGGCTCTCCTGTGAGGACGACATGCTGGGCTCTGAGTACCTCCTGTCTGGTTCACTGAGAGAGTTTTTCAGCCTGGCGAGGGTGCTGACAATGGGCTCTGGACTCAACTCCCAGGCGAGCTGTGGACCTCTGGACTCCCAACCACCGGCCATCTCCACGGGGGGCCGCCTGTTTGGGGAGCCGATGGCACCACCAGATTCCACGTCAGGATCGTTGCTGTCATAAGCCGAGTCATTCTGCAGCGTCGACATGTCTGGGGGAAGTTAAGGGACAGTTGAGCTTCTGGTTCAGTTTCTTGGAGAAATAAACTTTAGTACAATTCTCCCTACTTATATCAAGTATGGCCTTAGGTAATCTGGTGAAGCTGCTTTGGGGCTCGATATGAAACTTGCCACATTAAAATTTTGTTTCTTTCCTAGTTTGAGGTACACAAGAGAAGCAGATAAAGGAAACACGAGAGAGACTGAGAAAAGAGAGAAAACAGTTCAGTGAAAATTTATTGATCTTAAATTTAAAAATTAATCCTTTGGAGAGCTCTTTTATTGGATCCATTCCATTTTAATGGACCCATAGCCCATTACATGGAAACAACCCTCTAGCTAAAGTTAACTTAGTAGAATTAGCAGGTCTTTGTGATCCTGAAAGAAGCTGGACGAGTGTCCACTGAGTGAGGAGACACTGCAGGAAAACTTGAGAGCAGGTTTTCATATTCATGGTGCCCTATGAATTTGATCTGGTGATTTGTGGAGGTAGCTTTTGCTTCCAATGCCAGATATAATTTACGTTACTGGCATGGACTGGCAGATTGGCATGAACTTTCCCCCACAGTCATAAGCAAGAGCACATTTTGTACCTGAACTGTCAGTGTGTTCCAGGGAGTCATCAGAAGCAGTGCTGGAATGTGCCGGAATGTTCTCCCCAAATATTTCCAAGCAGTTATCGATGAGGAATTCCACCAATGTCTTAACCTGTAAGGAAAAATAAGCAAGTTGTCAGTCTAAAGACGCCTTTAATTTTTTTTTTTAAAGGAAGAGGAGGAAGAATAGGGATATGATGGGGGTCAATCATGAGGGAGGTGCCACAATAAGCATAAGAAATCTTTATGTGTTTAAAAAGAGCGTACGGAAAATTGGTAAATATCATATATATTAAAGTTTATCTTTGAGACATGCGTTCTCGAGAATTAAACCTCATCCTTTAAAGTAATTTTTGTCTAAAGTAAGGACTTTCCCAAACTGATAGTTGGATTGACAGAGTGTGATGCACATATCCTACAAGACAAGAGGTTTGTTCCATTTCATCAAATGCATGAGTCTAAGAGGGCAGAACTGACGAAAGCATTTTGCATTTTATTTTTCACTGTGACCTTGAGTCAGTCAGAGAAACTCAGAGGCATTTTGTCACTTGAAACTCAGAGGCATTTTATCACTTGAATCTTCCTTCTTTCCTTCCCCTCTCTCCCTCCCTTTCTCTTTTTTACAAAAATAGTTTACTTATTTTTGAGAGAACTCATGTGCACAGGTGAGTGAGTGAGGGACAAAGAGGGAGGGAGAGTGAGAGAGACAGATTCCCACGTAGGCTCCCCACTGTCAGCACAGAGCCCAACATGGAGTTCCATCCCATGAACTGTGACATCATGACCTGAGCCAAAACCAAGAATCGGATGCTTAACCGACTGAGCCACCCACAAGCCCCCTCCCTTCCTTTTTATAATCACCTGGTGTTTTCAAACAAGTGGTGAGATCATAAATTGGGAGTTTCTAAGAAATAGACCAGAACAAACCTTGTTGTTTAAGTCTCTCCGGGCTTCGAACGACAGGTGTTGGTCATTCTCTAGGGTCAGCACGTTGGGTCCAATGCAGATGGCTAGATTGCTGGCATCCATCTTATTGATCTCAGAGTTCTTGCTGATGAGGTAGAGCACCGAGATCAGGTGCTTGAGCAGCAGGAGGTTGGGCCGAGGGAGCTTCTCTGCAACCCTGGAATGAGATTCAGGGAAGCTGGTTTTAGAGGAGGCTAGTGGTCTGTCTCCCTTTAGTGAATCAAGTTGAAAGTTTCTGCCTAACCCAGACTTCCTTTAAAATGAGGAAGGTGCATTTTCACAGTAAGATTGTGAAATGTTCATTCAGACACTTCCAGTGGTAACAGACGTGGCATGAAACTGGTTAACGATGAGATCAGGAAGACTTAAGACACTGGTCTTTATCATTAGGACACCAAGAACACAACCCTTCATTGTTTGTATTATCTTAAATTAGGAATCCTTAACTCCTGCAATGAACTCCATAGTTTAATACATCTCGAAAATTGTTTTGTTGAGTAATCCTCTGGCTGGGTAGAATGTCTTTCTAACATGCAAGACTGGTATTTTTGAAACACAGTCATTTACCTTTTTTGATCTGTGATCATCACACAAAGGTGACCCATTTTTATACCATTCTGAGAAGTCTTTCTGGAGCTTAAATCAGTTTATAAAGGCATGTTCATAAATATGGTCAAGGTAGCACTTAAATGGCAACATCGGTACTAGCAATCATTAGATTTGTAAAGCCTCATTTTATCAAAATATGCAATGGCGACTAACTTTGGGACCATTTTCACTTCTCATAAGAAGTCACTATTATGAAAGAGCTTCATGTCTTTAAGGAGAAACTTGTAATAATATTAGGATTTTCAGTTTGGGACAGATACCCTAACACCTTCAGTTCAGTAACTATTTCATGGGAAATACTTAGCCTCATGGGACAATCATAATAAATAGACTTTCATAGCCTTCGGTGAAAGTGCTGATATTTCAAAGTGAGGTGTTTATGATTGTTTAGTCACTAACAGTTTACAGTTTCATTTACAAATGTACTTTGCTGTCTTTGGAATTTTTTTTATATAGTTTTCATTTTGATTAATTAATTATAAGAATATGAAATATGCTGTGGAATTTTGTGATCAAAACATTCCCTGCCTATGTTCTACCACGCCTTAGGGGATATTTTATGGGAGAATTGTTGCCTTGCCTGACGCCAATCTATTAGGTTAAGGATAACCCCAAATTGCTACACTTGGCTATTTAGCCTGTTTTGAGGGTTTCCTCTAAGATTTTGTCCCACACCTTCTTGAACAACTTATGCTTTTAGACTCCCCCACCTCTCGGGATTTGTACTCTCTACTCCGAAAAAGCGCTTCCTTTCACTTGGCTAAACCTACTTTAAAAGAAGTCTCCAAAGTACCTTGTGATTTTTATTCTGGGAGTAAACAATTCCACTCTGATTCTCTACACACTTCAGTTTTCATGAAACACTCAGAGAATTATGTGACGAATCAAAAAATGGAGACCATGGGGCCTTGGCCTCTGGCAATGGCACGGACAACTTACTGCTTCAGGGCCTCAATTCTGTCCTCCTCATTCTGCCTCTCCAGGGCATCCATCCACTCCTCAAACCGGTCACAGGAAAGTAGCTTCAGGGGGATACTTCTGAGGAAGTCCTGGAGGAGGAAAGGGGGTGGTTTGTCCTATTTATGTTGCATAACGTGCTGGTGTCTTCATCTTCCCCCTGTCTAGTCTGTCCCAGGGACCCTCTGATCATCTTACCACAGGCCGCACCCTCTTCCTTCATGCATTTGAATACTCTAGGGAGATCTCTCTCAGCAACTTCCCAACAATGTGCACACAGTAAGGCCATCATCTGAGGGGACACCAGATTCAGGGGCACGGACTTGGCCATGGGACAGTCTAAGTGCCTTTTCTCATCAGAATTTGGGGAGAATTCCAACTTTCTGTTGGAATCTGGGATCATAGAAACAAATGTTTATATAAGAAAATAAAAGGCTTATCTAAAAAACTTAGACTCCAGGATCAGTGTACTGTGACTTGTAGGCAGAAGAGCCCATTTCTTATTTTCTGAGAATTAATGTGTCAGAGCCTGCTGGCAGATGATTTGGCAGCAATGTTGTGAACTTACCTTAAAGACCACAGCCAGAAGGTGCACAGGGAGACTTTTCAGATCCACCACACCTCCTGAGTTGAGCTCTTCCTTTAGCTCTTTGCGGGCTTTCTCATTGGCTGCTTTCCTGAATATCCCTTCAGTGGAAGGTCCTTTACTGCATAGAATAGTGAGAATATCCTATAGGAAAGAGGGGTAGGAATAGGAAATGGTTACCCTTAGTTTGAATACATGAAACCATACAGTACTACTAATACATGATAAATCTATGTTTAGGTAGGAGAAAGAATTAAAATGGTGTGTGTGAACAGTAGCAAACTTCATGAGACATATAATATCCTCTCCACATGGGGCACCGGGGTGGCTTAGTCGGTTAAGCGTCCGACTTTCGCTTAGGTCATGATCTCGCGGTTCGTGGGTTTGAGCCCCGCGTCGGGCTCTGTGCTGACTGCCAGCTCAGAGCCTGGAGCCTGTTTCAGAGTCCGTGTCTCCCTCTCTCTCTGACCCTCCCCTGCTCACTCTGTCTCTCTCTCTGTCCTAGAAAAAGAAAAAAAAAGAATATCCTCTCCATAAATAGTTCTCTGTAATACTGAGATGCTCTTAACAAGGGACCGTTAATACCAGTTTTTCTTTATAGCCCCATTGCTATCAACTGTCTCCTTCATCTCTGCTACTTTTCTAAGAGGGGATAAATGGTGAAAGATCTGATTTTTTACATTCTAAAATTATTTCAGGCCTCCCTCCTTCAAGTTATTCCATAGAAACGCTGGATTTCTGATCATACACTTTAGGCCCTATCTCTGTCTGTTGGTTTTTCAGAAGCTACACATTTTAAATCTTCTTAACCCCAAGAGATCATGAGGATGGAAGGATGGGGCAAGTAGAACTAATTTCTAGAATGTCAGCAGCCAGGTACTCTCCTGACTGTACTCATATGTGGAAACACCATTTCCAAAAGTGGAAAAAAACCCTAAAGACTGGCCCCAGCAAGTTTAGCATGAGAATGATATTTAGAGCTCCCAGGATCTTTCGCGTCTGACAAAAGCCTGAAGTAGGTTTATGAGTAAATGCGCACCTACCTGAATGGGTCTGGGGAGTATATCGTCCTCACCGCAGATGATTGATAAGGGCTGATCAAATAGTGGCGTTTTCAGTTCTGGTTCTGAAGCCCCGGGAAAACCTGACACAGGAAAAAGCCTTCTCATGAGAAAAAGCCAGGACAGCACTGTCTTTCTCTTCTTAATTTCTACAGCCAGGAAAACAAGGCAAAGAGAAAAATTAGACTTAACTTACTAATCAATAAAGACCCATGTAAGACAATGGATATCATTAGCCACTTAATGTCATCTATAGACGCCATGAGCGGGGGTAGCAGGAATAATTTTGAAAAACTGAAAAACTAAAGGGTGTCAATTTTAATCTAGAAAAACAACCCCAAAAGCAACCACATTGTTGCCAGAGCAACGAACCCCTAAACATCAACACCAGTGTTCCTCAAAGTCTCCACCTTTCCTGTTTTTACCCTTCACTGGCTGTTTGCTACAGAAAATCAGAAAAACCTAGCCAAGCAGATCACGCACACAACCGTCTTAACATATTGACCTTAATAACTATGGTGGGCATTTCTGATGTGAAATAGATTATTTTAATTTTTTTTCATTGGAGGAGAAAATGAAACTTGAAAGGAGAGGAAGTGACTTGCTCAAGATCTTTTTTTTTTAACTGAAGTATAGTCGACAACAGAATATTACATTAATTTCAGCCACAATGGGAAAAAATATGGAGTTTCTGCACAAAACTAAAATAGAAATACTGTATGATCCAGTAATTTTACTGCTAGGTTTTACCCAAAGAAAACAAAAACACTAATTCAAAAAGATATATGCACCCCTGTGTTTGTTGCAGCATTGTTTACAACAGCCAAGATATAGAAGCAACCCAAGTATCCATTGATAGATGAGTGGATAAAGATGTGGTCTATAAATATAGTGGAATACTACTGAGCCTTTAAAAAGTGGAATCTTGCTCAGTATCATTTTGACCCTTAGCTGGGCTGGCTGGTAAACCTCTGCAGCCGCACTAGCACCAACTAGCCACTAGAAGGAGCCACAACAGGCTGTCTGCAGTCCCCTTAAGGATTTCTCTGGTGGCTGCTTTAGGACAGGGCTGGCACAAATTGCCAGGAAGACTTGAACCTAGACCTGACAGTTGGGAACTATCAGTAAAACATTAGCAACATATTCTATCTTTGCAAAATCCTGAAGATGTGCATGCAACAGTTATCGCATCTTGCAAGTTTCCTTCTTTCTCTGTTTTCTCTGTCTCCTTCCTTCTCTTGTTCTCCCCTAAATATAAAAGCTCTATTTTCTAAACGCATTGCCATATGTTTCTACACTGGCAAGTGGAAGTGGATGGCTAGAGAAGGAAGAAAAGGGAAAAGAAACGGTCTCTTTTTCATAGGTATGCGTGCTCTAATTGTCAAAATAGAAGCAGCTAGGAGATCTGACCCCACTAAAAACCCCTTGAACGGTACGGGGGTTGGCTCTCGAGAGGATCTTTTCTGTCAGAGTGCCCTGATTCTCCAGTGAGCTGGAGCCTGCCTGCCATCTAAGTGTTAATGTTCTGCGGTCTTTAAAAGAACATTTATTTAAAGAAATTCCTAGTAAGGTAGAGTACTGTGGTTTCGCAAACCAAGAACATTTGCTGTTTGCACTTACATAAAAGATCAGTATGTTTTCAAAACTCACCAGTTAGCTGGCAAATATTATCTTCACTCTCAGATGATGCCAACAGAGGATGTTCCTTGATATCACCCTAAAAATATATTCATTTTAGTTAAAAATGACTGAAGAGATCTATCCAGTCGTGCCCCACAAAATACACATACAACCTTTTATTCGTATTAGGAATTAGTCAATAGAGTTCACTGATTTTTTTTCAAGCTTCTAGAATCAACAATTGATTATCATCATAGAAGGTCCCAATTAATGTTTTTAATGTACTGCACAAATGATGTTAATTTTCTACTCTGACAATGAAATAATCCAAACAATATTCCATTAAAACACAGTGTCCCAGGTTCTCTCCGTGCAGATAAAAAGTTTTAAAAATTGCTCTCTTACCTCTGACTGACATCCAATCAATGTCTCCATATTATTGGCATTTAGTGTTTTTGCCTAAAAGAGAAAAACCAAAAGTAGGTAAAGATTTTTTGACTCTGACTCTGGAAAGTTGGAATTAATAAATGTAAGAGGAAGACGTACGGCATTGCAGCTGCTTATCAACTTCATTAGAGCCTGGGCTGACTGTCCAGCGATGACTTTCCCTCCGTGTGGCCTCAGTTCTGCCTATGAGAAATCATGTGAGAAAGAGTGAGGAGAGAGACACATAATAAGTTGGCCGATTTCAGTGCCAAAACACAAAGTTTGAAACTGGTAGGTAGAAAAGTGTTCCTTTAAATCTGTGATATGTTACCAGATGTCTGAGGCTGATAAGAACAGCACCTGAACACACTCATTTCTAAATTATTTAAACCTGATATCTTTACCATGCCACATTTATTCATTTATTCCATTCCCATCAAGAGATACTCTGACAAATAATTATTTAATAATTATATACCCCTTTTTTGGGCGAGGGGGTAGAGCTCACTAGGTGTCAGGTACTGTATTAATATGCGCTCCGCATTGATGACTTCATCTAACTCCCCAGAGTCAAAAACTTATTCCCACGATGCTACTTGCAGTAAACACAAAACAAAGTTAACTGTTACAGAATTCCCATGCCAAAAAAGTGCAGGCTTCACACTGAAGCAAAGCTTTGCGCGTTCAGAGTCTTCATAACATTATGTGTTGCATGTTCTGCGGCACAGCTGTTTTCTGTTGGAAGTGCTCTCAGACACCAGCAATTTGCTAGCTAGCTTATTCTCTAGTGAAGTGAATTTACGGTACTCACCCTCCGAGGGTCTCCAGCCAGACTTGTCTTATCTCCGGGGGACTGTGGGAAATAGGAAAAACAGCATGACGCTCTGTGCGTACTAATCCACTGGTCGAGAGGGCAAGACTGAACCACTCACTTCACATGTCCCGCATTATAAACGAGGGGGGCGGGCAGGTGGAAATTCAGAATATTACTGAGACCGGAAAGAACATCATGGGTTGTCACACAGACATAGCCAGCCAGACACTGGAGAGCTCTCACTTCCTCATTCCTTTTAGGGCAGCTCTGGTTCTTTTTCTTCTTCCTCCTCTTCAAAGTAAAAAAAAAAAAAAAAAATCTATAAACTACTAGGGGTGGAAAAGATGACATATGGCTCTTAGGTGAAGGCTCCGATTAATGTCACAGGTGGGATGTGTGAATAAGAAATTATGCTATTCTGTAATAAACATAATTTTATTTTGTAAGGTGGTGATTTCAGGTGCCCTTATTTTGTATCCTGTTTGGGTACCGTCTCCCCTCCCACCCACCATCTACTCTTTCATCAGTCACCACCCATTGACTGGCATCCTCTGGGTGTGGGGTGCTGTTCCTCCCAGAAGCCCCAGATGTGCTGCCTCTTTTGAGAAATGGTCACTATCAGTTTCCTTTGGAATTAGATAGAAAGTCCCCTAGAGCCAGCTGCCGAAACATAACCCCCTTCTCCTTTCCCTAATTCCTAATCAAAATTGTTAATACCGTCTCTAATCTTGACTTCACAGAACCAAAATTCCTTTGATCAGACCAATTTCAGATAGAAAAGAGATCGTGAGGGGCGCCTGGGTGGCTCAGTCAGTTAAGCGTCCAACTTCGGCTCAGGTCATGACCTCATGTCATGAACTCACCGTTCGTGCGATCGAGCCCCGTATCAGGCTGGCTGCTTTCAGCACAGAGACTGCCTCAGATCCTGTGTCTGCCTCTCTCTGCCTGTCCCCTGTTTGGTCTCTCTTTCTGTATCAAAAATAAATAAACATTTAATTCTCTTCTAAAGAAAAAAAGAAAAGAGATAGTCAACTTCATCTGTGGATCCCTCCTCCTCCTCCTCCTCCTTTTTTTAACCTGTGGATCCCTCATTCTGGATAAGAGAAAATCTCTGGTCTTTTCTATGGCTAAAAGGCCATCTATGAAATGGCTCACATACCTCAGGAGCAGAATGTGACATATATTGCGACATCTTCACACAGTGGAGTGTTCCGTAGAACTCATGGTCTATAACTACATCCAACAGTGTGGGCGAGTCTCGCAACATAATGTTGAGCTAAAGAAGTCAGACTCAAAAGAGCGTATCTTGCATGCAAAGAAAGCTAAGTCATCTATGCTGTCAGAACTCAATCTGTGCTATTTTACTCTAGTTTCCCTGGGGTGGGCAGTGACCACTAGGAGCCAGAGAGGGCTTTGTAATGGTCCATCTCTTGATCTGGGTGCTGCTAACCTTATGTTCACATTTCCGTGTGTGTGTTATTCTTCAACAGAAATTTAAAAACTCCCTTTGTCTTAATTCATCACCAAAATCTTTAATTCCAAGACTTTTTCATGTTGATGACCCCATTGTCTTTATACTAACAGGAAGTCGTGATTAGGCGCTCTTCGGGAAACTGAAGCACAGAGCAGTTAAGATTTGCCCCCTAACTCAGTGTTTCTGTGGGTGGTGTTCAGGCTTCCAGCTGAAAACAGCCTCTAAGCCGGAGACCCCGGGGCTCAGGGCAGTGTCCCTGTGGAGTCTGTGCGTGTGACTGCCTTCTCTCCTTCCTCCGGTCCTTGCAAATCTTCACATTGACTCTCTGACTTTTTTAAAACTTTCTTTTTAAGTTTATTTATTTATTTTGAGAGATAGGGAGGGGGACAACAGAGAGAGGGAGAGAGAGAATCCCAAGCAGGCTGCACACTGTCAGCTCAGAGCCCGACGCGGGGCTCGGTCCCACAAATCATGAGATCATGACCTGAGCTGAAATCAAGAGTCTGGACGCTCAACCCACTGAGCCCCCAACCCACTGAGCCCCCTGGTGCCCTGACTCGTTGACTTTTTTATTATCAAAAAGTACATATATGCTGGACCTAGCCCAGAGACAGGCACGTAGTAGGTGTCCAGTAAATAGTTTCTGAAAAAATGCCTTTACTTATAAAATAGTTGTTCTTTATGCTAATATGTATTTCACGAACTTTTTTCATTTGACATACTTTTTTGGGTTTTCTAAGAAATCGAATGCTTGCACTGCTCTAATGACTAATGCATCAATCCTCAATCTATATACTTCAAATGAAGACCATATTTTTTTTCTTTGATTATCCACCATACCTCACAATACACATTCTGTTAGTGGTTTAAAAACTGTGTCTTTTTGTTTATGTTTTGCCATGGAATTCTATATTAAAAAGGAAGGTGAACCTAGAATCCTGATATATAAAATGTGAAAGAAAAAATGAAGTATGTGTGTCTAGTGGGATAAGTGTGGGGAAGTCATGGGCTCGTCCATTTTACCTCTTTTCCTGACAAGCCCAAGCTGGGGGGTATTCAGGAGACTCAAAAACTCAAAGGTTTGGTCTATATTGGCAGTTCTCAAGATGTGTTCAGGGAGCCCTGAGGGCGCTTGAGACCCTTTTAGGAGGGCCCATGAAATCAAAACTATTTTATAACAATATTTGCCTTTTTGACTCTATTCTCTCAAGAGCAGACAGTGGAGTTTTTCAGAGGCTACGTGATGTGGGATGTTCTGATATGATGGGAATGCAAGCTTGCGTATTCTTATGTTTAAATTTTTTCTCAGCTTTAATTTCTCCTAAGGTACATATTGGTAAATACAGCTTACATAAATTAAATCTCTTTACTCTTGGCAATAATTCTGTAAAGGGTTCCTGAGACCACAAAGTTTGAGAACTGCTGGTCTATATCATATCTGTGCAAGTGAGAAAGTTCCAGATACTCGTGGTGCATCATTACCCCTCCTCGTCACCCTCATGGCCACAGCCATTTTCAGTGAAAAGTATGTTTAAGCTGTGTCGCCTGACAGCCGATCACTCTACATCACATTTTGTTTATTCATGGTTGTGACAAGAGTGGAGAAAGGATTCTGTCCTGCTCCTTCAAATCTTGTGCTTGCAGCCACCCCAGGGGCCCTTACCGCCTTTACTCCACTTCTGAGTCTCAGTCCCTCTAATGACATAAACGTCCCTCATTGTAAACCCAGCCATCAAAATACGGCAATGGAGAAAAATGAGAAAGGTAGTTGGACATAAGTGCCATTTCCCTTTGGATATGTAATTCCAAAGCGTTTTGAACTAAAAAAAAAATCTTTATTCAACTTTTAACCATCAGCAATGGGCACTAACAAACATTTTTTAAAGTAATCTTTACACCCAGTGTGGGGCTCGAACTCACAACCCCAAGATCAAAAGTCACATGTTCCACTGACTGAACCAGTCAAGCAATCCCCCCCAAAACTTTTTGATTTTTAAAAAATATTTATTTATATTGAGAGAGAGAGACAGATCGTAAGCATGGGAGAGGCAGAGAGCGAAGGAAACACAGAATCCGAAGCAGGCTCCAGGCTCTGAGCCCAAAGCAGGGCTTGAACTCACAAACTGCGAGATCATGACCTGAGCTTAAGTCAGAGGCTTAACTGACTGAGCCGCCCAGGCGCCCCAAACTTTTTGAATTTTTAAGTGAGATTTGATTGTTGCTGGGGGTTATATATTTCTTATTATATAGATAATCATGTTTTTAAGTTTACTATGAGGGGTGCCTGGTGGCTCAGTTGGTTAAGCACCGACTTCAGCTCAGGTCATGATCTCGCAGTTCCTGAGTTTGAGCCCCGTGTCGGGCTCTGTGCTGACAGCTCGGAGCCTGGAGCCTGCTTTGAAATCTGTGGCTCCCTCTCTCTGCCCCTCTCCCACTCACACTCTGTCTTCTCAAAAAATAAGTAAATGTTAAAAAATTAAAAAAAATAAATTTACTATGAAGTATACTAAGAAATAGATTTAAATAAATATGTTTATTCTGGCAACAACTCTTTTGGAAAGAGGAATAACAGTTTATTTGGTATGTTTGTTAATGATATTGGGTGACTTTGGACATTTTATAAGGAAGAAATGATTAAAATGCAAATGCTATTGATTATATTGGATACAAAATTTCCTATAATCTAGTTTAATTTTCTTTTTCCTCCATCCCCCTCCTCCTTTTTCCTTTTCTTACTGTGAGACTGAATTATGGGACTAGAAATGGACATTCATTGACATTGAATTTCAGGGCTGAATAGGGTTTTTGTTTGTTTTGTTTTTACTGTGTATTTATTTTTGAGAGAGAGAGAGACAGAGTGTGAGTCAGGGAGGGGCAGAAAGAGAGGGAGACACAGAATCAGAAGCAGGCTCCAGGCTCTAAGCTGTCAGCACAGAGGTCAACGTGGCACCTGAACCCACAGACTGGGAGATCATGACCTGAGCTGAAGTCAGATGATTAATCCACTGAGCCACCCAGGTGCCCCAAGCACTGAATAGGTTTTAAGTGAGTAACTGATTTAACATCCTGTCCCTGTTCTGATGTTTTCATCTCTGCAGCATCGCTGCCAAATTGTCTCTTAAAAATTGTTCTGGAAGTCCTTCTGTGCTGAGGGTGTTGCCGAGTAAAACCTTCCCTAATCCAGTAGAAGGTTTCTGGTTATGTGAAAGGGGAGCCTACCTTCCAAAAATTCTCATCTTAAATCTCATCCTATTAAATCCCGTTCTATTCTGAGAGATAAAGCTTTCAGCTTTCTCCACCCAGTCCCTGTGAATACCCCCACCCCAAACAAGAACACCTAAACCGAAGCACCAAGAACACCTCTCTCTGGGGACCCTCATCAACAATCTAGCCTATAAGAAGAGCCAAAGATTTCTGCTTTAGAAAACACCAGGGCCCTGACTTACTCATTTCTATTGCACTGTTTGCTGCTAGCTTCTGATCCCAGAAAGCCCTCTCTTTTTAAAGGAAATGACTTCTGTGCCTTCATCATCCCAGTAGGAAATGTTTTTTTAATTTTTTTAATGTTTATTTATTTTTGAGAGACAGAGTATGAGCAGCGGGAGAGGGAGACACAGAATCTGAAGCAGGCTTTAGGCTCTGAGCTGTCTGTTAGCACAGACCCCGACATGGGGCTCCAACCCACAAACCATGAGATCATGACCTGAGCCAAAGTTGGATGCTCAACTGACTGAGCCACCCAGGTGCCCCAGGAAATATCTTTTAAACTCACCTCGATTTTTGTCATCCATCATTAGCTCTGCATTCTGGGGTGTGAGATTTACTTATTTAACACCTACTATCTGCCATATACTGTGTGGTATTTTCAAATAACTTATCTCATATAATTACTAAAACAGCACTCTGAGTATGTCATCCTCCGAGGCTTACAGATGAGACAACCAGGGCCCGCGGTTCAGTTGGCTTTCCCAAGGTCATGCCACTGGGTTTGAACCTTGGTCTTTCCACCATTTCTCTCAAGGATAATCCTTGAAGGGATTCATTTATAAATGGAACCAAGATGTCTAGTCCTAGTATATCCATTTATGCCAGATGAGTCCTGGTGAATCCTTCTAGGGAACTCTTATCTAACAGAGAGAATCAGAGTTAGGGCATCGTCCTGAAACTTCAAATCTCCCTCTGTCAGTTTCATTAATAATCATAAACAGAATCCAATTTACATCTTAAAAAATGCATAGCACCCAAGGATTCGGCGTCATGCAGAAACTATTACAACAACAGATTAGAATTTTCCGCTTGTCTATAAGTCTACCATCGATCTACCATGCCCCACTTTGGAGAGGAGGGGAGGTACAGAGCTACCTGGGATCAGAAGTTAGCAGCAAATAGCGCAATAGAAGGGAGTAAGTCAGGGCCCTGGTGTTTTCGAAAGCAGGAATCTTTGGCTCCTCTTATAGGCTAGATTGTTGATGGGGGACCCCAGAGGGAGGTGTTCTTGGTGCTTCTGGGAGATGTTGACAGTTACCATCTGATTAACAGGTACATTTGTGACTGATGGATAGTCACCATGAGCAGCTAGCCCCGGTGGCTGATGGAGGAGAGGTGTTCCCTTATCATTAGTGCTGGCCTGTCCAGCATGTGGTCTCCTCTGTGGAGACAGAGTGGGAGGGGCAGGTCCTGGCACCCCTGCTTCCAAAAATCGCAGAGTAAGTTTGATTGCAGTTTTATGAGCAATAGTAGAAATGTTTGCAAAAACAGTGTGGAATTTGGGGGCAGGCATATCTACATAGAAAGAAAACCAGATGGAAAGATCTGTTTCACGTTCTCCATCATCTGGCCTATTACAGTTTCTTTAGAAAAGCAAGCTCTTATCCTGTGGGACAAGAGTTTTAGGAACAGAGAAAGGAACCTAAGTAGCTTAAAAAAATGTTTATTTATTTTTGAGAGGGGGGAGGGGCAGAGAGAGAAGGAGACAGAGCATCCCTATGCGACGATCAAACTCACAAACTGTGAGATCATGACCTGAGCCAAAGTCAGACGCTTGACTGGCTGAGCCATCTTGGTGTCCCTTAAGTGGCCTTTGCTAGCCACCAGTTCTAGATAAGATGAACAGTCAGGTGGAAGAAACACACCTGTAAAGCTGCTTCTCATGCCAGGACTTTTCTTAACTCCTGATCAAGATAGATGTGTCTCCAAGAAAAGGCTTTGTTTTAACTGTGGTGACTGTGCAGACAGCAAATCCTGTGACGGGGACTGTGATTTCTACACTGAGGGTGTTCAGCTACTACCTCAGTCCTGACCGCTGTGTGTGTGGTGTTACCCAGCTTGCCCATGGGACACCAACTCGAGAAACTGTCTTCATTCCAAGAATCGCTTTTCCCTCCTCCCTCTTGGACGACCAGTGGCCAGAGCCCCACATTCCTTAATTAGAGCGATATCAACTCTTTCCTGCAGAGAGGATTGTTTTCCCAAAGAGATCACAGTTTCCTAGAGGACTTTCTATATCAGCCCACTGCCTGACTACCTAATTATTGATTAATCCATTGATTTTCTGGAAAGTTCTTAAAATTTCTAGAAAAAAATAAAATAAAAAGGTATCCAGCCTTCTCTCCGATTATGCCTCCTCCCCTCTCCCCTACTTGTCATGGTTTAGCTACACAGTCTATTGTCATTCCCTAAAACTGCACTCTTGCCTCTCCAGGCCATATAATTACTTTCCTTCATTTCTGCTAAAAATAGCCCTTATAAATTCTAGGAAGCCATCAAAGCCAGACTGGGCCTTAGTTCTTAACCATCGAAGGGAGGGCATGGGATTCAGTAATCTGCAAAGTCCCAGCTCTACTTGGTTCCTTCTGGTTAGAGTGGATCAACAATGAAACTCCTTGCCTGCCTCTCCTCTAAGAAACTCAGACGAAGGTTTGTGGGTATGTGATAGGGCTGGCAGAGACCTTGCAACCTTTTCCAGCCTGGATCAGGGGGCAGGTGGGGACTCGGTCTGGCCTAGAGTAAATCCAGTCCATGTCCTTAAAGGTTATTGTCTTTCCTTGGCAGGAAAAGGGCTGTCCTCCAGCCAAGTTTTAATCCATGCCGTTGCATGAGGGTTACCTCAGTGTCTCCAAGGTTTGCTGGGACGACAACATCCCTGAAATTCTGCAGAGCATGCTTGTGTCTTGCAGAATCATGGCAGGACCTGCAAATGCCTGCATTTCTGTGATGGATGCACAAGTTTTAACTTCAGCTCTGAGGTCTTCATGATAACTAATTTATCTTTGCACTGGAATACAAAATGGCCTCAGCATAAAATAATATTTGAAGAACTCCGTGTTTTCAGAAAGCTGGCATGAAAAATACAAAAAGCTAGAACAAAATGTTCTTTTTTAAACCGCCTTCCTCACTCATTGAGATCAAGATTAAGAATTAGAAATAAAATATCCTGAGATTAGAAGATTATAATCTGTGGGTTGCTGATGATACAAATACCATAGTGTCATGGTCAATGCTACAACTTACTTGCATACATCACTTTAAGGACTAAAGAGTCCTTCCTTTCTGATATTTTGGCCCAAAAAATTACACAAAGAAAACCCAGTGTCATAAAGGGTATGTCAGCAACCTTGATCACTAAACTATGACATAATCCTGCAGATTCGTTTTGGGAGAGAAAAAGAGAAACTTATGAAAAATGAGGTTTCTTTGTTAGCAGTCCACAAAATTCATGTGCAGCATTTGTAAAAACTCTGGACAAGAAAAGTAGAAATCATGGGAAAATATTTAGTTAGCCGCATGCCTTCAAAATACCTTTTAAAGAGATATTTACTTGGATTCATTTCTTTTTAAAAACTTCACTCCTTTTTCATTTGTCATATGAAAAAAAAATTACCCAGAGCTTTACCTCCCTGTTTAAATTTAAAAAAGGAAAACCATTTCTCATGTTGAATGTGTGTGGTCCCGTTCTCAAATACTGTGCCTTATTTGGCATCTCCCGAGAAAATCTCCCAGTAGTGGCCTCAGAAGGTGGCTCTGGCTCTGGGGGCTGAGGTGTAGGGTGGGATGGCCGTTGACAGAGCATGTGACCAGCAGCCCATGCAGGTCCTACCTGGGGAGATAAGGTGAGGGACCTCTATCCAAACCACAACCTGACCTGAATGGGATTGTGCAGACTGGTTCTGAATTCTACTGAAGGACCCATCCCAGGGTGTTTTGTAATGATCATGTGATCGATGTGAAAAGACTTTGCACAGAGGAGGCAAGGTTAAGCCGTGGTGATTCTGGTGAGCCTGATACAAGCCACCCTTAGAGTAAGGCAGATGAGTGAAAATGAACAGAGACTGAAGACACATTTATGCTAAGCCATGCAAGGATGTCTTGTCATCTGTATACCTAGTTGATGTTCGCAGTTGCTCAGCCCTCTTCCTCGGGGTGTGGACGGAAAGGACCAGGCCCCTGCAGTGTTTTGTTTTGTTTTTTAAGGTATCCAATTAAAAAACATTTTTAAAATGTTTATCTATTTTTGAGAGTGAGAGATACAGAGCATGAGCAGGGGAGAGGCAGAGAGAGAGAGAGGGAGACACAGAATCTGAAGCAGGCTTCAGGCTCCGAGCTGTCAGCACAGAGCCAGATGCGGGGTTCAAACCCATGAACCATGAGATCATGACCTGAGCTGAAGTTAGATGCTCAACTGACTGAGCCACCCAGGTGCCCCCACTGCAGTGTTCTGGATAATCCATGACTCCTGGTGTCTTCCTACAGAAAAAAGAATCACAAGACTTTCCTTCCTGGCTTTGGGTCATAAACCATCATACAAAACCCTAAGTTGCGAGACATATTTTCAAACTTTTCTTGTATCTTTCCTAAATGTTATCCATGTGGATTGCAAAACTGAGCCCTGGTGCTGTTTCTCTGAGATGTAGCCTTCGTGACACCTTCAGTAGATCTTCAAGGGCGACCCTTTTTCAGATTTGCGCTATGGTGGTGCTCAGACTTGACATCCTTCAGCATCACCTGAGGGGTCATGAAAACAGAGACTGAGGACCTCGCCCCCAGAGCTTCAGATTCAGCAGGTCTGGGAGAGGCCTAAAAATGTGCATTCCTAACAAGCCCCTGGGTGATGTCGGTGCAGCTGGTCTGGCAAAGACTACTGCCGAAGCCTCACGATGAAGTACACAGTGAACCCACGGGACTGGTGCTTTCCGGGCACTGGAGTGGATTCATGGCATTTTTAGAATCACTGGGTTATCCCACAGTGCCGGCTCTTTGCTGGCTTTCAGTCATGTCTTGCCCCTGAAATTAGCCTGCGGGCCCTTACAATGGAGAAATTCACTTCAACACCCTGACACAAGCCCAAAGTCCAGTAGGAAGTACCCAAGTGTTCATTTTTAAGAATGAGTAAAATGGCAGGTTCCCCAGGAGAAGTGATACTTCTGCTTTTATCAGATATTTGGACACATTTCTACTCCTGATTGCGATGCTCAATGCCATTTTTTCATCAGCTAAAAAATCAGGGACCATTCTAAAGGAACTGTGCAAGCTTTTGTGTTCAGGAGAATTCCGAGCACCTTTACTAGATAGCCGAAGACAGATAAGGCACCTGTAACTTGACTCAGTAACTTCAGAGAGGCTTTGCTAATTTTATTTTATTTTATTTTTCAAATAAATGTGGTATTCCCCTGTTGGTGACTCACTTCCAGTGGCCCAGGGTTAAGGAAACCAAAGGGACCACAAGATATATTAGTTTGTTCTGAACCTTAGGGTTGGCTGTTTGCCCACAAGGTGTCTTATTCCTCATTTAAAGAGCTCAGTTCTCCACAAAATACCCTTCTGCAAATCCCTAAACACTTGAAAGCAAGCTTCCTTCATCACCATCTACCAGAATGCGGGGGGTGTGTGTGTGTGTAACATTATCTTCCATGTGCACATCACAAATGACCAGGAAGATAGAATCAATAAGCGTTAGTTGCATCTTTCTTGCCGACTGAGAAAAGGCAGTTTCAAGTTTAAACGCCCATTGTTTGCACACTTTGCTGCACATTAGAATCCCCTAGGGAGCTTTTAAAAATCCCCATTACACAGGCTACATCCTATACCAGTGAAATTGTAATTTCTGGAGACGGGACCCAGACAGACATCAGTATTTTTTAAAACTCTCCAGAGAATTCCAATATGCAGCCAAATTGGAGAACCAGTGAGGTCAGCAACAGCTTTCTGGGTAAGTTGATCTGTTGAGTCTATGACTGGGTCCTTTTCTGCAACTGTGGGGGCTGGGCAGTCTTGGAAGCAACAGGTTCACTCTTGGCTAGGAAGGAAGGCTGTGCCTCAGTTTCCCTCCACAGAAGAGCACCAGCTCAGGAGAACCGTTTCCCAGACTCACCCCTCTTTTGCTCACCAAGTGAGAACACTGGGGTGACTTTGAATCCGCTGCAATCTTGTGGTTGATTAAATGTGGCTATAGATTCTCTGTCGCTGCTCCCATGAAGAGATGAAGTCTACTTCCCCTCTCCTCTAAACTGGGCTGGTTTCATGACTTGCTCTGACCAGTAGATTGTAGCAAAAGAGATGTCACGTAAGTTATGGAGCCTGGGCCTCCCACAGACTGGAAACTTCCACCTTGGTCTCCTGAATGCAGCCCAGAGAAGGCCGTGTGGGAACCCAGGCTAGCATCCTGGAGGAAGAGCGGCCAGTCTCCCCAGACACCAGTGACCCTCCACTGGAAAGCTGCCACCGAGTGAGCCCTGTGAGACCAGCAGACCATCCACGGAATCAGGGGAAATCAGAAATTGCTGTAGTTTTGAGAGACTGCATTTCGGGGTGGTTGTTACTCAGGAATAAGGCTGAAACAAATAGTGACTCCATAAGTTATTCTCATGACTTTTGTACTTGTGCTATGAGGTCAGGCTTGCATGGCATTGCAAGTCCTGATTTTAAAAAGCACTGATTTAAACTCTTTCTTGGTGGGAATCTGTTTATTTTAAAGCAAACTCATGATGATACAGTATTTCTCACCAGGAGCCCCCGATGTGTTTTTCAGTGTGTTCATGATAATACACTTTAGAATAGACTGTACAGATATAAATAAACATAAAAAAGAAATAAAAATAAAAATAAAATAAAATAAAAAAATAAAAAATAAAAAATTAGAAAGCAGTACTTATGGATCTAAATGATATATAAGGGAATTTTCAGGATGCAAAACCGAAGGGCAGAGTATCTAAAACCTTGAGTGGTTCATTTACAAATTCCAGAAAAGAATGACTTTCTCTGAGGACCAGAGGAGGAGTTGAATGGGGTACTTCTGTACATTTCATCCTGATATAGTTTGTATTCACTCAGTCAAAAAATATCTATATATATTTTGAGTCCCTGCAATGGGGCAGGCACTTTACCGAACATTGAGGAGGTTCGGAAAAGGATGCTGTTCTCAAACTCAGGGAGCAGGTACCACGTGGTTATCCTGTCATTTCCATTTTCCAAGTTAGTAGCTGCTGACAACAGGCGTATCCCAGTGTGACGGCTGCAATTCAAATCTAGCTTTTCTGGAAACAGTCTACACAGCTCTTTAGTGCTAAGGAGGGGAGCTGCTGTTCTGATAAGCATTCCGTGGATTGATGAACGGATCAGGGAAGATGGGACTTTTCATTCAACATCCTTGACAAGGAGCTTCTACTGAGCAACATGCTCGTGTGACTCAGCCATCTAGAATCAACTCAACGAGAAGGCTTTGGCTTGCAACTGAATACTCAAATTTTTATCATTAACTCACATTATCACACACACACACACACACACACACACACACTGACACTTTCCTAAATCTACCATAGCAAAATTCCATGGAATGGATGCCTTAAGCAATATATTTCATTGACAGAAAGTATGCCTGCATTTTTTCCTCTGTCAAGGGGTTAGTCTTAGCTCTCTGCCATATGTTAAAAACTATAGGTAAAGACAAAAGGAAGGAGGGACAGCAGGTGTTTTGAAGCAGCAGACACTCCAAACTGAATTGCTGGAGGTAAAGGCCAGGAAAGCTGAGGGAAGCCTGGTGGGTGTGGGGTGGGTGGGTAGCAAAGCACTGTATACAAGGTAGTGGGTGGGCTTCTCTGCGCCAGGCTGCACACCACCAGAGTGGACATCAGTTTGTATACTTCTGACATTGGGACATGCACTTCAGTTCATTACGACGAAATCCCCACTGTCTTGAGTAAGATTGCTCAAGTTCCTATTCAGAAAGAATTGTCAAGGAGGAAATTACTTTTTTTGGCGGTTCTTTTTTTCCTTCTCATTTTTAAATTCTCCTTGATATGATAGGCAGATGAGACTTCCTTAAATGAAAGCCACATACTTCCCATTTTCTCTAATTGGAGGCTCTTCAAATAAAAAGCCAGGTCATCAGATACACACACACATAACACACATACACAAGATGTTTCTTCACTGAAGGGGAATTCTGCAGATAACTAGGAAATCTGAGAGGAGGGTGTTTGCCCAAGTCCGACAACATGTATTGATTAACACGCTCAACAGATTGTGTTATAGAATCCGATACATACTCAAGTCTGAAGAATCTTTTCACAAACAAGTTTAATGGGACTTTGGTCAACTTCCATGAAGCCAAACAGAGGAGAGGCTTCCCATTGCCTTTCCCAGAGGGCTGAGCCACCCCAGCGGGAGGTGCCACCATTCTGCTGGCCACTGGAGGAGACCAGACACTGTTTCAGAAAGGAAATATGGCGGCATCTGGGTGGCTCAGTTGGTTAAGTCTCTGACTTTGGCTCAGGTCATGATCTCGTGGTTTGTGAGTTCCAGCCCCTCATCGGGCTCTATGCTGACAGCTCAGAGCCTGGAGCCTGCTTTGGATTCTGTGTCTTCCCTCTCTCTTTCGGGCATGCCCCTCCCCTGCTCAGGCTCTGTCTCTCTCTCTTTTGAAAATAAAATAAATAAACATTTAAAAATGTTTAAAAAAGGAAGTATGAACGGATTGCCCAGGACTATGTTACATTGCAATCCTAAAATTGGAATTGTCAACAAAATGGCCTGATGAAAGCATCCAATCCCTCAGACACTGAATCCCCTAGACAGACCCGGACAAGAGGACATTGGATAGATGCTGTCCATGTCCCACAGAAGTCCCACATGGAACATCTTCTTCCCATGGGTTTCAATTTTGTAGTTCGTTTACCTTCCTGCACACTTTTGTTTTGTTCTGTTTTAGTCATGACTGGGTTGAAAATGTTAAAGAAGGCAGACTCAGAGAGCTTGCACAATATTTCAGCAATGAACCCAGCACATACAATCAACTTTACCCAGAACTCATTAAATGAGTAAAATATGTACATATTGTCTATACTGCTTTTTCTCAATAGGGAAACCACTTTCCCCTAGAAAAGGAGCCACAAGTGGGACATACATCCCACAGGAAACCTGGGTCTCTTTGTGGCAGTGAAGGTACCTGTGCGGCATGGGTGTGACCATCCAAACAGAGGGTCTTCTGATGCCCTCCCCGGGGAGCCTCATTCTGTTCCTCAACTGCTACCTATGTTCTGTTGCTAAACAGAAGAATGGGGGTCTTTTTTTGATCCACTGACAAATTTAAGTCGAGAGATGAAACTTGTTTAATTTGAAGCCCCACCCTCCATATATGTTATGAATTGGTCACTAACATTTATCTCTGTTGATATCCATTCTGTGAAGCTGTTTCATCTGGTACAAAATTACACAGATATTTTACATAAACATTTCATGGTGATCAAAACCCTTTCTTATGACTTTCAGGCTCCCTGATGCTCAAACAAAGCTCCTAATCAGACCCTGGGGGCATCTCATGCACTGGTTTGCTTCTTTGTCTCTCTGTGAGGGCAGGAGCTGTGCCTTATTAAAATCTGTATTCTCAGGGTGCCTGAGTAGCTCAGTTGGTTAAACATCTGACTCTTGGTTTCGGCTCAGGTCAGGATCTCATAGTTCATGGATTCGATCCCCACATCTCACTCTGTGCTGGCAGCATGGAGCCTGCTTGGGATTTTTTCTCTCCCCTCTCTCTGCATCTCCTGTGCATAGTCTCTCACTCTCAAAAATAAATAAACTTAAAAAAAATCTAAAATCTGTATTCTCTCCACATCGGCTGGCTCATGGGAGCATCCAGTCACGGCATGTTGAATCAATGAATTCTCATCTGTAAGCCTGAAGCAGGCATGGTTTGATTTTGCAACTAATGGTGATGGGGTGTCATCAAATCGCAGTGACTTCCCTAGTTAGGCCCATCCAGGTGTTAACCCAGAGTCAGGAGGGAGGAGGAAGCAGTCATGTTCCAGTCTGGGGACTTCACAGGAAGGGAGAAGACTTTTCCGATGTGGTACTGAGTCTGATTTTCTCTGTGGTGCATCTGGGCAGGCACTTTCTCATTATGACCAGAGAAGAGTCTATCCCTCCTTCCTCCCATAGAAAACTTTTGTAAGAATCTATAAAAGATCTAGTGATGGGAGAAGGTGGCCACAGAGCCAGGAAAATGGCTGGTCCCCTAGAGTCTCTCTCTTGTTCTTTGATGCCCACAAGCACGAAAAGAAATACCTAGTCTGAAGCTGGACAGGGAGATTCCTCACTCTTAAGTGTTAGTGAGGAACCAGTCTGTTCTAGAGAAATAGAAAGCAATGTGTCCTGATATTAGTGATCCTTGACCAGTTGTGTGGGAGGATATGAAGGCTTTCCAGTTAAAGTTCTTTCATGTCTTTCTCATAGCTGTATGGTTTACATAATAATAAGTATAACTATTTTTCTCAATAGGAAGAACTATCCCCAGTAAGAGTTGATTTTCCCTTCTGAAATTTCTAGATCTCTGCATCCTTCTTTCACTTTGGAGATTGGGGTGGTTTTGCCCTAGGACAGAAATGCTCAGTGCTGCCTGGGGAGCTTTTAATGATCCCAGACCCCTGGCTGGACCTAGGTCAATTTCTCTGAAGTCTTTGGACTCAGGCATCAGTATATTTTTAAAAGATTTTATTTGTTTGTTTGTTTGTTTGTTTTAGAAGATATTTTATTTTTTTAAACTTTTTTAATGTTCATTTATTTTTGAGACAGAGAGACAGAGTATGAGCAGAGGAAGCACAGAGAGAGGGAGACCCAGAATCTGAAGCAGGCTCTGGGCTTTGAGCTGTCAGCACAGAGCCCGACACAGGGCTTGAACTCATGGACTATGAGATTGTGATCTGAGCTGTAGTTGGACACTTAACCAACTGAGCCACCCAGGCACCCTTTATAGGTTTTATTTTTAAATAATCTCTACACCCAAAGTGGGGCTCAAAGCCACAACCCTAGATCAAGAGTCGCATGCTCTGCCCACTGAGCCAGGCAGGCACCCCAGGCATCAGTACTTTTTAAAGTCCTTTAAGGAGTTCTGACATGTAGCCAATGCTGAGAGCCACTACTTAGAGTCTACTACAGCCCTCAAATGTAAAGCTTTTGATAAAAAGAAAAATAAGGCCAAAGATTTAAAAGAATTGGAAAAAGTATATATATATTTTCACATTCTTGTATCTCAAAGGCTACCAAAGGGATTTTTTCTCCTTGAACTTTCCATTAATAAAAAACAAAACAAATTAATACTGAAAACAATGATGAGAAAATTCAGCCCAAAGTAGAATTTTACAGAAAGATATGGGCAAGTGAATTAAAAAAGAAAACACACACACAAAGACTGTCATTGAAAAAAATGCTTTTACAGGAATTTCCTTTTAAATCTGCTTGCAATCAATGTCTCATTTCAAAGATGGATAAACAGCATTTGCCAAAAAGTCCCACCTCTGGCTATTGCTAAGAACCTCAGTGTCAAGTGATGGAAATGCCCACGGCAGAGTTAACTCAGTCTGACTCAATGTGGGTTTTAAAGAAGAAATTAACAATTTTTTTTTAACAGTAAGAGCACAAATGGGTAACAAAATGACTGGCAGCTGTATGACTATATGAGTTGAAAAGAATTATCTGAACACCTAGGAGTGATGGCTCATCTTGCAAACACAACTTTCTGAAGACTATATGAACCCTATCTTTTGGTGGCAGAAGAAATGTGTGTCTCCAGCTGGTTAGATCTAGTCTGATGGAGAAAAAAACGGGGGCACACGATCTGAGTTGTGGACCCTGCCCAAGCGCATCAAGAATTTGTTCATCTTTTGCTTTGCTTTAATCTGACACAAAACACTGACATCACTGATTTTTTTTTAATGTTTATTTTTGAGAAAGAGAGAGAGAGCGTGGGGGAGAGAGGCAGAGAGCCTGGGGGATGGAGGGTCCGAGGAGGGCTCTGCGCTGACAGCAGAGAGCCCCATGCAGGGCTCAAACTCACAAACCTCTAGATCATGACCTGAGCTGAATCGGACACTCAACCGACTGAGCCGCCCAGGCACCCCCGACCTCACTAATTTTTAAGGCAAAAGCTTCCCAGTGGCTCCAGCAGAAATCCCTCAGGCTGGCCTGCACGCGCCCCCACAATGGGGTCACGCCTTGCCTTTCCATCACTGTACCGCAGGGCCCCTTAGTGGGCTGGTGTTCCTAAAACCTTCCTAGTGAAGAGACGCAGTGACAAATGAGAACCCAAGCCTCCCAAACTCTTCTGAGTGTTACTTTCCTACCATTGCTGGCCTTATCCTAGAGGCTGAGCTCTCTGTGAGGCAAATGTTTCTCAAATTTATTTATTTATTTTTGAGAGAGAGAGAATGAGCACAAGCAGGAGAGGGGCTGGGGTGGGGGGGAAGAGTGGGGACAGAGGACCCGAAGCAGGCCCTGCACTGACAGCCGAGAGCCGGCACATCTACCAGCCCGATGTGCAGCTTGAACCCACAAACTGTGAGATCGTGACCTGAGCTGAAGTTGACGCTTAACCAACTGAGCCACCCGGGCGCCCCTTGCCTTTTCACTCTTAAAACGTCTAGTAAAGTTGAGGTGCAAGGTGGTGCTTAGTGCCTGGGTCATGCTGGTTTCTTGGGTTACTTTTGACTGAGCACATTTGTAAGGGAATTGGAGCAAAGCACCTCAGGACTCAGCCCTGCTGGAATTGCCCCTAATGAGTGGAGGAGAGGGGCATTCTTTGTTCAACACCTCTGTCACATGGCTGGCTCACTGCAGGGACCGTGCTCACGATGGAGGCGAGGAAGGACCCGTCAGATGCAAAGTCTCGCTCAGCTCTCCTGCCGCATGGCTGGTGTCCTGTGCATGTGGCCGGTGCTTTCGTGCCTCTGGACCTTTGCTCCTCTTCCCCTGTGCCAGAACGTCTCCAAAGGCCCAATCCTGCCTCTTCCTGCAAGGCCAGCTCAGATGCCACCAACTCCACACCCCCAAATCCTCCCTTGTTTCTCCCGACTTGAGGTAAACCACCTCTCATGGGTTGAATTATGTCCCCTAAAAAGATACATCTAAGTCCTAACTCCCTGTACCTGTGACAATGTGCTTGTCTAGAAATGGTCTTTGCAAACGTAGTTAAGGGAAGGATTCTGAGACGAGCTCATCCTGGGTTAGGGCGGACCCTCCCTCCAGTGAAGGAGGTCCTTATAAGAGACAGAAGACAGACACAGAGGGGAGGCCATGTGAAGGTGAGGCGGAGGTTGAACTGATGTGTTTACAAACCAGGAACACCAAGGATTGCCAGCAACCACGAGAAGTTAGGAGACGACCTGGAACAGATTTTCCCTCAGAGCCTCCAGAGGGAGCCCACCCTGCCGAGCCTTCAGTTTTACCCTTCTGGCCTCCAGAATGGTGACAGGATAAATATCTATCATGTCAAGCCTCCCAACTCTGTGATGATTTGTTACCCATGGCCTCAGGAAGTGAATATGCTTCCTGTCTCTGGACTCTCCTACCACTCCATCTGATCTTCTCCCGAGACCCATCAGTTCTGACCTCACATTTTATCTTCTCACATACACGTCGCCTTCTCCCACCAGATCCGGCCGGACCACCCTTCGGGTCTCCTGGGATGCTGTCCGGTGGGTTGGTGGATCTGATACCGTTTGCAGGGTGCTGCGGGGGAGGGGTGGGGCACAGACCAGTACATTCTGACAGTGACTGCAGCAGGTCTGGGGAGGGCTTCAACGCAGAGGCCGCTCTTCCCTTCCAGGTGGGGGCCCGCCCAATTCTGACCCTACTCTGAGGCCTCTTTGTCATTTCAGAACTTTGGGGTGTCCTCCCCCAACCTCTCTGGTACATTCCAGGCAGCACTGGGTGAGAGGTTCCTGCCTCTGTGTTTCCCATGAAAATTATTATTATTATTTGATTATTCCCATTATTAAAGTGCATGCCTAGCTCACTATTTGAATGATTTCTTCAAGGCCTCTCTTCACCAGACTTGCAGCCTGTTAAGGTCAGAGGCCATGCCTTATTTTCCTTCAAATTTCCTCAGCCCAGGACTGATGACATATTCATGTGCAGTGAGTATTATTTAAAGCTCTTAAGGATTTGGTCTCCAGCTAGCTTTTCAGGGTCATTTTGTTTTATCTGTTCATTCTGACTGTCCCTCACCCCATCCCCAACCTTCCCACTACGATCCAGTGAAACCAATTTCGTAGTTAAGCATTGAATTGTCCACCCCTCAGCCCCCTCAAATTGACATGTTGAAGCCCTAGCCCCTAGTACCTCAGATTGTGGCCTTTTTCAGAAAGAATACATTTACAGGGATAATCAAGTTACAGTGAGGTTGTTAGGATGGGCCCCAATCCAATATGACTGGTGTCCTTATAAAAAGGGGAAATTCCCGGGTGTCTGGGTGGGTGGCTTAGTTGGTTAGCATCAGGCTCTTGATTGCAGCTCAGGTCATGATCTCAGTGGCGTGGGATCGAGCTCTGCCTCAGACTCCACGCTGAACGTGGAGACTGCTTGGGGCTCTCTCTCGCTCTCGCTCTCTCTCTCTCTCTCTGTCTCTCCCCATCTCCGCATCTTTCCCATTTACACCCTCTAAAATTAAAAAATAAAAAAATAAGGGGAAATCCAGGCACAGAGACACACCTAAAGGGAGGCGACATGAAGACAAAGCAGGGAGACAGCTATCTACAAACCAGGCAGATAAGCCTGGAACAGGTCTGCAGCCTCTCGAAGGACCCAGCTCTGCCAACACCCTGATCTTGGACTTGGAGCCTCCAAAACTGTGAGACAATTAGTTTCTGTTGTTTGAGCCATGCAGTCTGTGGCCCATGGTTGTGGCAGCCTGAGTATATCCTCCTCCTCCTCAGGCCACCCAGCCTCTCCCTCGAGCCTTAGCATATGCCATTCCCTGTACCTGGAATGTTCTCACATTACTGGTGTACAACACTCAACTTCTGCTCTGGCTCTGTGCTAGGAGAGCTTACAAGCATTACCTCACTTAATTCTCCCAGCAGCACAATACTTGGAAGTTCTTTATTTTTTTGTATTTTTTAAATGTTTATTTATTTTTGAGAGAGAGAGAGACAGAGCATGAGCAGGGGGAAGGGCAGAGAGAGAGAGAGGGAGACACAGAAGCTGAAACAGACTCTAGGCTCCGAGCTGTCAGCACAGAACCCAACGTGAGGCTCGAACTCACAAACTGCGAGATCATGACCTGAGCTGAAGTTGGACACCTAACTGATTGAGCCATCCAGGCACCTCAGAAGTTCCTTTTTTATTTTTATTTTTTATTATGTTTATTTATTTTTGAGAGACAGAGAGAGACAGAACATGAGCAGGGGAGGGGCAGAGAGAGAGGGAGACAGAATCTGAAGCAGGCTCCAGGCTCCGAGCTGTCAGCACAGAGCCTGATGTAGGGCTCAAACTCATGGACCATGAGATCATGACCTGAGCTGAAGTTGGAGGCTCAACCGACTGAGTCACCCAGGCGCCCCTGAAGAAGTTCCTTTTTTTCAAAAAAGTTTTTTTAAGTTTATTTACTCATTTTTGAGACAGAGAGAGAGAGAGAGTGAGAGAGAGCATAGCATGGAAGGGACAAAGAAAAGGAGAGAGAGAATCTCAGTCTCTGCACCATCACCGCAGAGCCCATCTCTGGGCTTGAACTCATGAGATTATGACCTGATCAAGATCAAGTGTGGGGATGAGCACTGGGTGTTATATGGAAGCCAACTTGACAATAAACTATTAAAAAAAAAAAAAAAGAGTTGGACGCTTAACCAACTATACCACCCAGGAGCCCCTGGAAGTTCCTTTTTATAAAAAGAAGTGTTGCATCTGCTGGTTGGCCTATCCTGACATTATAGTTGGAATTAATCCCAGCAAATCAAAAAAAAGAGCAGTTACATGATTTCCTGGTATCCCAGTGACTACACTGAAGGAACCGGTCAAAGGGCACAGCCATCCTTGGGTGCTATACCTTGGCCTGGCTTGACACTGGGGGATCTCTTAGTCACCTGATATTGGATGTGGTGGCACTTCCAACATTAGTAAGACGGAACATTTTTTTTTTGTGACTTAGAGGAAGCCATTCTGGAAACTAAAAATCTGTGACGTCCTGCTTGAAAGACTCTTACCTCATGTGACTCCAGGGCATCTGTGTCAGAAGGGAAGTGGATGATGTATTCTATGTCAAGTACTCAGAATGGTGTCGAGCATGGAGCAAGGACTGTGTACCTTAACTGCTGGCTGTTATTGATATTATTCTAAGACTTCCTTGCCAGGGGAGTGTGTCACAAACGTTAACTTGGGCTCCTCCCTTGTGTATGCGAGCTGATCCTATGAATTTCAGAGTTATCTACCATCAGGATAAAATATAAACTTCACCTAGAATATTGCAGCAAAGGAGGGAAGGTGACACCATATTAGCCCTTTCCTGCCAAGCCCCAAATCTGTGGCTACAGCCTCGCAGGACCTTCTTCCCATGTAGTGATGTTCAACAAACATCTCAGTTCTCATGCACAAGTCTAAACTTTTCAAGTATAAATTGAAGTTCTTCATGGCTGCCAAGGGACCTCTCTTCTTGGCCCCTTTTTTCACAGGTGTATCTGCTCTACACCACAAAACTCTTCTCCCCACTTTACCATTAAGTGTTTTGCCAGAACAATTTGAAGCAAGGAGGGAGATTGTTGAAAAATTTCCAGTCACCCCTAAGAGACTGAGATCAGAAACTGTGATGGATGGTTCTAATCTTACCAATCATCTTGGCAGTGAAGCCTATCTTCACTGATCTGGATATTCCGCTGCACACACACACACACACACACACACACACAATTAGCAGCCAGCATTCATATCCCTCTCCGGAATTTTACTTAAGCTGCTTTATTTCTTAATCCTCAAAACCATGTGTGGCAGCAACTCATTTATTTCTTCTCATAGTTCTATACAGCAGATATAGTTTACTTCCTTAACAGTTGAGGAAACTGAGGCTCAGAAATGTGGGAGAATTTGTCCCTGGAAAATAGGCAAGTGTCGACAGATCTAGAATTCCAATGTAGGTCTTCTTGGTCTCATGTTCTGAAGCATTTGCAAATCTCCATAGAGTGTCTCAGCCTGGGAGAACTGGAGTCAGGAGACTATCTAGACGGGGAGGGACAGACTGATGAAGTCCACTGAGAGGGTCCCCTATACAGGGTCTCTCCAGATGGGTGGAATTCCTTAGTCAGAGTCTCTGTTTCCAGCTAAGGCATGTTTACAAAAGGTGGCCATCAGACCCCAAGGACCTTATGTTGGGGGCAACACAGGAGCACTGCCCATGTGGGTCCCTCACTTAGATGAATCCTGGCAGCTGATCGAGAGCACAGGTGAATATGGATGGGGCAGAGAGATGAAGAAGGCTTCATGGAAATCACCAGAAAGGAGCAGGAAGATTCAATTCGATTCAACACATCACGTATTTTTTTATTGCTATTATGTGCCAGCCTCTGGGCTTGTGGGCTGGGGCTACCTGCTGCTGAGCAAGGTGGAGACGGAAGAAGACCCAGCTCTGTGTGTGGATTATGAAGGTCAGTGGGGCAAATAAAGATGATGTCAAGGAAAAAACAGACCGATTTTTACGTTACTGCCCTTTCTGAAGTTCTTGTCCCTTTGACACAGCTGACATGGACAACCATTCCCAAAGCAAAGAAGGATAATTATAATGCCTATGTGCATATATGCATATAACGCTGCAGACCCTTCCCTATCGATCGTTGATTCGTCGGAGGACTTTTCACATTTTCATGTCTGTTGTAACAGTCCTGAATTAATTAAAGGGCCAGGGCTCTCCTGAGGATCTTAATGTTGTACGCCTACAACTGAACTTGGCAGCACTCACAGAAACTCAGTGGCACAAGGGTTAAAGGTCAGAGTGAAGGAGAGAGCATTTCCTTGACCAAGAATGTCACTGGTTTTGCCTTCATCCTGTTCTACCTCTTTGTCCTCGGAGACTACCCCCAAGGCAGAGAGATGCAGCTTCTGTTTGAATTCGTAGCTCCTGGAATTCCTGGATAAAAGACCATGAGAATTTGGTTTGTATTCTCCATTCAACTCTGAAGTACAGTGGCAATGTTCCAAGTTGAGCCAGCCACCTTGTGAGACCCCCTGAGCAGCCTCAATTTAGAAGCTTAGTCTTCTTGTCTTCTTTTCTATCCATGTCCGTCGTTTGATTAACCATCTATTTGGTATCCGGACAGTGTTTGGAAAGAAAGGACGAGCACTAGCAAACATTTCTGGAAATGCAAATGGGAGGCATGTGAAGAAGGAGCCATCAGCCGGTGTGACTTTACTTGACACTCACTGGCACAGAGGACTTCAGATTTCCTCCAGATCCCCAGTTCCAAGTGGAGAATGCACTTGTATTTTAGATTTGGCATAGCGCTAGGGCTCTGGCATCCTAGAGCTGAGTGGGGACCATCCCCACCGGGCCCCTGTCTTCTGCAATGACATAGTCAGTGGCCAAGTGTTGTAGTTGTTGTTTTTAAGTTTATTTACTTATTTTGAGAGGGTGGGGGTAAAGGCAGAGAAAGAGGCAGAGAGAGAGAATCCTAAGCAGGCCGTCAGCACTGTCAGCACAGACCCCAACATGGGACTTGAAGCCACACATTTTGAGATAATGGCCTGAGCCAAAATCAAGAGGTGGACACTTAACTGAATGAGCCACCCAGGCACCCCAGAATATGGTATTGTGAATACACAGAGAGGAAAGTGAGAAGAAATACATGGCATTAGAATTAGTCTTTTTAAATTTTTTCTCTTTTTTAGTGTGTGTGTTTTTTTGAAGCAGGATCCCTGCCCAATGTGGGGCTTGAACTCATTACCTTGAGACTGAGAGTCACATGTTGTACTGACAGCGCCAACCAGATGCCCCTCCAAGTGTTTTGACAATAAAAGCAATAATAATAAATGAGGGTTATTGTCTTCTCCATTACTTTTTTTGAAAGCACCAAGAGTCGGCAAAAGGACATTTCCCCTCAGCTCATATTTAGGAGATTCCCAGCTTTGTTGTACGTATAAATAAAAAGCATAATATGATAGATCAAAAGAAAACCAGGCAGAGAGTAAGTAGGCACTTAATAACGAGAAGAAAAGCTTACAGAAGAATCGGAACTTACCAGACACTTTGAAGGATGAATAAAGACTCATGAGTACACAAGGCTGTTGAAACATTCCTTCTTGACAAGGACAAACTTGTAAGTTTCCCCTTCAATTTTAGTAGCCACCACCATGTACCAAAACATAATTATTGTGAAGCAGGGAAGAAACAAATCCTGAATGTGTAGGAAATAGTCACCCTAGAAGTAAGATACTTCTTGGCTTCTGGACTCTTCTCAAGCTCTTTTTCTATGAAGCTCCTAACTTGGATTCAACAGAACTGTGGGAAGGGGATAGTAGTGGCTTTGGCTGGGGATGAAAGAGCAGAGTGCCAGGGGTGAGGGTGGCCCTCCCCACGCCTGATTTAGGAAAGGAGGATCGCTCCATCTAGAGGAGGGCAGACTTGAGCTGAATAAGATGAATAGACTAAATAGTCAGTGCAAAACAAGGGACCCATAAATATCATTTAACCTCAGCATATTTTCAAAATATTTCAACCATCCCCAAAGCACATGGCAGCTCTAATACATAACAGTGAACTTCAATGATGCCGGGGCATCTGGAGGGCTTGGTTGGTGGGGAGGGAAAGGTTAAGGGCAGAAGAGAGGGCAGGGGCAGGTCATCTTTGCAATTTTTCCATGTTTCCAAAGATCAACAGAAGGGATTCTGCTGGCCATCTGCAAAAAGCCGAGTTTTTCTGCAGGGCAGGCTGACCTGACATCTGAAATATATGGATTTGCAACAATACTTTTCTGCTTGAAATAATAAATAAGAACTACCATTGCATTGGGTTTTCCCCTCTCTCATTGCCACCAGGGCACCTCAGATTATTTGGACTGCAGAGATCCAGGGCAAATGGCCAGTGGCATCCCCAGTTTAGGCACCAAACAAAAAGTGGCCATACATTTTTCTATGGTTCTTATCATTTGGAAATTTGCTCTCTTCAAAGATGGCGCCCATGCCAAGTGATCACAGGCTGTTTCTTTGGAAGTAAACAGACGTCAAAGGCTTCCTCCAGAACTTATTTTTGTAGCAGCTGGAGTGCATCAAGGATCCAGACTTTGCTAGACACTTGGTCTTCAGTGCCTTCCCCCAAGCACATTTTTGTTTCCAAGGGAGCTGTAGTTTGTCACATGTGACCTGTCAAGAGCAGTAAGAGATGCTGGGTGGTTTTAAAGTTTTTAAATTCATTTTAAGAGAGAGAGAGAGAGCATGCAAGCTGGGAGAGAGGCAGAGACAGAGAAAGAGAGAGAGATTGAGAGAGGGAATCCAAAGCAGGCTCTGTAGTGTCAGCATGGAGCCTGAGGTGGGGCTTGATCTTACAAACTGTGAGATCTGGCCTGTCATGACATGAGCTGAAATCAAGAGATGGACACTCAACCAACTGAGCCACCCAGGTGCCCTGATACTGGGTGTTTTTAAACTCAGACTCCTGAGGCAATCCCATCCTTCCCCAATTTGAAAATTTTCAAAATATCCTCCTGGTTCTCAACGGCTGCCCTCTTCTCCTACTTCCTCCTGCCCCCACCCCCACCCCCACCCCCAGGCCAGCCTGCTGTGTGTT
>NW_027528624.1:4801616-4816757 GCF_008692635.1 Crocuta crocuta
CCCACCACCTTCTCAAGGGACCAGAAGGCTGGGTTACGTTCGTTTGTTTGTGTTATTTTGGTTTGTCTCTAGGTGGCTGTGCAAACTACAAGCCAAATACACAGTTCTCCCTTTTTTATAAATTCAGTTGATGGCAAAACAAAAGGGCACTTCAACCCAGCAAGATGTGGTGCTTTGTATTCATGTGAAGGAGAAAGAAAATCAAGAAATGGTCAATGTCTGGGGAGCCCGGGTGACTCAGTTGGTTGAGTGTCTGATTCTTGATTTCAGCTCAGGTCATGATCCCGGAGGTGTGTTGGGCTCTGTGCTGAGCATGGAGCCTGCTTAAGATTCCCTCTCTCTCCTCCCCCTCTGTCCCCTCCCCTGCTCACACTCTCGCTCTCTGCCTGTCTCTCAATCTCTAAAATAAAAAAAGTTAAAAAAGAAATGGTCACTGTTTTTTCTCCTGGGAGATGAGGGGGGGGTTGTCCCCCCAAATCCTCTCTTGGCTTATGTTTTGGACTTCGTTTTTATATTTGTTAAGATAGAAGGTGGAATCATAACCCATGAAGTAGTGACGGGGTACCAGTCATTAAAACATGACCTCCAGTGGGAGGAATTGATGGGCTAGTGCAGGAGGGGAAGGCACAGAGTGGGGCCTTTCCCTGCGACAGGGTTCCATGTGATGTGCGGCGTGGTGAAGCTTGTCTGAAGGACCTGACATCTTGCCTCACTCAGAAGGGGTTATGAAACAGAATTGACTCAATATGTTGTGTTAGATCTTCAGCTGATATATCAGCAGCCTAGAGCACCGGGAAAGATGCTCTCACATGCTCATGGAAAGTACTGCATTGCTATTCTAGGGAGACACTCCTTTGAGCAAAGGGGGATGGCCTTTCTCGGCTGAGAGAAGATGGCAGCTGAATGGCAATGCTGTCTGAGAATAGGTTAAGAAATCCAGGGGGCCAGGCTGGCAGTCCCTCTGGCTAGGGAGATATAATTAAAAAGCTGGATTATCTACAAGCTTCCCCTCAGTGAGGCTGATTAAACAACTGTGGAATGCCTACATAGCTGGGGAGAAAAATAGGTAAAAGTGAATTGGATCCCCTTTCCTCAGCTAATGGATGTGACCTCGCTAGTTTCATTGAGTTTCGTCAAACAGTGATGAAAAAATGGAATTATGCCTTAGACAGTACTCATGGGTCAAGAATCCCACAGTTATTACTAATAATACAGTTCTAGCATTTTTGCTTCCTGTTGCTGCAAATTAAGGTCTTCTAGGAGGCTTTATTTTATAAGGGGAGAATGCTTCCCCAGGGGACCCAACAGTGAATGATTCCTTCTAATTGGCAGTTGAGACACCCAACTGACAAGTTGGGGCTCCTCATGCCTCTGAACCAAAAGGTAAAGAAGGGAATTCTCTGTGGAATAAGAGAAGTCATATATCTTGGTCTCTGCCCCCAGTTTCTGGCACAGAGCTCCTAAAATGCTTATAATTTCCTAAGTGATAAGAGCATTTAGGAGCATCTTTTGTTCTGGCATTTGGTCTTTGATCCTGGTTCCTGGCACAGGGCTCCTAAATCCCTTGCAATGTGTTGGGTGATTGGAGAGTTTTTGTCCTAATAAAGTGACTTTTGGTGGGCTCCTGAATAGCTTCAAAGTGGAGGCTGATCACCAGAAAGCCAAGACACAATTAGAAACATGGAACTTTTATGGGCGCCTGGGTAGCTCAGTGGGCATCTGACTTTGGCTCAGGTCATGATCTCGTGGTTCATGGGTTTGAGCCCCGCTCTGTGCTGACAACTCAGAGCCTAGAGCCCGCTTCAGATTCTGTGTCTCCCTCTCTCTCTGCCCCTCCCCCACTTGGCGCTCGTCTCTGTCTCTCTCTCAAAAATAAATAAACATTAAAAACATTTTTTAAAAAAAGAAACATGAAACTTTAGCCCCACCTCTCATCCTATGGGAAGAGGAGAGGGGCCAGAGACTGTGTCAAAGACTGATCATGCCTATGTGATGGAACCTCCATTAAAGTCTCAAAAGCATGGGGTTTGGAGAGTTTACAGGTTGGTGAACACCTCCACATGCTGGGAGGTGGCGCACCCTAATATCATGGAGACAGAAGCTCCCATGCTTTGTACCCTTCCGAACTTTGCCCTATGTGCCTCTTTATCTGGCTGTTTATTTCTATCATTTATCATATCCTTTGTTATCTAGGAAGCCAGTAAATGTTTCCCTGAGTTCTGGGAGCTGTTCTAGGAAATGATTGAACCTGAGGAGATGGGTAGTTGGAACCCTGATTTATAGCACTGGTGACAACCTGATCCTGGAACTGGCATCCGAAGTGAGGGAAGTCCTGTGGGACTCTCTGAACCTGAGGAGTCTGCACTAACTCTAATTAGTGTCTGAATTGAATTGAATTGTAGTATACCAGGCTGGTGTCTCAGAGAATCATTGGGTGTGTGGGAAAATCCACAATCTGATGTCAGAAGTGTTGTGTGGTAGCAGTGTGAGAGTCAAAGAGAAACACTCAGTTTTCCCTGCCATGAACCTACAGGCTGTGGTAGGTCATGCAACCACCAAGAGGAAATTTGGTTGTTTCAGCACTATGAGGGCAGGGAGGTCTATGTCTGGAATGCAGAGGATTTTCTGGGTTGTTCCTTAGTACTTCTGTGTCCAATGGAAAACTATAGCAACCAAAGAAGAGGAGGGCCCCGGAGGATTCTGACCCCTTTGGAACAAAGCACAGAATGGATCACGGAGGAAAGGAGTTATACCAATTAACCAGTTAGAGAGGAAGACGGTAGAAATCAGATTTATTTCCTCACATGCTCTTTCTGTGTGTGCATTAGTATGTGCATATATATTCACGTAGCTCTTCAGCTCTTTACGACAGTGAACACATTTTGCTGGGGGCTAGCTTACTGCTTAGTCTTTAGGTAAGACAACATTTGGTTGGGAATGTGATTGAATTTGAGGAATAATTACCCATGTCTTGTCTGCATCTTTAAGCTTTGCTTCTTTTTTCCCCTCCCTTCCTGCCTTGTATTGAATTGATCAAATTTTCTTTTACCTCCCCAAAGCCCCCTCTAATTGTTTGAAAAGCATACATTCTATTTTTATTATTTATGAGGTCATCCACTGAGTTTTAACATGCATACTTGACTTATGTTTTCTAGAGGAGATTTGTGTTTCTATCATCTTCTTGAACAGGAATGATTTAGCTTCTTTCTGAACTCTTCCATATTTTTATGGTATTAGCATCTATTATATGAACTCCCCACTGAATTTAAGCCACACTCGATTATCCCTTATTAGTATCAGTACCAGTCAGTAACAACTTAGATTCTGTAGGGCATTTTACTGGTTTATTTGACTGCCAGTATTTTGGAGATCTTCATCTTTTCTTTTGTATTCAATTTCCTTCTTGTCATATTAGTAATCTTAGTAATTTTTTCAGCAAGACTCTGTGGGCACTCAACTCTCTTTGTCTTTGTATGTCTAAAACTGTCTTTAGCTTTAGATTTTTAACTTTGAATGGTAAATTAGCTAGAATTTAGATTTCTGTAATGACAATTGTTTCCCCCTGAGTATCTAAAAGATAGTACTCATGGCCTCTGGCATCTACTTTGGCTTCTTAGAAACCACTTGTAATTTAATTATTATTCCTTTGTAGCTCATCTGTTTTGTTTTCCTTTAGATAAGTCTAGATTTTCCTCTTTACCTTGGATATTCTGCATTTTTATTACCATGTGCCTACATGTGTTTATTTATACTGCTCTAGATTTAGTCTACTTACATAATATGAAGACATGTTTTTCCTGCCTTTGAGAAAAATTCAGCTCTTATCTCTTGAATATTGACTCTCCATCTCTCTTTTATCTTCTTGTTCTGTTCTAGAGCTCTGATTAGACATATACTGGCCCTTTGATTCTACCCTGTGTCTTTTATATCTCACACTTTATCTTTCTGAACTACATTTTAGGTCATTTCCTTAGTTCTGTATTCTAGTTTGCTACTTTTCTCTTCAACTCTATATAACTTAATGTTTATTTATTTGAGAGAGACAGACAGACAGACAGACAGATAGAATCCAAAGCGGACTCTAGGCTCTGAGCTGTCACCACGGAGCCAAGATAGAGCTCGAACCTATGGACCATGAGCTTATGACCTGAGCTGAAGTTGGACGCCCCAACCAACTCAGACACCTAAGCGCCCCTTAACTTACTATTTAACCCACCTATTGAGACTTAATTTCCATGCTTTTTATTTAGTTTGCATAGTTTCTGTTTGAGTTTTTGGGGAGGGATCAATTTATCTTTTTCCCTCTGCACTATTTTGTTATTATATATTTCTTTTTTTACCCGTAAGTGTTTTAAATTTATTTAGAATCTCTTCAGATTGTTTTATTATCTTTGGTTTTGATGTACAAATGTTACCATTTATTGTGTTTACTAACTGCCCATTTTGGGATTTGTTTCCTAATGTGATTTGGATTCTGAACTCATTTTTAGGAAGGGTTGTTTTCAATGGGAGGCTGTTGTTTATGAGAATATTCTTACAGAGCAGTTTGGTATTTCATAGAAGTCTCTAGTAAAGCATCTACAGGTATCTTTAACCAGATGCCTTATCTGGCTTCTCATCAACCAGAATGGAACCACGTGTCTGTATGTCTATTCCTGAGCCAATCCTAAGAGGAAGGAATTACTATTAGGCCAATCAAGTTCACCCCAATTCAGCTGAGGGTTGTTCAGTTTCTTCTTAGGAATGCAGGTGGCTTAGAAGGAGTGGACACCTATGAAAAATCAGATTCTATTAGAAAGAAGAAATGGGAAGCACCCCTAGGTAGTTCAGTTGGTTAAGCATCTGACTTCAGCTCAGGTCATGACCTCACGGTTTATGGGTTTGAGCCCTGTGTTGGGTGCTGTGCTGATAGCTCAGAGCCTGAAGCCTGCTTAGATCCTGTGTCTCCCTCTCTCTCTCTCTCTCTCTGCCTCTCCCTAACTTGTGCTCGGTCTCTCTCTGTCTCTCAAAAATAAAGGTTAAAAAATTTAAAAAGAAGAAGAAATGAAATATGTATACTCACACTGTGGCACTCCTAGAGATTTCAAATTTGCAGACACTTAGGAGTTAACTCAGTAGAGAAATTCTTCAATAGTTGTGGAAGGAGAGGGGAGAAAAAGAATATTTTAAAAAACCTCAAATAACCGTAGGACATATTTTGGTGGACTACCATTTACTATGTTCTCCAGAAATGCCTCAGATTTTCATGAAAGGCCACTTTCCACTGTGTGCCCTTCTTTCGTCTTTTTCCCCTTCTATTTACAGAAAAAAAAAAAGTATGAGAGCCATTTGACAAAGAAAACGTAAATAAAATGATCTCTAAATTTCAGATCTGGCAAAACAAAAGTGTAGCATTAACAATTATTTGAATTAATCTGTGAGGACACTGTGATCCTTTGAAGGGTTCAAAGTCATTTGAAGAAAGGAAAAGTCATATTCACATTTTGACGGCCCTTGGTCATACACATAGTAGTTAAGTAAGAACATTATGGAGAGCAGAGTGTCTGGCTCCTGATTCTGGCATCCTGGCCAGCCACACAATACTGGCATCAGGTCTTTAACAGAAGTAACCAAGGTAGGGCGAAAGCTCTGCAAAGTTTTGCTATGACTGGTCTGTCTTCCTCTGTTCAGTCAGTATTTGATTAGTGCCTACTATGTGTCAGGAATTAGAGTAGGTAGTGACAGGCTAAGTAATGAACATTAGAGCTGACTGTAGGGAAAAACACTATGTCAGACTTTGTTTTTAAATCTATGAATATTTGAATTTTTCATTACTCACAGAGATATGTACCACTTTATTAAAAAGTAGCAGCAATACTAATCATAGCGGTAGTTGCTAAAATACCCCAAATTCAACATTGTAGATATTTAGACTCTCCATTTGCTTATGTGACTTCTTCCTGCCATTCTCCCATTCATTTATTCAACTGAAGTTAGACAAGGTGGCAGAGAAGACCTCTCCACAAAGGTAACAATGGAGGCTGAGACTAAGTTAAAGGATGGTTGGATTAGTGGAGGTTGGCTGAGGCAAGAAGAATGTTCCAGAGAACAGAAGCAGCATATGCAAAGAACCTAAGATGGGAAAGAGTGTACCCCCTTATTGTATGAAAGCCACCCAGGAGCCCAGCCCCCATGCCCCTCAACCCCCTCTGGTGTTCCCAACGACGTCCTCTTGGGCTTTCTCCTTAGTCTTCTTCTTGGTTGTGCCCTGTCTCCTCTTACTACTTTCTCCTTTCACCCTTGCTTGTGTTCCTTCATCTCACATCTCTCCTATCTTCTTATCATTTCATCCTTAAACTGTAAGTCTGCCTGGAAACTGGTTGTTTTCTGGCCATAATGTAATTGTTTAAGCTGAAATCTATTGAGTCTGTGAACATGCTTGGAATTGTTGCTGGTCTTCCTGTAAACCCATGTTTAGACACCATATTGCAAACTTGTCATGATCTCATATATAAATCCTGTGAGGAAATCAGCATTTGTTCATCATGTCGAAGTTTGCATGATGCCTTTATGCATGTTACCTCATGTAATCTCAGCCCTAACTTGTCGAGGAGATGTTCTCATGAGAAGATCAAGGTTGTAAGGACTTTGCTGAAATCTAAAGGCTAATAAATAGTGGATGTGAGTCTGAAACTCAGGCCTTCTGACTCCAAATCATCTCTTTGCCTTTTCCATAGACCATACCATTGCCCTGAATAAAGACTGCAGATTTAGGGGCGCCTGGGTGGCTTAGTCGGTTAGGCGTCCGACTTTAGCTTAGGTCACGATCTCTCGGTTCATGGGTTCGAGCCCCGCGTCCGGCTCTGTGCTGACTGCCAGCTCAGAGCCTGGATTCTGCTTTGGATTCTGTGTCTCCCTCTCTCTCTGACCCTCCCCTCCTCATGCTGTCTCTCTCTCTCTCTCCTAGAAATAAATAAAAATATTTTTTAAAAAATGTTGCAGGTTTAATTTTAATAACTACAGGACATCTTCCACAAGGCTTACATTGAATAGGATTCAGGGTCTTGGTTGATTTTTGAGATTGAAACTCTTTAATTTAGATCAACTATCCTTCAAGATGGCATGTACAGAACAGATTAAATAACTCATTTTTATCTCCTCCCTCCCCACAGAACTAGGGTCGTATCTATTTGTTCAGTTGACTTTTTGTTCAACTGATTTTCTAGATTTTCTGGATCAGGAGTTAACAAGCTTTTTCTGTAAAAAGCCAGATAGTAAATGTTTTTGGCTTTGTGTAACTGCTCAACTCTGCCATTGTAGTGTGAAAGCAGCTATAGAGAGTGTGTGAATAAATGAATGGGGCTGTGTTTCAATAAAACTTTATATATTAAAAACAAGTAAGTGACTGAATTTGGCACCCAGGGAGTCATTTGCTAATCCTTGCCTCAGATAAATGATCCCTAAACAAGATGTTTGTTTCTTTCTCACAAAATGCCCAGAGGCAAGCAGTCCCGGGTTGGTACGGCAACTCTGTTCTGGGAAGTGCTTATGGGTCAGCGGCCCTTCCAGCTCACCACTCACCATCCCTCATCCTTACATCTGAGATGACCACATCCAGTTCCAGGTAGTAGGATGGGAAAGAGAGGAGATGAGAGAAGGGCACATGCTGACTGACTCTGAAGGAAGCTTCCCAGAAGCTATTGCATGACACTTCCTCTTTCATTCTATTGGCTGGAGTTAATGGCCACTGGTTTGGGAAATAAGATTTTTATTCCGGGAGCCATGTGCCTGATTTAGAATCCATTACTGTGAAAGTAGGTGAAATGGGATATTGGGAGAATTTGTCCTTGCCACATACCACTTCCTTTGTTCTGTAGCTGAATTTCCTTTGTGTGATTGCTAATATAATATTAAATAGCGAGCACCCTTTTCTTATTTGTCTATATTAGGAATGTTGCTAATGTTTCACTTGTAAGTATGATTATAGCAGATTTCCGGTAGAGATCCTTTATCAACTTAAAGACATTTTCCTTTGTTTTTGGCTTGCTGGTTTTTTTTTTAAGTTTATTTATTTTGAGAGAGAGACAGAGAGAGTTAGCAGGAAAGGAGCAGAGGGAGAGAAAGAATTCCAAGCAGGCTCTGCCCCGTCAGCATGGTGGCTTGCGTATTATTTTTTAATCAGGATTGAATAAGTCTTATGATTTTTTGATGAGACAGGTCTGGCTATCCTCCTCTTTATATGGTTCATAAGAATGACTTTAAGACCATCTGAACTGAAAAGTGTAGGATTCCTCATGTAGATGAGTGGGGCTTTTTTGGTTCTCCGGGGAAGGCTGGCCATGTTGCCTATGCTTCAATCTCTGATTTTACTCTGGGGAAAATCAAAGATTCCTTTATATGGAATCACCTTTCTGGTTCTCTGCAGAGTGCCTGCTCTGTCAGACTTGTTTGTGGCTGGTGTATTATGATGATTCTCAATCCTCCTGTCCTGTAAACTATAAAATAGTTTAGTGAGCATTTGCACTGGGCACCCCTCACCCTGTTTGTATAGGTTTGTCTCAGCAGACGTTGGGGGAATTTATTGTTTGCTATAAGGATAAAGCCTAATCCCATATTCCTTATTAAGTCAGAGTCCTCTCTCTGTTAAAAAAAAAAACAAAAAAAAACCTCCCAAATCCCTGGTAGAGGGTCTACTGGAAACATCTGTTAGAATGTTAGAATGTCCCCTCTGCCTTAATCAACTTTCTGTTTGTCTGTATGTAGCCTGGACCTAATTCACCTGCCTTCTCCTCACGACTTTGAAGAGATCTTCATTTGTTTTTTTTTAGACTGATGGTATCTACTTGTGCCTTCCTAAAGAAACTGCCATGGTCTGCTCTTCATGCCAGGTCCTTCCTGTGGGAAGGAGTCCTGTGTCGGGCATGCCCAGCCAGCTCTCTCTCATTCACTGTTCACATCCAGGTAGAATATTCCCTTTGTCCTTTGGCTGCCATAAAGCATGTATCACCATCAATTCAACCCATACAAGCCACCCCACATGTGTATTCACCACATCTCTTCTCCCTTAACATAGTGACCAGCCAGCCATGTGTGCAATCAGGTGTATTCCATGAGCCCGTGTCCAGTACATAAGTCACAGCTGACCCTCAGAGAGCATGTATGCATGGATCATGAGCAAGAAATACACTTTCATGGTCCTAAGCCACAGGGATATTTGAGTTGTTTGTTTCCTGCAGCATAGCCTAGCCTAGCCTAGCCTGACTGATACAGAGAGTTAAGCAAATTTTTTATTGCAAGACCTCTCAGGCACTTTAAACACATGTGTGAATCTCCAAGATGGAGATGAGATGTACTGGTTTCCTAGTCTTAAATCCCAGCACCCTCTTAACTGAAGCATCTACTGAGGCGTGGACTGCTGTTCCCAAAAAGACAAGTGGATACACGGTTGTTCTCCAATTAGGTCACATGTTGCAGACTATGAGTCTGGAGTTCTCTCTTGTCCAGCAGGAGAGTGGATGCAGAACTGAATACGAGAGAGGCTAATGTCTGGGAGGGGACAAAGGCCCCAAAGAGGGGTTTCATCTCCTGTCTATTGCGCTCTCAAGATCTTACACATGTGGTGAATGTGAAGGAAACAAGATATTACCCACGTGGTGAACATAAAGAAAACAACCAGATAGTCATTGTTAACTTGTGTGTGTGAGAAATAAAGGGTTTGGGGGGCAAGTGGAGTTTGTGATCAGAGTACAATAGTATATTGGTGTCAAATGGAAACTAATTTCCTGCAGGTGATGTAACAAGTTACTCGTGATCCCATTACAATATCTCAGTACCTAACCTTGGGCGCTTTCACCCCATGCTGGTGGCTTTCCACCTTAAGCTTTTTCCTAGCCCATTTATGTAAGAAGAACCTATTTCACCACAGTCGCAATCCCCTCAGTGTACCCCCAGGGACAAGCTCATGTCTGGCACAGGGTTAAGTTCAACAAAAGCTTGTTGGTAATAAAAAAAACATGAATCTATCCCTGTCACCTCTATGACCACCCATGTGAATAAATTTATTTATTTATTTGCAATATCAGTTTCCTGCTTTGGGAATTGAGTTGGGTGCTTTATGCCTCCTGCTAAGTCAAACGAGATCCTGTCTAGCCAGTGGGAACGACCACTGACCTCTATGGGTGCTCCTTCTGGGGCAGTGCTTGGGAGGCAGAGAGCTGTGTGAGAAGCTGATTCCAGAAGAGGGGAGGAAGGGAAGTGAGTAGGAGTCTAATGCTAAAAGCTGGGCAGGAATCACTGTGCATCAGAGATGCAGTTTTAAGATCCATGCTAAAAGGTCTTCAAAATAGGATAATGGCAATTGCTTCTTAGCAGATGTGGTTGTTAGGGGCAAACGATGTCATCATTTTATTTTTTCCTCAAACAAATGAGACCTTTCTTTTCTCAAAAGGCATCACAAGAGAGATTCCTGGGTTCAGGAGAAAAGGGAGCAGAGTTGGCCTCTAGCTAACACCAATGCCAGAATGTCAGGGGAGCCATCAGAAGCTGCTGGGGCCTGTGATTTCTGCTGCCTCTGAGTTTTAAGAGAAGCAGCACCTGAGTAATAGCACCACGGCCCACTCCGTGGCAAGTGGGAGGACAGGAAAAGTCAAACCACAGAGTGGGCTTCTTAGCTGCTGGAGCAGTGGCCTCTGTCCTTACCCTCGAGGGGGCTCGGGAGGCCCGGGGGAGGAAGGCAGGCTAGGTGTGAATGTGAAGGGCCTGTCATGGTTTCCGTGGTAAACCATGGGTTTTCCAGGACCTCAGATATCAGGGCCCACCCCACGTTGGCCGCCCACCCTTCTACTCCCCTGACCCAGCACGAGTCTCTCTACCCAACCCCAACTCCACAGAGAAAGTGGGCATTTGGCCTCTTCTCACTGAAAAGGGAAAGCACTTCTCAAATAGGATTTTGATTTGTGAGCGTTAAAGGAAAAAATAAATAAAACTAGAGCTTCATGGATCCAGGCATTTGTTTTCAAGCTGGTATTTGTTGGGTACGTTTATTGCACCTGGCACCCTGATAAACATTTTCCAGTCATTCCTCTGCAAGCCTTCCTCCCACGGCTGTGCGGCCCCCACTGCTGCCCTTCACCTTCTGCACAGGAGGAGACCGGTGTCCCCCATGGCAGAGATAGGACTCCATTCAGGTCCAGCTGAGCCTCTAACTTCTCCTCTGTGCCACGCTGCTGCCCTGTATGGCAATTTTGAAATGTTCTGGCTGAAATGGTGATTCCATGGGAACTAAATTCCCTTGTGGGGCCAGCATTTCTCTACTTTTCCAAAGAAAGTTTGTCAATCTCCTGGTCTATGAGAGTCCAAAGTGAATGGGTTTCGCCCAGCCCAGGAGACGTCTTCATCCAGTGCAATTATGGGGGACATGGGGGGCTTCCTGGTAGAGGCATCAGCAAGGGTGAAGGCCCAGAAATGGGAGATCACAGGGTGTTTTGGAAACTGTAAGCATTCCCGTGCACATGCTGGGGGTGGGGTAGAGGGCAGGAGGTGTGTGTCAGACCAGAGAGGAGTGTCCCTGATGCCGTACAAAGTTGGTGGGCCTCACGCAGAAGACTTGTGATATTGGAGCTGGTGTTTGACAGTGAGAATTGGAAATGATGGGAGAGAGGTGAGGCGGGCTGCCTGATGGAGTCAGAGTCTTAGAGGAAGGGTCTGGAAGGTGAAATGGTGCCGGGCAGGGGGCAACCGTCAGTATGAGAGAGGAGGAGGGCCTGGCATACAACTACTTAGGACAGGGGTTAGGTGCATGGCCTTGCGCACTGAATGGATTTGGGGGAAGGAGGATTTTTGGCTTCTGTCTGGGCTACACCATTCATCCCTCACTAAAGAGGACCCTCTGTGTTCACTTATATGCACGTACCCCCTAAGTGAGTTTTCAGGATAGGCAATACCTAAGTGGAGGGTGACGGGTTTTAGCTCCTGTATTTCATTTGTTCACTTCTAGTGTTTGTCTTGCTGGCATACCTTTGCAGGTAGACCTTGCCCCCATGGAAGTTCCTGGAAGAAGTTGGAAGTCATGGGAGACACAATGCGATTAGAAAGGTAAAGCTGATACCACCTTTCCCTTTTGTCCTTCCTGGCCTTGCTCTGGGTCTCCCCTGGGTTACAGAGCATTCTGGGTCTCCTAGCTTGCAGAAAATAAAAACACTTGGCACTTAGTAAAACTGAACAGAGACCTGCAATGAGGAACTATTAACCCCGGACCATCCAAGGATAAAGTCTCTTGTAGGACATTTGAATCACCAAGACATAAGTGATCTTTTATCTCTTTTAGAGATGTGGCTCTCCAGCAGAGAGGAGGGGAAGGTAAATTCAGATGACCTCTCTAGTCGGCATCCTTGGTAAAATTGGGTTATAGCCTCCTAGGATCAATGTTTTATTTCATAATTTTTCCTTAAATTCTGTTTTGTATTTTCACTAGCTATATCAGAAAAGTCTAGCTCAAATTAACTACTGACACCTGGGCCAGGACCCATGAGGCCCCACATAGAGTCCAAAGCATCAGCTTGGATGTGGGGCAAATCGGGTTCAAATCCCAACCTCACGGTTTATTTGTGCTGTGATTCTAGGTAAGGAAGTAACCCAAACATTGGTTTCCTTGTCTACGCACTGAGAATAAAAATACCAACGATGGGGTATTATGAGGGTCAGATTACAGAAATAATATAAAAATGTTATCACAGTGCTTGGCACATACCATAGAATCAAATGTTAGCTCATACCGTGTCACTCAATCCACAGGAACCAAACCCACGTACAGTGGCATTTGTGCACATGGGTAGGCACGCAGATGGCTTCAGGGTCCAGGACGGATGCTTTCCTCTGCTTCCCTGGGGAGACCGTGGTGGACAGCCGATGTCCTCTGTGTTATCGAAACAGAGACCCGACCAAGCTCTCTGCAGTGTGGGCCTGGACATCCAGTGGCGTCCTTTTCAGGTCAGGCTTTAACCATACATGACAAGAGATGCAGAGCCTTCAAGAAACTTAAGAATAACCCAGAGCCCTCCCCAACGCCCCTCTCCGTCTAAACTCTGGGCTTGCCCTACCTTGGACACTGCAGGAGATGGTCCCCTGTGGACACTGGGCTATCGCTGCCCATGTCCATTAGTGGGCAAGTGCCGGGCAGGGGACGGGTCACAGGCTTCTCCTGTGCACACAGGGCCATGCAACACACACTGAGCTTCTGGGAGAGGAAGCTTCTTTCCCCCTGTCCTCGCTCTGAGTTAGGGCAATAGTGTTCACTGAATGGAAGAAACAGTCTCAAGGGCCTTTTGTGTAAACGTAACGCTCATTCCTGTCCATGCCCCCTAAATGTGTCACCAACAGGGAGCAGAGAGGAAGGGGAAGGGAGCTGCCCTCAGGGTTTCTGGTCCCCAGCCCCTCTCCTGGTCCATACTTTGTGATGGGGGTGTCCACCCTATAACCAACTTTCCCTCATCCTTACATTTAAGAGTTCCTGTGAAAAACAGACCTGGAAGAAGGGAATCTGTGACTTAAAAACAAACAAACAAACAAACAAAAGAACTTACGGGAATTTTGAAGTATTTACCCCCCCCATACAATTCTTAAAATTTACTCACTTTTAGTTTTTAAATGAAGCACCAAGAACTTGACACATTAACATGAGATCTTTGCTAACACCTACAAGGGAGCTTGATGACTTCAGTTTGTGGGTGAGGGAACATGTGCCCACCCACAGGCACAGAGCCCAGAAAGTACAGGAGGGGGACTGAGCTGTCACCAGAGCTCACGTTTCCTTCAGAACTCTGCCTGTGCACCACGAAAGCTGACCACCTGAGCTAAGGGACACAGTCCAGTGACTTCTCGGTCAACACTCATCTCCTGAGAAAAGAGGATAAAGCAAATTGTTTGGCTCATGAGCCCATTGTCTCTGAAGTCGGGCTGGAAACCAGCAGTGCCCCTGCGGGAGCTGGCACACCAAAGGGTGCCCCTGCAGAGTGGCAGAAAATATCCCACTTTTATGGCGCCAGTTATATGCTCTACAAAAAGGACTTTGACATTCAAATTAACATTAAAAGCAAAATTGCAAAAGGGTTGGCTTTTTAGTGAAGTGGATTTCATTTGGAATTATTTAATGTTTTTTTACTTATTTTGAGAGAGAGAGCAAGAGAGAGAGAGAGAAGAGGGGGAGAGAGTGCACAAGCCGGGGGCGGGGGTGGGTGGGCAGAGAGAGAGGGAAAGAGAATCCTAAGCAGTCTCCGTGCTGTTAGTGCAGAGCCCGACGTGAGGCTTGATCCCACAATCCCTGAGATCACAACCTGAGCTGAAATCAAGAGTTGGATGCTTAACCAGCTGAGCCACCCAGGTGCCCCTCATTTGGATATATTCTAACCAAGGTGCCATAGCAACATTTTGTTCGTGCGAAAACGGTAACATTGCAATCTACAATTTTTGAATTGTAGAATTGAATTCTGCAAATTTATGAATCCATCTCCACATCTGGCAGATAGTCTGTTATGAGGCAAACATTGCTATGCAACTTGCAGAAATGTAAACTTAGCACCTAGGTAATCATATCTTCGGCTTGCTGAATCACATCTAATGCGGCCACCTATCAGCTGTTACTGTGCTGATATTTCTAAGCGTGTTTGAAAATCACCTCACATGTTCTTTTGCTCCTCTACTACTTCTGCTTTGTTTCTGCAGTAACTAGATATGTTTATTTTATACAGCTGACCCTTGATCAACACCAGGGGCAGGAGTGCCAACTCACTGGAAGTCAAAAATCCACGTCTAACTCTGGATTCCCCTAAAACTTAACTCCTAATAACCCATCATTGACTGGAATCTCTACCAATAACACAAACGGTTGACTAACACATATTTTGTAGATAATGTGTATTATATACTGTATTCTTGCAATAAAGTAAGTTAGAGAAAATAATATGTTATTAAGAAAATCACAAGAAAGGTAAAAACCATTTATAGTACTTACTGTAAAAAACGCGTGCATACTCAAAACCAGTGTTTTTCAAGGGTCAACTGTATATTTTCTTTTCAGGGGAGGGCTCTCTTCCTTCTTTGTTTTTCTTCACAAATGTGTCTTGGCTGTTTTTGCACATTTAAGAACTTAAGAAGCAGTTTTATTTA
>NW_027528624.1:4816806-4826003 GCF_008692635.1 Crocuta crocuta
AAAAAAAAAAAAAAAACCCTGGGGATTTTGATCGGCACAAGGATGATACAGTGATTTGGAGGAGACATGAGAGCTTCACGATTGACCTCCCCATCCATAATTTTGGCACTTTCACCAGTAATGAAGTCTTCTTTAATACATATTTGATCAAAATGTTCTCTATAAAGATCCTGGATGTTTTTCTGAGATCCATGCCTAAATTCTAATGATTTTGTTTGCTATTGCAAACTAGATATTTTCTTATTTCTGTTTTTACATTTTAAAACTTTTATTTCCAACTTTCGATTTTCTTTTACTTTTTTCTACTCATCAGGATACATTTTAATTTGGCTTTTCTAATTTTCTAATAATTATTTTCTAATAATTTTATTATTTTCTAATAGTTGTATTTAAGATGTGAAATGTATAACAGGTTAGTTTTAAAGTCTCATGTTTCATAGTCAAACAAGAGATTCTATTTTTTGATAGTAAATTTATTTTAATAGTATGGTCAGAAGTTTTATCACAGTTATATTTCAAGATGTTGGAAAACAAAGATGAAATCTGTGTATACTATTATCTGTATACAGATAATAAGAAGAGAAATGAGTTTCACAGTGAACCAGGGGGAATAGATCAGTTGTGCAATGTCATCAGTTATAAGATTTCTTTTTGTTTCTATGAAAGCACTGGTGTTGCAAAACCTACATATGAAATAGTTACAAATCCATCTATTTTGGGGTTAAAACAAGATCGTCATTTCTCCTACGATGGTATTTTCTTTTAATTACTGTTTCGTAATCCGTTAGCCTATTATGATTTGATATGGTCAGTAATAAACAATTGCTTAATAGAATAAGGTGATTGAGTGTATTTCACTGAAATTTTAAGCAATACTGCCCACATTGGAACAATTTTTTTCTAATGGAAAATCAAAATATTAAAAATTTAAAGAGACAGAGTGTGAGCAGAGGAGGGGCAGAGAGAAAAGGAGACACAGAACCTGAAGCAGGCTCCAGGCTCTGAGCTGTCAGCACAGAGCCTGACACGGGGCTTGAACTCACAATCCCCGAGATCATGACCCAAGCTAAAGTGAGACGCTTAACCGACCTAGCCACCAAGGTGCCCCAAAACATTAGAAATTTTAGAAAGCAAAACCCTCTTCTTGTCAGTGTGAACTATACCTTCCTTATTTTTATTATAAGCACTTATTTAATGTACAGTATTAAAATTAAAAAGTTGTATTGATGTTTTTACATTTTCATCTATTGCATACAAAATTGGTTACAAATATGTAGTAAACAGTTTTGAAGCTATTGAAATTTACTCCTGTCTTAGACAATCAAATGGAGTATATTTTTAGGTTCTAATAAAATTCTCAAAACTTAATATTTGTAAAGGTAAAAACCTTTGGAATTCCATGAACTGCAAATATATTTAAACCTATTAAATTATAACAGAAAAACATCCCATGAACCAGCTCCCAAACAGTGGGAAAATACTATGGTTATATTTTATATTTTAAAACTTCATTTATTTATTTAAAGTTGTACTTTTGTTTTACTCATTGCAGGCAACTTGAGATGATAGAAAAATATGAAAAGAATAAACTTTTGGATAACTAGTGGAATTTTGAAAAGAAATTTTGGAGTAACTTCTCTATTTGGGGGTGTAGACTTGCTAATTTATAAGCAAGGGCAGGTGCACTTGACAAGACTGTGGATAAATGATCACGGGAGATAGGACACCAGCATGGGCAGGGTTCCTATTAGACNCTAAGCCACCCAGGCGCCCCAGGCTGATTCTTTTCTTAATTTAAACAATTTTTTATTTTAGAGAGAGTGAAAGCAGAGGCGGGGGTTGGGGAGAGAGAGAGAGACACTTTGAAGCAGGTTCCACACTCAATTCAGAGCCCAATGTAGAACTCGATCTCAAGACCCTTGGATCACGACTTGAGCCCAAATCAAGAGTCAGACGCTCAACTGACTAAACCCGTTCCTTCCCTGGCCTTTTTCCACTCTGTGTCTGACCTTTAATGTGTCTTCCCCGGCCCACGGGAGCTTTCACCTGGTTCCTGTTGAGCTACCCTGTGTAAGAGCTTGAGGTCTGGAGCTGGTCTGCTTGGGTTCTAATGTCGGCGTCTCCACTTAACATTAGTGGGACTAGTGAATCTTCAAGTCTTCTAACCCCTCCTGGTGCCCTCATCTTTGAGATGAATATAATAATAGCACCTGTGCTGGATTAGTTATTGGTCCCAATCTTCACACTCCTGTGCTAGTATCACACATCAACACCCCTGACATGGCCTCCTGGTGGGCAGAGTGTATGTCCTTGACTCTTGACCTTGGGCTTGGCCTTTGGACATATTTGGACAATAGGATGTTGGTATATGTGAGAGAGGCAAAGGCATGAAACACGCTCGTGGGGCTGGGTGTGGCCTCATGTACTTCTGCCGTCACCACTAGAAACACATGCCCTGAGTGTCTTGCAGGTCCCAGAAGAATAGACACTGGGGGACACCGGAACCTACCCTATTGTGGGTGCCCAAGCCCAGCTGAGCGAAGGAGATCAGCCAAATGCTAGATGACCTGCAGATGCATGAGCAAATAAGCACTTACTTTTGTAGGGTACTGTGTTTTGAGATGCTCTGTTCATGTTAGTTTTGTGACATTAGCGGACTAATAGAGTACCTATGTATACGGTGGTTGTAAAGATAAAATTAAGTACTGGACTAGGTAAAGAATTGATAGTAACCACTCAGTGTTGGGTTTTTGGTCTGTTTCCAGCCTCTGTGTAATATGGTGGTCCCCAGCTGCCTTTTCCCAGTGAGCTGATTTTCCAATGTGGCACTCTCTTGTGAAAGGGCACCCAACTGCATCTATAGTGGTCACACAGTCATGACCCCAAGCTGATTCCTTAGATGGAACCCCACAGTCAGAGGGCTGATACCTATAAGGTAGGATCCTCCATGAATACAATCATTTCATAGTTTTCTGATAGTTAAAATGAGAACACTACTCAGATAAAAAATACTTGAAAGAATTTATTAAAATTTTTTCATTTCTTCCATCTGTTCCCTCATCAGTGTTCATCTGAACAATCAAGATAATATCTTATTCCTGTGGATGGAGATCCCTTTTTCAATGAAGCCACTGACTCCAAGAAAAACATTATCTAAGACCAGATAAGTAAAATGAAAGTTAATATCAGCTTTCCATTTCTTAAAAGTGTCAGAAATGAACCAGAGTTTATTTTTAAACAAAGGCGAATAATTCATCTAAGTAATTTCACTTGACAAAAGATAATACACTGAGATGTGGTACTGTAGCTCTGTGACCTGAGCACACATGCAAAGTGTGATGCAGGAACAACATGACTTTGCAGAGATGTTGTAGGTAACGAAATATATTAAGATGTGCAAAGCAATAAACATGGCTTCTGTGCCATTGCAAGCACCAAGTAAATGACAGACATCATTCAAAGTTGACATAGGCTAAGTGGAGATGGGTACGGAGGGGGTCATCCCTCCCTAAGTAGCCAGCAGGGAAGGTAAGAGCAGGGGCAGCCATGGAAGTTAGAGACAAGCCATAACTAGAGCTTTTTAAATACATTTTATCAAATGAAAAGCATTTCATGAATAATAATTAATAAATATGAATCTTGGGATGTCTGTTTCTAGTTTATCTACTTGGATCACATTGACAATGGTTTTTTGCCAGTTTATCAAATTATTATGTTTCAACAACAAGAAAAGTCCATTAATTCTGTAGCTTTGTCATAATTTTTTCAAGATTGCCAAATCATAAAGGGAGTTGGAATTAAAGCTGTACTCAGACTTAACATGATCTGTGATTACGTCAAGTGGTGATTGAGAAGAGTTAAAATTTAGTGAGCAAATTGCCTTCGTGATTTATAAAATCTCATTTCAGTTTGGTGTCTTATTTCATGTTATATTTATGCTAATATTAGCTAATATTTCATATAACTCATTAATAACTTTTAATAGAAAAATATTTTGAATGAAAAGGATGTTGGTATATGGGTCACTGTAAATCACTTATTAGATGATCCCCCTCTAATTATCCAATGGCTTCTACATTGACTGATCCAATTCCCAAGTCTCAGTGCTCATGATACTTGACTTATGCATGAGATGTCCATATAATTTATCATCAGACTGGGCTGTGTTTCAGAGTAAAAGAGGGCGCTATTAGTAACAACACCAGAACAGAACCAGAAGCTGGAATGGTCCTGAGCAAGTCAGGGTAAATGGTTACCCTACCTAACAGCACATTTGACAGAGTAAACCACTCTCTCTCCCTTAATGCACTTTCTCCACTCAGTTTTATTTTATTTTATTTTATTTTATTTTATTTTATTTTATTTTTTAATGTTTTATTTATTTCTGAGAGAGAGACTGCATGAGCAGGGGAGGGGCAGAGAGAGAGGGAGACACAGAATCCGAAACAGGCTCCAGGCTCTGAGCTGTCAGTGCAGAGCCCAATGCGGGGCTTGAACCCATGAACTGTGAGATCATGACCTGAGCCGAAGTCGGACTCTTAACCGACTGAGCCACCCAGGCGCCCCTCCACTCAGTTTTAAAACATCACACTCTCTTGGTTTTCTTCCTACTTCACAAGCCTCTCATTCTTGACCTTCTCTGATGGTTCTTCATCTTCTCCCCAACCTTTTAATGTTGAAAACTCCTAGGACTCAATCCTTGGTCCCCTTCTCTCTCTCTTTTTTTCCCACATGTACTCTTCTGGTAAGCTTATCCAGTCTCATGGCTTTAAATATAATCTGTATGCAGATGTGATGGTTTTAAAAGTGTGTTCAGGAATCCTTTGGAATATCTGTCCTCAAGAAGTGAAGCTTAATTTCACCTGCTTTGAATGTGAACTGGATTTGTTGATTGGCTTCTACTGAATAGATTATGGCAGAAGTAACTGAAGGTCATTTCCAAGGTTAGGTTATAAAGAGGCTTCAGCTTCCATTTTGAGGAATCTCTCACTGTCTCTTGGATTACTCATCCTAAGCTAAGCCAGGTGCCACATTGTGAGAGGCCCATATGGTGGGGATCCAAGGCTACCAACAGCCATGTGGGTGAACATGGAAGTAGATCTTCTAGATCTGCCAACAGGTATGCAGTTGAACTTAGAAGCTGATCTTTCCCCAAACTAACCTTCAAATGAGACTTCATCCCCATCAACACCTTGATTGCAGTCTCAAAGCCAGAACTACCTGGCTAAGTGGCTCTCAGACTCCTGACCCAGAGACACCTTGAAGGTAATAAATGATTGTTGTTATGAACTGCTACGTTTTGAGTGATTTATTACCTAGCAACAGATAATACAGTCAACTCCCATATCCATCTCCACTTTTTCTTCCACATGTCTAACAATCAACTCAGACTCAACAGGTCCAAAACTGGACTGCTTATCTCACACATCCGGAACCTACCCCAACCCAGTCTTTCCCATTGAAGTAGAAGGCCACTCCAGCCTTTTGGTTTCTTGGACCAAGAAATTTTAGTCCTTTTTAACTCTCTTTCTCTAACACTCTACCTCAAATTTGGCAGATTGGCCTTATCTCCAAAGTTTGTTCAGAATCCAGCCGCCTTGGACTACATTGACTGCACTTTCTCTGAGCTGAGCCGCCATGTCCCTTGCCTGGATTACGGCAGTAAGCTCCTAACAGCTCTCCTCCTTTCTGCCCTTGGCATCTCCCATGACCCTAGGCTATTTGCAGCAAAGAAGCCAGTGTGCTTCGTCTAAAACATAAGTGAGATCATAGTACTGCTCTGCTACAATGTTTTCAATGGCTTACCATCTCACTCGGTTGAAAAAGACAAGCCAGGGTCCTCCTAAGCACCCACCAGGCCCTGCTTGACCTCGCACCTGTTACCTGTTGACTGCATCTCAGGCTCCCATACTTGCTTCCTGGCCCACTGGCCACCTGGCTGTTCCTTCACCATGCCAGGCACACTCCAGTCTTCAGGCCTTTGCTCTTGCTGTCTTCTCTGCCAGGAAGGCTCTTCCTCCTGATGTCTTGGCTAACCCTTTCATTTCCTTCAGGTGTCTGCTCAAAACCGCCTTTTGCAATGAGGCCTGTATTGCTCATTCTCTTCACTATTGGAACTGCCCCCTCTCTTGTATGAATCGCCAATTCCTTTTACCCAATCCTATTTCCCCCTATTGCACTTTCCAACATACTAGGTCATTTGTTATGTTTCTTATCTGATACTTTCTATTGCCCCTTGCTAGAATATAAGCCCCATAAAAGAAGGATTCTTTGTCTGTTTTATTCCAAATGCCTAGAATAGTACCTTACATCTAGAGATGCTCAACAAAAATTTGTTGAATAAAATGAATGAGTGAATGTTTATATGAGTAGCACCATCGTCTGGGGCGGGGGCGGGGGGGAACATTGAGACCACTAACTCAAGAAGAAATAATAATTTTCATGGATCATACACACCAGACCAAAATGGCAAATACCAGTTTATACACTTCTATTAGTCTGCTTATTTGCTGCACTTGGCCCTTGGTGGTTTCCTTCAGGAGAGCAGAAATGAAGTGTGCAGGCTCTGAAACCTGACTGCCTAAGTCCCAGGTCCAGCTCTACCACTTGCTGGTTTGGTGACCTCCGGAAGTTGCATAACTCCCATGCCTCATTTACCTATCTGTAAAACAGAAAATCAGCTTTTAAGTTGAAGCCTCCGAGAGCTCACTCCCCGGTCTTCTTTCCCTTTTTCTTCACACTCCCTCTTTTGGTGATCTTATCTGGTCTCATTTGGTTTGAAATATAACCTGTATGTTGGTGAGCTGGTTTTAAAAATATGTTCATGATTCCCTCAGTATATCTTTCCTCAAATTGTGAAGCTTAACTTTCCTCCTTTTGAGTATGGCTGGGCTTGTTGGCTTATTTCTAAGAAGATACTCTGGTACAAGTGATGGGATGTCATTTCCTACCTGATGGGAATATTTTCGAGAACTAATCAAGTTACTACAAGTGAAGGGCTTTGAACAGTGCCTCGCACAAAGTAAGCACACTGTTATGTTTGTGATATTCAGCAGGCTTGCTGAATTTTAGGTGGCCCTAAAATTTCTCTTTCCAAATGTGCTGTTTTGGATAAGTCTTGATGAGCAAATTTTTGCAAACTGTGGGAAATTAATTGGTATCTGTTATTTTAGTCAACAGACACAAGCAATCTCAATGGTCAGTCCTGTCGGAGCCAGGATGGGCTATGTCAACATGTGAATGAGGGCACATGGTGAAATCTACAAGTCACGTTTTCAACCTACAGTGGTTAAAATCGTTTATTTAAGCTTATAGAAAACATGAGAAATGCATTTATATGTCTCTTCTTTAAAAAGAATAATACTGAAGATGTGCCTATTTTATTCTGAAATATGCTTTTTGGAAAAGAAATAAGATCTCTTGTGAAGCAAAGGGAAGGTTGTTAAATATTGGTAAGTGTTGGTAAATATGTCAAACAAAGATGTTAAGCTTGAAAGTTCCTTAAGTATGTTTGATACATTGGTGTTAATGTTAAAATACATTAAATTAATAAAAGAGGGCAACTGGGCTAGCCATGAGGACATGTGACCTGTCACGTAGGTCCCCATGTTCAGAAGGTGCTTATACTTGGTCTCATGTTCTGCTCTTTGAACAAGGCACCCCATATTTTCATTTCAGCCTGGGTCCTGCAAATTATGTAAGCCAGTACTGGGGTTGGTAATTATCAACTGTGAACTTCTACTGCCTCAGAGGTAAAAGATTGCAAAACCATCTGGGCATGTTATGAAATACACTTAACTTCTCATACTATTTATAGTGAAACACAACCGAAAGCATTTTTCCTCTGGCTGTGGAAGCAACGGTGTGTTTTTGTCAATTAATGTCTGTGGCTATCATAGATCTTCACTCACTGATGCTAATAACACAGATCTGAAAATAACTACGGCTCATGCATAGTTCCACAATGCTTTAAAAATCAGATATTGAATCCTATAAAAATACAATAAAACTTCTTTAAAATAGCTCCTCATTATACATATTTGAATATGGTACCAAATACATCTTAAAAATACATAGAACATTCTACTCTAAATGAGATAAATTGGATACATTCCCCAAACACATAGAGGTTTCACTCTTTGAATTAAAAACAAAAACAAACACCAACAAAAACTACAGTAAACTCAAGAGTTAGCCATCATTCTTTCCCTCTGTCCATCAAGGGTGGCAAACTAATAAATTTTCCTGGTACGTTATAAACTCCTTGAGAGCTTGAGCTCTCTGTCTTATCTGGCCAAGAACGCAGCAGGAAATGTTGGGCAGAGGAGACCCTTCAAGCTAGGCCAGTATTGATTAGCTAATAAATTATTAACAATTAACTCTTAGGCTAGTGGAGGAGATTGAGATCTCTTCTCTTTTTGGACTGGGGGTAAGGCCTCGGAAACCTTCCTGGAAAGCTCTTCAGAAATGACTCCTCTTTACAGCAAACACCAGCCTTTTGTCCCAGTCCTGTTCTAACCTTTTACATGTGCTCATTCTTTTCCTCCTCGCCCCAAGCCATCCTGTAAGATAAATATCATTTTATCCCCATTTTACAGACCAGGAAATCAAGGCACATAGTGCTTAGGCTATACTTAGTAAATGACAGAGCTGAGATTATTCAATCTCAGCTGTGCTGTCTCAAAGTGTGTGCTTTGCACATTGGGCCACATCTCCAAGCAAGGGTTAGAGCAAGCCACAGAAAGAGGGACCGTGGCCTGAGCATCAGGGACACAGGTAAGGAGGCAAGAGAAGCCAGATCCCCTGGAGGGGTTGAAGGTGTGTCACAGGGCCAGGCCACCCAGCCATGGAGAGTGTGAGGACATGTAATATATCTTCTAAAGTGCTGTCATCCTGATACTCCTTTGGGGAAGTGCTAGCGAAGGACCTGTATTCATATCCTTCCAAAGCAGTGGCGCGCCAAGGCTCAGTCCTGGACGTGGGGGCTGGCTCTGGGGCCACGTGGCAGGGCCGACAAGGTCTGGCCCACAGCGCCCCCTGCGTGCCAGGCGGTGCGCTCGCAGCTCGCTGGCCTGTGCAGCAGACACCGCTCTCAGAGTTGAATGGGGATGCCCCCTTGCCCGCTCCGCTGTCGAGGGGAGGACGAGCAGCTTATGAGGAGGGGTCCGGGGCGGGGGGGTGTCTCCTGGAGAAAGCAG
>NW_027528624.1:4826282-4826795 GCF_008692635.1 Crocuta crocuta
CTTGAGACCGAGAGAGAGTCAGGATTTCCCCGCCGCTGTTTGTGACTCCGGGGGATTTCTTAGGGCTCTGAAAACAACACATCCCCTGGCCGGGAGGGATCCGGGGGGAGGATGCCAGATGTTTTGAGTTCTTTGAAATCTCTAAGCATCTAGAAAAAATAATCATTGAGGGTAGATGTGAGCAGCTCTTTAAAATGTGGCACATTTCCCCCCCAAGCTTAAAATAGAACGTTTCAAGGGAAATCAAATGAGAGTGTGAAAAATTCACAAGTGCTCTTCTTGCTATAAAACGGGAGCACAATGTTACCGCCTCCTCCTCCCCCCAGCGTGGCTAGAGTCATCAGCATCCATGCAAAATAGGGTCCTTTCTTCCATTGACACAGCAGCCACCCCCTGGCTTTCCCATGGCTCTGGGCCATGCTTTGTATGAAGACCCTGCTGCCTGCTGCAGACCCTGGATTTCAGAGGTTTCCCTCAGGGGCCCCCTATTTCCCCCATGAATCCCACAAACCA
>NW_027528624.1:4826855-4884518 GCF_008692635.1 Crocuta crocuta
CCCCCCCCCCCCCCCACAACACACACACACCTTCTCCCTGGCTTTTCTCTGCCAGTGTGAGCTTTTTAGAAGGCCATCACACATTCCCTGTGCCTGTCTGTTCAGAATCCTCTGTGATGCGCACATTCCCTTGGGGAGTGTGGGTCACATCAGACCCCTCCAGGGCCAGAGGGGGGGTGCCTTGATGGAGAGCTGCCCTTGGAGACTAGGATGCAAGTTTAAGGCCTGCTTCTGCCACTTCCCCTTGGTGGAACTTGGTCAAGCACTCTCACTCTCTGAGCTTCACCTCATCTGTGAAATGGGTGATGATTAAGTGAGCCAACACGTGTGAGGCTGTGGACAGATGCTCAGTTCTGAAAGTGCCTGGCGAGGAGGGTGAGTGTCCCCCTGGTACCCTGCTCTGTGATGCGCTCTGGTCTAGTGCTTTCTTGATTGTGTCTTGGCAATGAAGGACTCTGAAGCTGGCGGGCAGACTCCTTTCCGGAAGAGTCCTTTCCTGACTGGACCCCAGGGTGACCTTCTTCCATATTGTCATGAGGAGCCTGAAATTAAGTCCTCCATTAAGAGCGACCTCGGGCTGCACGTAGCCCCACTTCCAGGAAAAGCCTCAGCTGAAGCCACCCTCGGACCCCCTCGGATCTGCCAATCAAAAGAAATGTGTGACATTCCTGTGGTCTGAGTCAGGGCTGGGAACTGCAGGTAGTTACTCTGTACAAACTAGCCAATCACTCACCGCTTGCCTAAACCCCACGTACGCCCTTTGAGCTCACCTCATAATTGGTCATTTTCAAAGGATTCTCAAAGGTCATGATTGGGCCCCGCCAAAAGTAACGGATGCCTCACGGATACTGAATGGTCAAAACTATAACCATGGGTGCTGTACAATTATGACTGGTGCATACGTGATGATGCTATACATACTATGTGTGCACCGTAACACCCCCGTCCCTTACCCCATAAAAACCCTGCTCGCCATTGTTCGGGGCTTCACCCTGCTGCCGCTGCGCCAGTAGACGGGTGAGCCCCTGCTCGAGCTTGTAATAAAGACCCTTATGTACTTGCATCGGTGAAGGCTCCTTAGGGGTCTTAGGGGACTCACGATTCGGGCACAACAGTCATTGCCCTGGGATTCTAATTGCAGCTAGGGTTTGTTTGGGGGGGATCACACCCCCTGCTCCCTGAGTGTTCTTTCTGCCTCTGTATCCCTCACAAAGGCTTGGGACATTCTTTTGCACCCAAAGCCTGCTGGTGGCCTGGGGGGCCTGTCCTAAGCTGCCTTGGAAACTGCATGAGGCCAGTGGTCCTTCCCTGAGGAAAGGATGCTTTTCATTTCCTTTAAGCTTCCTGATCTTGGGGAGGAGATGAATCTCCCAAAGCAAGGGGAGAGAGAGGAATACAGGACGGGGAGAGCTGAGGGGTGGGCGCTGCCCCCTCACGGCCTTTGGCCCAGCCGCCATCTTTGACACTCTGCTGCATCCTCAGGGGGTGTTCTTTGCAGCCCTCCAGCCTCTTCGGCCCCCTCCCCTCTCTTCTTCCTAGAGGCGATGCAGGAGTTACCTAGTTCCCTCGGTGGGTGGGAGTGGGTGACCCTTGTTCCCATTTCTCCTTTGTTTGGAGCTCATATTTCAACACTGTAAGGGGAGGGAGGGAGAGGGTGCAAAGTGGGGAGTGTGGTTAAAGCCCCTTGGTCATTCTCCTTCCCTCTCTGCCCAGAGCCAGTTAGAGGCAGCAACCTGGGGTGTCTGCTTTGTTTTGGCTTGGCTCATGATCTCACGGTTCGTGAGTTCGAACCCTGAATCAGGCTCTGCACCGACAGTGCAGGGCCTGCTTGGGATTCTCTCTCTCCCTCTCGCTGCCCTCCCCACCCCCCAACCATCTCTCAAAATTAAATAAATAAACATTAAAAAAAAAAGATGCACTGGGTGGGAACTCCTTTTCAGAGAACCATGATAAATTAGATTGGATAAGCATCCTGAATATCTATGCACCTTACACACATATATACATGCACGTTCATGTTCTGGGGAGTGGGAGAGAAATCGAGAGGAGACATTGTAAGTATACAGTTGTCCTACAGGCAAGAAAATTAATATTGCACTTCTGTTGACCTAGCCTCCCCCAATCTAATGCAAATATTGAAAAAGTATAATCGCCATGATTATCATGGTAATAACGTTAACTCAATTAATTAGTTTCTAGATCTCTGAGTTCAAATTTGTTGCTGAGAATACACTGTACACCTGCAAACCAAAAGGTCAAGTTCAAGTAGGATTTCTTTTTAAATGATGGATTTCCTATAGGCCTCTGGTGTAGTTTTCTCCCCACTCATATGAGATGTTGCCCAAGACTCTTGGCCTTACTTGCCAGGTGAAGGGCAACTCCTCGCCGTGCTGGGAAAAGGTGCAGACCTGGAAGGAATTGCCTTTTAACCAAGAGGAACACAGTGACAGTCTTTCAATTACCTCTGCTTGGTGATGACCAGCCAGTCCCTGAAAGGGGGGAGGAGGGTGCTGTCCTTGGTCTCAGGGCCTGTGGAGGATAGGATCGCCATGCTGGTCAGGTGGTTCCAGCTGTTGGACGGACACTGGGGACAGCAGGCTTTTCCTGGGGGAAGGTAGAAACCAGTGTGAGGGAAGCGTGAAGGATTGATTGGCAGGGGGTATGTGAGGAGCCTCCTTTCAAAACAAGTCAGCCTGAGTTTGGCTTAACTAGGGTGCAAATTAGCCGAGAAAACAGTGAAGAGGTGAATTACAGATTGTTTTTCTAAAACCTGAACTTTATTATTATTTATTATTTCTATTTGAGAGAGAGAGAGAGAGCTTGAGCAGGGGAGAGGGGCAGAGGGAGAGAGTGACTCCCAAGCAGGCTGCACGTTGAGCGTGGAGCCCAGTGCAGGACTTGATCCCACCACTGTGAGATCGTGACCACGAGCCAAAACCAAGAGTCGATCACTCAACTGACCGAGCTGCTCAAGCGCCCCTAAAACGTACACTTTAAAATATGGAATTATCACAAAGCACAGTAAGTCAAGTCCAACCATTGTTTGGTCCTGTTTCAGTGGATAGCTAGCTAGTAACCGCTTGTAACGTAAGTGTTAAGGATTTTTGTGAGAATTTAAACCTCAGGCAATGATTCCCAAACGTTTTCATGCCACAGGGTAATTTTATGTGCCACCAGCAAGTGAGCAGAAGCAGGGAAGGCTGACTGGCCCACACAGACTTCATGGAGCCCTCCCCCAGAGCAGAGGGGAGCAGTGTGGTGGCATCACTGTAACTCATTTGTGACACAGGGTGGAAAGCTGGGACTTACTTAGGAAAAGTTTTCCCTAAAGGTTGAAAGGGTCAGGTTTAGCCTGCTGCAACATGTAAACCAGTGACTCTAAATGAATGGTTTGCTTCCACACAGTGATCTAGCAGCGGCGGGGGGTAAACCTTATCTGTGAGGCTCAACTAGTCGTAATTCATGACTCGGCTCCAATATATTCTCCTGTGATGCTCATTTCCTAATGCTTGTCCATGACTTGTTCCCTTACTGGTCATTTGCCCTCTTTCTGGCAGAGATGGATGACCTTGGCAGGCACGTGTGCAAGTGTGTGTGTACGCGTCTGTACATGTGTGAATGTAGGGAAGGAAGGAAGAAAAGGACCTTTCTCAGCAGCTCTGAAATTGTGCCACGCAGATGGCTACCTGCTCAGGCTTCTTGTCTATGTGCTTTGACTCTTGCTTACAACCTTCCATTCTAAAGACAGACAGCAGTACTAACTCTGGAAGGTGAATATTTCATTCATGGAAACTTCTGATGAATTCAAACGTGAATTAAACTGTGCTGGGGCTCAAGGACGCATTTCTGTTATTAAAGCAAACGTGAAAATTTTCATTGTTTGGTATTTTTCTGGAAATCAGTGACATGGCATGAGTCTTGGACTGAGCTCTCTCCGATGACGAGGTCCCACTGGTTAGAATCACTCTGCTCTCTGACCTTCCCACCCACCTCCAAGCCCATCACCCATTTTCCCCTCTCCCCCACCCCCATCAACCTTGAGTTTGTTCTCAGTATTTAAGAGTCTTTTATGGTTTGCCTCCCTCCCTCTNTATGAGCTGGTGTCCAGAAAAGCAAAGCTGAGGGGTTATGAAACAGGGAGTTTTCTACCCTTGGTGATGGCCAAAAAGTGTTAGGGTGGGGATCAGGAGGGCGCAATGGGGACTCAAACCATAGGAGCTGGGAACCAGAACCCCTTGCATTGTTTATAAATGTCTTTGGGCTTTCTCTGAGTTTATCTGGAAAAAATGCCTGATTGTTTCTATACATTTGAGAGATAATAACTCACTTGTACGGAGCACAGTTTTGTCTGGTTACACCCATCAGAGCCACAGACACCCATACACTGTCTAACCCAGAGACTGGGCTTTCAAATGCCTCGGAGGCCAGGCAGGGAGAACAGGGGGTGAAGTGCGTGATCTGGAGCAGTGGTGACTGTGCAAAATGCAGAAGCCATGTGATGTCCAAAGAGGCCACCCAGTGGTACCGCGTAGGGAAGCAGTGTGTCACTGCCAATTATCTAAAAGGCCAGGTAGCCAAAATTCTATTAACTGTCAACTATGTCTAAGCATTTATTTACACATTAATTAAATTTATTGGGGCGCCTGTGTGGCTCAGTCGGTTGAGCGACTTCAGCTTGATTTCCGCTCAGGTTATGATCTCGAGGTCTGTGAGTTCGAGCCACGCCTCGGGCTCTGCACTCACAGTGGGGAGCCTGCTTGAGATTCTCTCTCTCTGACCCTCCCTCGCTCACGCTCTCTCTGTCTCTCAGAATAAATAAATAAACTTGAAAAATTTTTTTATTTATTTAAGCATCACCTTCTTCGTCCTCGTCATCTACAGATTTAGAGCACATGAAAACATCTAGAGCCTCTGGCAAGATTTGGTAAAAATATATATTTTTAATATGATGTTATAAACCATATTGAGAGTAACTGATCTCAATCTGTCAGATAATGGTTCATTTGAGCTTTATAAAACAACGGACACAAAGCTAACGTGACCAGTAAAAGGAAGTAGATAGAGTTTCTTTCTCTAGAAGTCAGATCTGCCAAGTGCTCTTCCACTCTTAATTTCGGTGGAGACACTATTTTTCCTTCTCCTTCTCCTTTCTCTGCTGTTTCCCCTAAGTTCTCCCCACCCTTTTTTTTTTTGCATTTCTTTGAGATCCCAGAAAAACAGGCCTTGGCTGTGACTTTGGCTCCCCAACACACAGCCGAACTGAGTGATGTCATGAAAAAGCACCTCGAGTTAACCACGTTTCACAACACAGCGCCTCTGTGCTCACACCCTAGGGGAAATTTTTAAAATGCACTGAAATAGGAAACGAGTGATGTAGCAAATACTACCTGGTGAACGGAAACAAGTTTGCCCTTTGCCTTTCTGCACGGTGGTGAATTTCCAGCGGAAAGCCGGATGGTGGCTTCCCACAGAGAAAGTGCTGGCTGGCCACACTCTGCCCCCCCGCCCCCCAACCAGGCCCCTGACATGGGTAAGGGGCGCGTGTGCTGAGCACCCTGCAGAGCCTGGCCTGAACCCACGGGACAGGGAGGAAGGGAAGAATGTCGGGGTGTCCTGGGAGCCCGGTCAGCAGGCTCACACCTATAATTTCCCAGAGAGGAGCCGGGAAATACTTAATTCTGCCCCACTTCCTCAGGAGGCTCCCCGTCCAGTTGTCTGTGGCTTTAGCAGGAAGGAAGGGAGGACCCTGCAGTACCCGGGGGTTTGCAAAAGGGAAACGGTGCTGTTGACTTGACTTGAGCAGAGCAAGCCTGAGCTTCCGTAGGGGGTGGGGTCTGGAGCCGTAGGAAGCAGGTCCTCTGGGTCACAGGACCTGGAGTCACTCTGTGGGGAGTCACGGGGCACACACTCTCTCTCCTGGCAAATGTGGGGTTTTTTTAAGTTTATTTATTTATTTCGAGAGAGACAGAGAGCGCTAGTGGGGAAGGGACAGAGAGAGAAAGGGAGAGAGAGAGAATCCTGAGCAGGCTCTATGCTGTCAGCGCATAGCCTGACGCAGGGCTTGAACTTAGAACTGTGAGATCATGACCTAAGCACAAACCAAGGGCAGGACCCTTAACCGACTGAGCCACCCAGGCGCCCCCCGGCAAATGTTTCATTGTGGGCTCCTGCTGAAGTCCACGGCAAGCCTCCCTGCCCGACTCTGAGATTCCATCGTGGCTCATCTCTGCACGTTCCCTTTTTCCTATTTGGGGTCCCATTGGAACCAACCTTGACATGAGTTACAATTTCCTTCCATGGGGCTGACATTTCTTGAGCGCCTGCCATGTGCCAGGCTCATCTCTTTACTCTCATTCATTTTAATCCTCATTACACTCCTGTTACAATTAAGCCCATTTGACAGATAATAAAACTGAGGCTCAGGGATGTTATGTCACCTGCGGGTCACATAGCTACCAAGGGGCAGAGCTGAGAGCTGAGGTCAGGACTTTTCCTTCTCCAAATGTCTGAGTTCTGCAGACTTCCTATTTCTCATTTACCCCTTTCCTTGTTACCTTAGTTGCCTATTGCTGAGCTCCAAGCTTATGTGCATGTTGCCTACGTTACGTCAATAGTTTCTGACAGTTTCCTTGCCGAAGATCTTAACACCCTCAATTCTCCGTCCCCCTCCATCCTCTGCATAGCTATCTGGGGGTGGGGGAGGTGTTTAAAAAGGTGTCAGTTTAAACCATCTCAGGCTGAAAATCCCGTAGGCTCTCATGGCCTTTTGAGAGGCTCTCAAGGCTCTCAAGAGCCTTAAGAGGATTCTCAAGGCTCTGTGAGGACCACCCTGGCCCCCTCCTGCTGTTTGCTGGGCCCCCCCCACCCCCACATTCACCCAGGGACTGCTTGCAGTCTGCATTAGCTGTCTCTTGCCAGTCTGTATTCGCTGTTGCATTGCAGATGTGTTTCTCCAGCGATGTGCGTAGAGAAAATACGCAAGGAGCAGCGTGTGAATGAAGCATGCAGACTTGGGTTGAGCTGCATTTGAACTTTTATGTGTGTGGCTTAATTTGCTTTCAGCAGAGGTCCTCTGGGCTAACTTGTCCTTTCCTGGATCGTGCCCTGTAATCAGTTGGAAGCCAGGGTCCTGGAGTGATGGGGAAAAGCAGCGTTTGGTGGGACCATAGGGAGCCCAAACCGCCCTCTGCCCCACTCTGGGGCAGACGCAGTGGGTGAAGAGGGAAGCGTGTTCACCAGTGCTCGGGAATTCCTGATCGCACCTGGAACTGGACGGAGTGTCTTTTCCTTCCGTGTCCATTCTGAATTCATCTAATAAACAAACAAATAAATAAACAGTATTGATGATACCTTATAACAAATGACAGATACCATTCTCTCCCTATTGGGTCTCTCTCTGTCTCTCTCTCTCTCTCTCTAATTTGAAATTTTGTTTTGGGGTTATAGTAAAAAGCTAGTTGTTTTTCCTGGGATGTTCTCATTAGTTCTCCAATAACTTCTCTAATAATAACGCATGACTTTTTGGAAGGTTTAGAGTTCAGAGTACTTTCGCCTACGTTACCTCCCTCGGATTGACTTCTTGTCTACCCTGTGGATCCAGCAGTCTTACTTACAGATGGGAGCCTGGGGCTGGGGGTGGGGAACGGGAGGAAGGGGTGAGCGGCCAGGGTAGAGGCTCCAGACCCTAAGTGTGCCGTGTGAACTTGCGCCTTCGCTGTCGTGTTTGTTTACTGTGCCGATCTCTTCATACATCGTCATCTAAGAGCCTCCCACTTGCATGACGGCCGTGGACGGAATGTTCTGCTTAGACACTGTTAGCTGAAGGGTTGACTGTGGGCCCCGGGGAAACACGGGGCCTGAGCACCACACCGAGCCGCCCACACGTGTGTGAGCAGCAGGCAGCAGGGCCGCCCCCAGCTGAGCTCCCTGGTCCTGGCCTCTCTCAGCGCTGGGTGGCTCCCGTGCGCTGGGTCAGACAAGGGGGGTGATCCCGAAGGGGCAGAGAGGCGGGGAGACGGAGCCCAGCTGTACCTGCGCCTGCCTGTAGGTCCCAGTGGCCGCAGCTGGCTTGGACCGGGTTAGTCTCCGGGAGGGTGTCTTCAACAGGACTTCTGAGATGACTTCATGGGGGTCTGTTTTGTTTCATTTTAAACCAGATTCTCGAAGGGCCCCATGGCCCCCACCCCCATTCACTATTCTATAGGAGGTCCACGAATACACAAATAACATCCTGCCTCCAAAGTGGGGGCGTTTCTTATCCCGTTTGTGGTGATAAGAGGTGGTTGTGCCCATGACAGCAGACAGCGTGTCCGGCTACCCCTCGCCCGGGCCGTGGCGGTGGGCACGCTGCCCATTCTCGGCCTGCAAGGTCCCCCCCCAGGCCTGGCAAACTCCCACTTGCCTGTTGGAACCGGATGCAGGTTTTACTCCCCTCCACACTCAAGCCTCGGTCAACTTCCTGGGGCACCGGTGGGCGGCCAGCTCCAAGCCCCTCAGCACCTTGCTCTGGCTCTAACACCGGTCTCGCTGTCTTGTGCTCACTTGTCCACCAAGTCCAGAGGGGGCTCCAGGGACCCAGAGGTGCTCAATAAATCTGTTTGACTGACAGCTGGAAGCCAGGCTACTAAGAGCAGACATGAAGCTAATGCTGAGCTAAATCGGGTCAGGCTCTCAGAGTGTGGTTAGCCTGACTCACACAGGACTCTTTAAATGTCGTATGAAAATTGCCACTTGTAGTTTGATGGTGTGGTCACCATGACAAACAGAGCAGAAAACGCAGCAGCTTATTGAGCACCTATTGTTTGCAAAGCACTCTACTGAATCCTTTCCTAAGAGAATGTGTAAATTCTGTTCAGTTTGGTCAAGCACATACCAAAAATTTAAGGTCTTGAGCCTTGGTCCCATGACCAGACCAGACAGCATGATGTGTTTTAAGACATACTGCATGTCCTAAAATGAAACGTCCAGGGGCGCCTGGGCGGCTCAGTCGGTTAAGCATCTGACTTCAGCTCAGGTCATAATCTCATGGTTCGTGGGTTCAAGCTCCGCGTCGGGCACTGTGCTGACAGCTAGCTCAGAGCCTGGAGCCTACTTCTGATTCTGTGTCTCCCTCTCTCTGACCCTCCCTGCTCATGCTGTCTCTCTCTCTCTCTCTCAGAAATTAAAAACAAATTTTTTTAAATAAAATGAAACATCTGGTAACAACAAACGATTGGCAAGGGGCCAGATTTCTTCTCTGTGCCTTTGGAAGAAGAACGATACGGTCAAATGAGTCACCTCATTTGTTGAGTACAGATAGTAGCACTTGAAAATGCTGGGTACGACCTTGTGCTCACACGGGGGCAAAGGTATCAAATCCATCTATGTTACTGGAAGTCAGACACACCTCAATTTCATTTACCTCCTTGAATATCAGTAATCACACAGCAGTCTTATTCAAGAGCCACCATCATTTGACTCTTCTATAATCTGGATTCCCATGCATCATTTTTCTCATCGCTCCCTACTGTGGCGATAGCTTATTATAGATCACATATATATGTCCATATATACTTTGAAACCTTTATTTGAAGTTTCAACCACTGAAGTCGATTATAAAAATCACAGTATTTGGATTCAGATAGTCGATTCCCAGCCAGTATATTTACACCATCTCCAACCACACCTCTTGAAGGGGTCCTGCTCATACCCCATTCTCCCTGTGATGTACGGGCATCTTTTCCCCAGTGGCCTTCACAGGTAACAGATACTGTGTGGGGATACTGCGGCCCAGACCAGGCGTCTTTCCCTTCTGTAGGCCAAGTGTGTTACTTGGGCTTTTGGTCAAGTTCCCTTTATGTTTGGTGAGCTGCTTGTTGAAGAAAATAAGTTCTCATCACTTTCCCAGAGAATTTTCCCTCACCTTTTTAAAAATATTGAATAGCATTATTTATTTATTTATTTATTTATTTATTTATTTATAATAGTTTATTGTCAAGTTGGTTTCCCTCACCTTTTAACTCCCCACTAACTGTGCCCAGACATCTGCGACTGAGGAGGGTCACTGACCATAGTTAAGGGCCCGGCTCAGTGATGCTCACGGAAGCCCCTGAATGTAGTATGATGCTCTCTCTCAGCTCCTGGCCCTCGTTGGCCCTCCCTCCTCCCTCCTCTTCTCCTTCAGTCCTGATCACAGCATCCCAGCTCAGGGGACAGCACAGCTTGCTGAGTGCCAGCACTGCTTCCTGGTGATGGGGCCTCGGAGGAGCCCGGGCTGGGTCTGCAATGGTCCCCGAAGCCTTTCCTGCTCTGCCTTTTCTCCCTCATCCTCTAACAAAAGTCACAACATCGAACCCATGACTCAAAGGCACTCATCAGGATAACAGCTGTGTTGGGTTCATTCTCAAATGACAAGAGACAATGAGGGGAAAATCCTAGCTGCCATCGACTGCTGCGGCTTCCTTTGACCTGTCTGCAGCAGATGTGTAAAAGCAGAACCCACTTGTCTCTAACCGCCAGGCTTTCACATTCAGGAAGTGGGAGAGGGGACACTCTACAGGGACCCTGTGGGCTCTGCAAGCAACAGCCAGGCCTCCTGCGTGAGTTGGGGACACTCGTCAAGTGTGCCTGGGAGGACCTGAGTTCCGTGTGTCTGAGGCAGCGTGGACCGCGGCCTTGTGCATGAGCGCGGGGCCTGGGGGCAGGAGAGAGGCCACGGTGTGATCACAGGGGTGGCTTTGTCCATGGCTGGAGGGGCCCCTGTTTGGCCATCCCCCCAAGATGCTTGGCCACGCTGTTTGAGGTTCCTCTGATCCCACTTCAGGCCACGAGTTTTAGGTAAGACTCAAGACTGGCGTTGCCCAGATCTGAGCTGAGGTCCCAGTTCTTATGATCCGTGTGGCAAGTTACCCAACTCCCGCTCCCTAAGGCAGGTTTGGGGGTAAATGATGCAATGTGGTGATGGTGAGCAGCATCTGGCCTTAGGGAAATGCCAGGAACTGGGAGCTCTTCCGAGCTTTTGTTCTGCCCAAGTGCCTCCTGGGCTGAGTGAGAGCCTTGGGGAGACGGATACTGATGCTTCCCCACTTGGGGCCAATTCCATAAAGAAAAGATTACATTTAAACAACACTTTAGACTGACTACTTTTCATCTGTGAACTGTTTTCTTGTTTGTTCGTTTTGTTGTTTTGTTTTGTTTTTCCTGCTCTTCGGTTCTGTTTGGAGGGTACCCACGTGATGTCAAAGGAAGCAACCTGATGCTTTGTCCCCGTGAGGCAGCGTGGCAGGGACCACGCCGAGACCTGCTGCGTGGAGTTCGTCCTTGTAGCACATTCTTGCTGGGAAGTGCCCCAGAGAGACCTCAGAGCAGAAGTCAAATGAGAGAAGAGGCTGGCAGTGTCTCTGCTTAGAAAGCTCACTGGCTGAGCAGCCGGGGGCAGGGGTGTGGAGGGGCCAGAGCGAGAGCGCTCTCCCTCCCGGTCCCCATGTGGCCTGGCCCCCATAATCAGGACCCTTGGTTTCTGGGGCGCCGGTTGAGAACTTCCCGTCCCAGTGTTGCAGGTGACTGTGTGCAGAGCAGAGAGACTGAGTAGGTCTTCCTGGCATCGGGGAATCAGTCTTCCCAAGTGAGGCTTCTCCTACATTCATGGTCAAGTTCTGAAAAGGGCCCAGATCTTCTGGGCGTGGCATTAGAGCTCACTGCAAGTAGAAATCCCTAACTATCAGACTTTCTGCAATGCAAAAACTCACTGCAAGGTCAAACAAATAAAATCCCTTGTCCTCAGTCGTGTTGACCCTGCAGGATAAAGGATAAAGTGGGGGGGGGGGGGGGGGGGGGCGGGGTGCCCCCCCCCCGTGTGTTTCTAGCCTCAGGGGAACTTACAGGGAAAGGAGGAATCAGGATGTGTGTGAACAAAAGGAGGCAGATGGCCAAATTGGGCTGCAAATAGCTGCTGACACAAAATGAACACACCTTTTAGAATCTTTAGAAGTGAGAAAGCAAAGTTTTATTGGAACCCAAGTTTGGACGGTTGCCCCAGAAATGCAACTTCACAGGGAAGAAAGAGCTCCGGAGAATGAACAGTTTCTACAGAGTTATCTACTTTTTACATCTTGTAAAAGCTCAAGAGGTTATAGATTAGCATATAGGCAGGGATTATGGGTTTTACTGTAAAGGGATGCAGGGAGTTAGAGCGTGGACCCATAGGTCAAGGACAAGATGATTTTCCTTTAGCTTAGTTATTCATTCACAAAGCAAACGTACAATGCACGCGTGCATGGTGTCATAAATCAGGCTTTTCATTTGGACAAAGTTTACACACAGTCATGTTGACTTAGAAAGAAATCCAGGGACGCCTGCTCTTGGTTTCAGTTCGGGGCATGATCTCATGGTTCCTGTGTTTGAGCCGTGCGTGGGGCTCTGCTGACAGCGCGGAGCCTGCTTGGGATTCTCTCTCCCCCTCTCTCTGCCCGCCCTCTTCTCTCTCTCAAAATAAATAAACATGAGTCCAGTACGTGAAGAACTCTTGTGATTGAACTGGAAAAAAAGGACAAAGGAAGTGGCCTCTAACCAGCCTCGTTTTCAGGAGTGAGGAAGAAGGAGGCTCCTCTTCCTAAGGTGTCTTCTCTGTGTCCCTGCGACGCCTGACCATCGCCTTGCTTCACAGAGTCTTTGCTTTCCGAGTTTGTCGATAAAAGGCAGATAGCAGCATAGTAAGGTGCTCTTGTTTATTTACATCCACCGGCTAATGACTTGATTTATTCTCTTCCCGAAATCAGAGTTTTATATTAGGGGAAAGGGGATGAGTTTGCCGATGCCAAAAAAAAAGTGCTCTGAAGGCCAGGAAGGTCTGGCTTCGTCCCGATCTGGGGCTCAGGTGAGCAGTTTGGGCAGATTCACCGGAATCTCATTCATCCTTTCTTTTCCTGCTGCCCTTTCCGAAAGCACCCAGCAGGGGCCGAGGGAAGTGCGGCCGGGCAGGGAGGCTGGGGGCATGAGAGAGGCAGCTGACGGCTGGCCCGCAGGGTCTAGAGGCCAGACGGACACGGCACACTCCCACGCCACAGCTGTGCCAGCCGTCGCCCTCTGACTCATCACCCAGATATAGATCACGTCCTTTTCTTTACTCACACAGTTTCTGAAGCACGGGCCGAGCTTCCGGGCTTTGGACAGTTGAATCACGCTGGTTTGGTTTTCAGCAGACTGTGCTGGTAGAAGAGCCGGTTGGTACTGTACCCCAGCCAGGGGTGGCCGGGCCCTGGGCGCCCCGTCCAGGCAGCCTCCTGCCCGTTTTCCATCTCAGCCTTTCTCACTGTGGCTTCACGACCGTGAGTCCTGCTGGGGTCCCTCGAGGCATCAGAGGGCCCGAAATACCTTGTACCTTGTGCCCGGGCTGGCATGCAGGGTGGCTCAGAGGAGGACAGGGATACGGGGATGCCTGAGAACCAGGAGGCTTGGGCTGGAGCACTATGACATCCTCCCACCCGCCAGGTGAGCCTGGCCCAATGGCTGAAGCTTTGTATGGGGTTTTAGTCTTCTCATCTGTAAAATGGGCATGTCTTCTGTGTCTTCCCGCTTTTCCTCGCTCCCATCAGGAATATGATATGAGTGTAAGTCAGTTTTCTAAGCCTTGTCTCTTAGGAAATGAAAGAGTTTATTTTGGGGGCTCCTGGGTGGCTCAGTCGGTGACGCATCTGGCTCTTGGTTTCGGTCCAGGTCATGATCTCACAGTTTGTGAGTTCTAGCCCTGAGTCAGGCTCTGTGCTGGCAGCGTGCAGCCTGCTTGGGATTCTCACTCTCTCTTCCTCTCTCACTGCCCCTCCCCCACTCTCTGTCTCTCTCAAAATAAATGCATAAACTTTAAAAAAAGGAAATACTTTATTTTCTTATAATAGGAAATGAAAATATCAGAAACGAGTTGGAGGTTTCAGGGTCGGGTGGGGTGGAGGCTTACAGGAAGTTCTGTCATTCACCCTATCTCCTTATCTAACAATTTCTTGCACTTAAAAAATAGCCCTGTGCTGGTAGGTTCTGGCGGTAGAAACCAGAATAAAAGGACATAGTCTCTGCCTTGGGGCCATATTATCTGACGGAGGATGCAGATAATGTTCAAATCAGGTCAACAGCTTATCAGATGTCAGATAGATTCACTCAAATGCTATTTCTGAGACAACAGTACTTTACATTTTAAAGAACTAGTTGGAATATTTTGAGGGCAAAGAAAGGTGAGTAACCCTTCACCCCATCCCTCCCCCAAGCCTGCCACCTGGTTTCTGACATTTTCATTTCCTTTCATAAGAAAATAAAGAATTTCATTTCATAAGAGACAAGACTTAGAAAACTGACATAAACTAATATTATATTCCTGATGGGAGCGAAGAAAAGCAAAATACACGAGGCATGACCGTTTTACAGATAAGGAGACTGAAACTCCATACAAATCTCTAGCATTTTAGCCAAGCTAAAGTCCCCCAAGGGCCCCTCTGCTTTTCCATGATACACAGAGCAGGTGGCCCAGAATCTCATGGAATACTAAATAAGTAAAGTCAACCATGGTGAAAAAAATGTAACACACACAGTCGAGACAGAGGAGGGGACCCGAGGCCCAGACAATGCACACCTCCTACATGACACATGACTGTAAGATCTTTCACTTGTGATATTTTGGTTACAGCATTGGAAAAAATGGCTTATCACTTCAAACCCATGGGCAAGGTCACATTTCAAATGGGATTTTTTTTTTTCTATGGTGGAGATTAAGGGGCCAACCATTCACTCTTGCACACCTACAAAACCCCTGGCCCATCTCTGGTCATTCCATAGTCAGCCTCTACTGAGCTCCATGCAGGACTCTCTACTGACTCCTTCATGAGGCACAAACAAGTCATGTCCCTGTTCTCAGCCTGCTAGCTGGAAAGTAAGTACCTGACTGCAACATTGGAAACAGTCTCTGACTGTGGAAAGGCCAGTTGGAGGTGCTCAGCAGAAGAGTTTGGTGGACTAGAGAAATCAGGGAAGGCTTCCTGGAAGAGGTGGATTATGAGCCGGGCCTACAAATACCAGTAGGATTGGGTCAGTGGTCCACAGTGTGGAAGTGGGCTGGGTATGCTCAGGTCCTGGAGATAGATCAACAACCTGGCTAGAGGAGGAAAGGGGGGGCGCACTGAAAGGAAAGTGATTTTGTGTGCACCATATCCCATGTTCAGGAGGTGACCACAGCAGCTAGGCCAGGTGGATGCATTTCAGTGAATCCTGGGAGAAATTTTCCTGGAATGAAAATCGATACGCACACCACCAGCTACAAACCCAGCTTCCTTCCTCCTATGCCCCCGGCCCCGCCCTTCTGCTCTCCCGTCTATACCCTGGCCTTTTCCAACAGGTGGTGGGTAGAGAGGGAGGCCCAGGGGAACTTGCCAAATGCCCTCCCGTGTAACTTCTTGCGGAGGACCTGTGGTGACCTTTAAAACCTGAGGTTTTCTTGACATTTAGAAACACACCTCTGCCCCCAGCCCCAAACTGAATTCTCTATTCCTGGGCTCCATCTGGAAGGTAAATCCTCACAGCCCTGGAGGTTGGGTGCCTCCTATTGATGAGAGTTGGTAATGACAGCATCTCAGTGGTCATTTTCCAGACTCCTCCAGGGTGAGAACCAGGGCGAAACGGGCCTCCAGGTAAGTTGCTGCTGATATTTCATGACCACTTCCTGTGTGCCAGGAGCGTCCTAGGTTCTTCTACAGACTCACGCATTTTCTCCTTTTAGTGAGGTTGGTACTGTTATTGTCCCACGTTAGCCATGAGGACACAGAAGCCTAAAGAGGTTAAAGATGAGTGCAAGTTTACACAACCGGCCATCAGCCAACGTGTGCCTGCTGACACAGGACTGACTCTTAGACAGGATGCAGGATGTACAGGAGCTCATAGTGATATAAATATGTATATGGTGATGCTGGTTATTTGAAGAGTTAATGTTAAAACTCAGTTGTTTTGAAAGGTGCAAATTATTCAATGGAACACACTTTAAATACCTACTGTGTGGCGTCCCTAGGGGGTTACTACAAAATGAAAGCTGATGTTATAATAACAAAGTTACAGTAACTCACAGTGAGGTATCAACAATAAGATGTGTATTCAGATCATCATAACCCAGAGAACGTTCCAGAACATGGAGAGGAAAAATGATTTTTGGCACGGTGAGGGCTGGTGGAAGCAGTAATGCAGACCTGGTAGAACTTTCTGGAAGAGTGTTGGGCTGACAATGGGGTCGGTGGAGAAGATGGTGGGGAGGGAAGGTGTGGTTGTTGGAGGAATTAGCGCTAGCAAAGGCGGTGAGGCCAGAAAGCAGAGGGTGCTGGCAAGGCCAGTTGATGAGTGAGGCTGTTTGGAGCTTAGGTGGGAGAAATTTAGGTAAGACTGGGAAATAAAGATGGACTGGATCACTAAGGGGTTAAGGATTTCAAGTTATTCTGTAATCATGTGAAAGTTTTGGATCAAGGGAGTGGTGAAGGGAATACATAAATGTTTGTTGGTGCAAACAAAATCGTGAGCAGGGCCAGCTTTAGGGANAATGTGTATTCAGATCATCATAACCCAGAGAACGTTCCAGAAGAATATTATGAATGCTCTGGGAACATGGAGAGGAAAAATGATTTTTGGCATGGTGAGGGCTGGTGGAAGCAGCAATGCAGACCTGGTAGAACTTTCTGGAAGAGTGTTGGGCTGACAATGGGGTCGGTGGAGAAGATGGTGGGGAGGAAAGGTGTGGTTGTTGGAGGAATTAGCGCTAGCAAAGGCGGTGAGGCCAGAAAGCAGAGGGTGCTGGCAAGGCCAGTTGATGAGTGAGGCTGTTTGGAGCTTAGGTGGGAGAAATTTAGGTAAGACTGGGAAATAAAGATGGACTGGATCACTAAGGGGTTAAGGATTTCAAGTTATTCTGTAATCATGTGAAAGTTTTGGATCAAGGGAGTGGTGAAGGGAATACATAAATGTTTGTTGGTGCAAACAAAATCGTGAGCAGGGCCAGCTTTAGGGAAAGGCGGAATGTACCTAAATAGCAGGTAAGCTTTGCAAAGACCCTCAAAGGTACTGTAGATGAGAGCGTACACATCTGCACCTGCACCTGACCAGCATGTTCCAGCACATCTGTCTCCAAATCCCCCCCACCAACCGGACACCAAGGCTGGATTCCAACCCTGAGCACTCAGCAAGACAAAGGTTTGAATATCCAGAAGGCGTCAATTAAACTGCATACAGTTGCTTGGATGGGCAGGGAAGGCGGGAGCCATGAACACAGTAATAAGGATAGTAGTGACATCTGCTAATATTTATTAATCCCTTACTCTTTGTGGGGACACTGTTCTTGGTGTCTTACAAAGTCTGTCTCATTACCATAATCCTTTGCAGTAGGTACGATTCTTATCCCATTTACCAAAGAGAAAACTGAGCCCAGAGAATCTGTATGACTAGTAAGTGGTAGAGCTGGAATTCAGTCCTGGGCATCTGTCTCCTACGTCCTCGGCATTTAACTGCCATATAGGTTTTTCAGGATCCTTGGCTATTAACTATAAACTAGTAAGGGAAGCAGGGCCATAAGCGACACAGGAAGACACGTTTTAAAAGGACACGGACAGAAAGTCCAGAATAAGATGACTCTTTGAAGGGAGGGTTGGTACCAGAGAGCAGCAGGGGACCCTGGACTGTCTTATCACATGTAGTGTGCATTCAGAGTGTGGGCATATAAACTTAGGTCAAGGTCATGGACTTCCTGGACCCCGAATTCAGGAGGCAGAACCACATTAGAGTTGGCTCAGTGTCTTGCTCGGATCAACAGGTCTTGGGGTGAAGTTTTATTTGGTCTAATTCAACTATAATTTTTTTTTCTTAAAAGTCTAGTTGGCAGGGACGCACAAGAGACTCAGTTTAGCTTTAAAGACAGACTTGAAGTGAAGGGATGGAAAAGATATTTCACTTAAGTGGAAATCAAAGGCGACCAGGGATGGCTACAGGTGTATCAGACAAAATAGACTTTAACTCAAAAGTCATAACAAGAGACAAATAAGGTCTTCGTATACTGATAAGGGGGTCACTTCATCAGGAATATTTAACAATAATAAATATAGATGCATCCTGGGGCACCTGGCTGGCTCAGTTGGAAGAGTATATGACTCTTGATCTCAGGGTTGTGAGTTCAAGCGCCACGTTGGGTGGAAAGATTACTAGACAAATAAACAAACATGTATGCATCCAACATCAACGCATCTAGATATATTAAGCAAATACTAACAGATCTGAAGGGAGAAATAGATAATAATATGAGAAAAGTAGCTATGTCAATATTCCACTTTCCCAACAGATAGGTCATCCAGATAGAAAATAAATAAGGAAATGTTGGACTTGAACTATAGTTTAATGGACCTAACAGACCTATATAGAACATTCCATCCAACAGGAGAATGCATGTTCTTCTCAAGTACACACAGAACATTCTCCAGGACAGATCATATATTAGGTGACAAGACATAGCAAATTTAAGAACATTGAAATCACACCAAGTAGCTTTTCTAACCACAACTGTACAAAACTAGGAATCGATAACAGGAGAAAAACTGGAAAATCCACAAGTATGGATTCAGGTTTCTGAGCAACCAATGGGTCAAAAAAGAAATCAAATGGGAAATTTAAAAAACATTGAAACAAACAAAAATGGAAACACAACATAACCAAAACTTTTGGGATACAGCTAAAGCAGTTCTGAGAGGGAATTTTATAGTGATAAGTGCTTGCATTAAGAAAAGGAAAGAGGGGCGCCTGGGTGGCTTAGTCGGTTAAGCGTCCGACTTTCACTTAGGTCATGATCTCGCGGTTCGTGGGTTCCAGCCCCGCGACGGGCTTTGCGCTGACTGCCAGCTAAGAGCCTGGAGCCTGTTTCAGTCTGTGACTCCCTCTCTCTCTGACCCTCCCCTGCTCACACTGTCTCTCTCTCTCTCTCCTAGAAATAAATTAAAAAAAGAAAAAAAAAAAGAAAGGAAAGATTTAGGGACGCCTGAGTGGTTCAGTTGGTTAAGTGTCTGACTTCGGCTCAGGTCATGATCTCATGGTTTGTGGGTTCGAGCTCTGTGCTGACAGCTAGCTCAGATTCTGTATTTCCCCCTCTCTCTCTGATCCTCCCCTGCTCATGCTGTCTCTCTCTCTCTCTCTCTCTCAGAAATAAATAAAAAAACATTTAAAAAGGTTTATAAAAGGAAAGATTTAAATAACCAACCTAACTTTACACCTCAGGGAACTAAAAAAAGAACAAATGAAGCCCAAAGTTAAAAGAAGGAAGGAAGTAATAAAGATCAGATCAGAAATCAATGAAATGGAGTCCATAAAAACAATAGAATAGATCAATGAAGCTAAGAGCTGGTGTTTTGTTTTGGTTTTGGTTTTTTAAAGTTTCTTTATTTATTTTGAGAGGCAGTGTAAGCGGAGAAGGGGCAGAGAGAGGGAGAGAGACTCCTAAGCAGGCTCTGCACTGACCGTGCAGAGCCTGACACAGGACTCAACCTCACAAATGGTGAGATCATGACCTGAGCCAAGATTAAGAGCCACCCAGGTGCCTCTAAGAGCTGGTTTTTTGAAAAGAAAACAAAATTGACAAACATTTACCTAGACCAAGGACTCCAATAAATAAAATTATAGACGACAGAAGTGACACTACAACTGATACCACGGAACTGCAAATGATCTTGAGAGACTATTATGACCAATTCTACGCTAGTAAATTGGACGGCCTACAAGTGATGGATAAGATTCTGAGAAACATAGAATCTACCAAGGCTGAGCTCCGGATGCAGCCATGGAGAGGCCAGAGGCCCACCCTCCAATGCAGCAGCCAGAGCCGAGGCCCCTCTTGCCCTGCCTCGGGGCAGTGCTGTTCCCTGCACGTTTCTTAAAGAGCGGGCTGGCTGATGGACTGCACCCACTGAAAGATGAACGGAGAAGAGGGAGGGGAAGGTACGTCCTGGGGAACCAACGAGACGTGCTTCTCACGGTGAGGTCGTGGGATCCACAGACTCAATAGGAGGCTGTCTAAGAAGATTCAGACACTGTGTCTAAACAGTCCCTCCAGATGATTGTGGTGGCCGATGTCTGAGAGCCACGGACCGGAGCCCCCACCTTGCCACAGCAGTCCTGAAGACAGTATCTCTGCAGATGGGTCCCTTCACACCTGTATGCAAGCACCACTGGGCCCTCATCACCAAGGGGGCCAGGCCTCCCTCCCGATAGTGGCCCAACTAGAAGGGAAAGCTGGACATTCATTACGGATTGTTCTTTCTGCCTTTCTGGATCGCCTGGGATTGGATGCAGGAAGTTCCTTTGGAAAAGCTTCTCAAGCAGGATTTCCCCCTAGAATCAGAAATCAAGCGAAGCATATTGGTAAAGGCAGGTAAAAAAGATGGACTTCCCATTCTGGTGCATTTCATTTATCTTCATCTTTTCTGTATTAGTGCTCTCTTGAGTTACCTCTGCAAAGGAAGTTCAAGAGTCAGACTCTCTCCCAGCATTGAGGATATTCTTTGTTTCTTTCTTTTTTAATCTTTATTTATTTTTGAGAGAGAATGAGAGACAGAGCACAAGCCGAGGAGAGGCAGATGCGAGGGAGACATAGAACCCAAAGCAGGCTCCAGGCTTCAAGCTGTCAGCACAGAGCCCAACGTCAGGCTCGAACTCCCAAACTGCAATATCATGGCCTGAGCCGAAGTCAAACACTTAATCACCCAGGTGCCCTTAAAATTTTTGTTTTTCTTTTTAATGGGGGATATTCTTTGCTTCTGAGACGGAATTTTTGCTTTTGCATAATAATGCTGAGATCAGTCATAGAGATTCAGGTTTAAAATTTTAAAGTAGGTTTTAATTCTCCCTAGTAAAACACTAGTAATTCTTTAAATATCTGTTGATAAAAAACACAATACACTTTCAGCACAAAAGATGAATTATTTTATTATGTGTCCTAAGTTACAAATCAGGAATGATATAGTTCCAATACATTTAGCTGTTTGTGTTAAAAAAAAAAAAAAANTCCCTCCCGATAGTGGCCCAACTAGAAGGGAAAGCTGGACATTCATTACGGATTGTTCTTTCTGCCTTTCTGGATCGCCTGGGATTGGATGCAGGAAGTTCCTTTGGAAAAGCTTCTCAAGCAGGATTTCCCCCTAGAATCAGAAATCAAGCGAAGCATATTGGTAAAGGCAGGTAAAAAAGATGGACTTCCCATTCTGGTGCATTTCATTTATCTTCATCTTTTCTGTATTAGTGCTCTCTTGAGTTACCTCTGCAAAGGAAGTTCAAGAGTCAGACTCTCTCCCAGCATTGAGGATATTCTTTGTTTCTTTCTTTTTTAATCTTTATTTATTTTTGAGAGAGAACGAGAGACAGAGCACAAGCCGAGGAGAGGCAGATGCAAGGGAGACATAGAATCCAAAGCAGGCTCCAGGCTTCAAGCTATCAGCACAGAGCCCAACGTCAGGCTCGAACTCCCAAACTGCAATATCATGGCCTGAGCCGAAGTCAAACACTTAATCACCCAGGTGCCCTTAAAATTTTTGTTTTTCTTTTTAATGGGGGATATTCTTTGCTTCTGAGACGGAATTTTTGCTTTCGCATAATAATGCTGAGATCAGTCATAGAGATTCAGGTTTAAAATTTTAAAGTAGGTTTTAATTCTCCCTAGTAAAACACTAGTAATTCTTTAAATATCTGTTGATAAAAAACACAATACACTTTCAGCACAAAAGATGAATTATTTTATTATGTGTCCTAAGTTACAAATCAGGAATGATATAGTTCCAATACATTTAGCTGTTTGTGTTAAAAAAAAAAAAAAAGAAAGCCACATAATACCAAAAACCAGTATAGATTGAAATAACCCTTATACTTTGTATTTTCTTAATTATGACAGCTTCTACATTCGTTCAAGATGTACAAGGAGAGGATCATTTATTCAGTCTGGACAGCGAGTCTGGAATTCCCTCTCGTAATCTGTGATTTGCTGGAAGCCAAGTTCCACAGGTCGGTTCGCTGCTCTATCCAGTCCTTTACAGTTATCAAATAAATCACCTCCTCCGTGGTATCTTGTCCTCCCGATGGAAAGCACGGTTTACTGGGAAAAGGGTCTTGTCATGGCTGCCATCTGTTTGGGGCTGAATTGTGACCCCCCCCCCATTTGCACACTGAAGCCCTAACCCCAGGAGGTGAGAATGTGAATGTATATGGCGGTAGAGTCTTTCAAGAGGTGATTAAGTTAAAATGAGGTCACATGGCTGGGCCCTCAATCCAACCTAACCATGTCCTTGTAAGAAGGGGTCAAGACACAGACTTGCACAAAGGGAAGACCATGTGCGGACACAGGAGGAGGCCATCTACAAGCCAGAGAGGGAGGCCTTCAAAGAAACCAAGCCTGTCTACGCCTTGATCTCGGACTTTCCAGCCTCTGGAATCATGAGAAAATAAATGTCTGTCATTTCAACCACCCAGCCTGGGGACCTTTGTCACGGCAGCCTGAGCAGACTCACCCACATCCAATCTGATCTGCTCCTGGCTGTCCTTGTTTGGGAGAATCAGGGCTGTAGGCTTCCTGGGTTTTCCTGTGTGCTCACTCATCCCCACATCTCATTCATGAGCCCTGTCTCCTCTGGCATTTATAGCAGCCACTCCTTGGAATCCTTTGCTGTTTGGATAAGCACAGGCTGCCCCTTCCCCTACCTGCTAAAGAAAGATGAGGTGGTGGACAAGCAGGAAGTGGCACCCCCTTCCTCTCAACCCCTTTTCCGACCTTCCTCAGGCACCATATGCTGTTAGTGATGCTTTATTTTGTGTGTTGTCCTTTGGTCTCTTGATTGTCTTTGTTGTTGTTTTTTTATGTTTATTTATTTTTAAGAGAGAGACAGAGCATGAATGGGGGAGAGGCAGAGAGAAAGGGAAACAGAATCCAAAGAAGCAGGCTCCAGACTCTGAGCTGTCAGCACAGAGCCTGATGCAGAGGTCAAACCCACGAACCATGAATGAGATCATGACCTGCTGCAGTCAGATGCTTAACCGACTGAGTCACCCAGGCATCTGGTTTCCCTTTGTTTCTTATCTGAGCCCACAGGGTGGTATCTCCATGTCTAGTTGCATCCCAGCTGTCCTTGAGCTTGTGGGGTGAAATAAGAGTATCCCGTACCATGACACTGGAGTGCTGAGAGTCTCCTATCATGATAGGCTGGACGCATACATGCACCAGCAGGCGCATGCAAAGCCTTTCATTTGAATTGTGATTTGCGGACCTACCTGCCTCCACTCCATGACACGTGGAGTTCTCCCCAGACAGGAAGCCTGGTATTTGTAGGTGCACAACCATTTCTTCTTTGAAAGGATGGAGGTGGGGGCACCTGGGTGGCTCAGTCGGGTTAAGTGTCCGACTTCGGCTCAGGTCATGATCTCACAGTTCATGGGTTCAAGCCCCGCATCGGGTTCTGTGCTGACAGCTCAGAGCCTAGAGCCTGTTTCAGATTCTGTGTCTCCCCCTCTCTCTGCCCCTCCCCCACTCATGCTCTGTCTCTCTCTGTCTCAAAAATAAATAAAAACTATTAAAAAATTAAATAAAAAAAAAAGGACGGAGATGTCTATGCTCATGAGGGAATGGAAGTTGACAGAAGGAAAACCATAATTTCTGAGAATTTAAACATTACCAAACTTTCCTACCCAAAGGGCAGGATTAATCTCTGGACACAAAACTTTGTAGGTAAATCAGATCATTTAAAGTCATTCTTGGAGGGGCACCTGGGCAGCTCAGTCAGCTGAGGGTTCAACTTCAGCTCAGGTCATGATCTCATGNCAACAATAAAGAAAAACTATTAAAAAATTAAATTAACAAAAAAGGATGGAGATGTCTATGCTCATGAGGGAATGTAAGTTGACAGAAGGAAAACCATAATTTCTGAGAATTTAAACATTACCAAACTTTCCTACCCAAAGGGCAGGATTAATCTCTGGACACAAAACTTTGTAGGTAAATCAGATCATTTAAAGTCATTCTTGGAGGGGCACCTGGGCAGCTCAGTCAGTTGAGGGTTCAACTTCAGCTCAGGTCATGATCTCATGATTTGTGAGCTTGAGCCCCACATCGGGCTTGGATTCTGCTTTGGATTCTGTGTCTCCCTCTCTCTCCGCCCCTCCCCCAGTCACACTCTGTCTGNGTCCACTCGGGACAGCCCTGGGGGTCCGGTCACTGCAGGGCGAGGCTGCGAGGCAGGGCAGAGCCATGGCTCTTGAAGCGTGAGTCCTGATGCCCATCAGCCCTCCTTCTTGACCCCAGCCCACCAGGCCTCGGGATCCTTCCCTTCCACAAAGGATATGGTTTTGCTTTTCAGGAAAGACAAGTAGTCATAGAGATTTATCTGATCAGGACACATCATATCATCATGAGCTGAGTGCGTCTCAGATATGATCTCCCCCATTTCCCTTTGCTCCCATGCCTTCCCCATGGGTCCCTTCACTCATCGTTCATGATGAGGTCTTCCCTTCCTCTTAACCCCTACCTCTTCCTTCCTCCCTCTTGCTTTCTTTCTATCTTGAAAGAGAGGGAGAGCACGAGTGCACAATGGGGAGAGGTGCAGAGGGAGCGAGAAAATCCCAAGCAGGCTCCACACTCAGTGCAGAGCATGATGCAGGGCTTGATCCCACAACCCTGGGATCACGACCTGAGCTGCAATCAAGAGTTGGACACTCAACTGACTGAGCCGCCCAGGGGCCCCTCAGCCCATATTTCATTTCTTTTCCCCACCATGCAGTTTAGTACTTATTTCTCTTATATTCTCATGTTTTAGTTTTATTGGCTCAGCTAGATCAGAGTGATGAGGATGGGGACCTGGTCTCTGTTTTATCTTTTTATTCCAATTCCAGAAACATCTACCACAGTCTGAGTATACACAGCTGGTATTCAAGAATTGTTAGCTGAATGAACGGCTTAGAAAACAGGATGATTTTCAACAGAAAATTTACTGGAGGCGGTAAAGCATGGTACGGCTCTCTAGCCCAGTACAGCTACCCATGGCACTGACACCGCTCTGCTGTTTTCAGATGATGCGCCCTTTTGTCTACAGCCCTTTAGGACTGAAGAGTCCACACCCTTTGGAAAGATCCTAACTGCTTAATTTTGGAGACAGTCTCTGAGAATTGCCAACTCAGCTTTGGTTAGAGGTCCCTTTAGAACTTGTTCCCAGGGATGCCTGGGTGGCTCAGCCGGTTAAGTGCCAGACTTCGGCTCAAGTCAAGACCCCAGGGTTCGTGGGTTTGAGCCCACCATCGGGCTACTCTGCTGTCACTGTGGAGGCCACTTCAGATCCTAGGTCTCCCTCTTTCTCTGCCCCTCCCCCACTCATGCTCTTCCTCTCTCTCAAAACTAAATAAACAAAAAAGAGAAGAATTCTGTGCCCAATCTGAGACCTGGGAGCATGTCTTTTTTTTTTTTTTTTTGCACATGGTAGGCATTCAAAGTTTGTTCAATAAATATAATTAAATGAAGAGAAAATAATAAAAAGAGAAAAACTCTCTTATTTGAATAAAAGACTGGATTGGCAGTATTTGCACACCTATCACGCGCGTGGCTGGGTTGAACTATTTTATGTGTAGGACGTGCAGGAAGGGAACGACAGCACACGATTGCCACCAAGCTCATCGCTGTCATATTGAGGAGGGTTCTCCATGGGCCCCTCACCATCACCTGGTGGATCTCTATTTCCCTCTGGTGGCAGATCTGTGTACTGCAATCGGTATTTCTGAGGCACAGATGAGGGTAGATTTGAACAGAATCTTGAAGAAATACAAAGCTTGACGGGCCCTTAAAGGTTTTTGATTCCAGTATTTCTCTGGCGGAAACATCCTGACAGATGCTGAAAAGCCTCTGAATTCTTTACAAGATCAGAACTTTGCTTGAATTTTGGAGACAATCTAAAAGATACGCATATTCTGGGTTCTGTGGATGACCACTTTCTAATCACGCACTGTCGTGCGATTCTGTTTTCTCATTTGTGTTTATGTTTAAGGTCAGGCTGGTGCCAAGAATCATGACTTCCAACTGCCAAAGGAGGTGCCTGAGGCTCGGGTTCCCTGCGGCGATATGGCTGCCGCAGTTTGAGAACCGCGTGCAGCACACGCAGTGCAGGCAAACCCCTCGCCCACGCCTGCAACGTGGGGAGCACACTCCGGGGTGAGGCCCCTGTTCTTTCAGAACCGTGTCTTTCTCTCTCGCGCTAGTTTTGCCACCTGAGTTCTTTGATCTGTACTGTTGCTATTGCTTATTAATATTTTTTTCTGGAATGTGCTTTGGTGACACTTAAGAGCTAACTACAAGCTTATATGGCTGACACCATACTTTATACTTGTGTATATTTATGTTATTACAGCAAAAAGGAAGCAATCCTACCACAGAGGTCTGAAAATTTTCCTGTCATTTATTTTTATTATTTTAAGTAGGCTCCATGCCCACTGTGGGGCTCAAACCCACAACCCTGAGATCAAGAGTTGTGCACTCCACTCACTGAGCCAGCCAGGCACCCTGCAAATTTTCCCTTTAAAAGTGGTCCAGATCCCCTACATATTTATCCAAGGGATACAGATGTGCTGTTTCGAAGGGGCACATGCACCCCAATGTTTACAGCAGCGCTATCAGCAACAGCCCAAGTACAGAAATGGCCCAAGTGTCCATCGACTGATGAATGGATAAAGAAGACCTGGTATGTATATACAATGGAGTATTACTTAGCAGTCAAAAAGAATGAAATCTTGCCATTTCCAACAATATGGATGGAATTAGTGTGTATTATGTTAAGTGACATTAGTCAGAAAAAAACAAATATCATATGACTTCATCATGTGTGGAATTTAAGATACAAAACAGATGAACAGAAGGGAAGGGAAGCAAAAATAATATATAAACACAGGGCAGGGGCAAAACATAAGAGACTCTTAAATACAGAGAACAAACTGAGGGTCGCTGGAGGGGTTGCGGGTGGGGGGATGGGCTAAATGGGAAGGGACATTAAGGAGGACACTTGTTGGGATGAGTACAGGGTGTTCTATGTAGGGGATGAATCACTGGATTCTACTCCTGAAACATTATTGCATTATATGCTAACTTGGGTATAAATTAAAAATAAATAAATAGGGGCGCCTGGGTGGCTCAGTCGGTTAAGCGTCTGACTTCGGCTCAGGTCATGATCTCATGGTTCGTGGGTTCGAGCCCCAGGTCGGGCTCTGTGCTGACAGCTCAGAGCCTGGAGCCTGTTTTAGATTCTGTGTCTCCCTCTCTCTGACCCTCCCCTGCTCTGCTCTATCTCTCGCTCAAAAATATTTTTACTGTTCATCACATTGAAGATCTCCTGCCATTCCTTTCTGGCCTGCCACGTTTCAGTAGATAGGTCTGTCACCACTCTGATAGGTTTGCCTTTGTATGTTAGGGCCCTTTTCTCTCTAGCTGCTTTCAAAATTTCTCTTTGTCCTTATATTTTGCCATTTTTACTATGATATGCCTTGTAGAAGGTTGATTCAGATTACGTCTGAGGGGGGTCCTCTGAGCCTCTTGTATTTCAACGTTTACTTCTTTTCCCAGGTCGAGGAAGTTCGCTGCTATAATTTGTTCCAGGACTCCTTCAGCACCTTTCCCCCTCTCTTCCTCTTCTGGGATTCCTATGATACGGATATTGTTGCGTTTAACCGTGTCGCTGAGCTCTCGAACTCTTCTTTCATGTTCCTGGATCAGTTTGTCTCTTTTTTTGTCAGCTTCTTGTTTTTCTATAATGGTGTCTTCTAAATCACTTATTCTCCTTTCTGCCTCTTCAATCCGTGCATTGGAGGCCTCTAATTTATTATGTACCTCATTTATCACATTTTTCTCTCTCTCAGAAATAAATAAAATATTTTTAAAAATTAAAAAATTAATTAATTAATTAATTAATAAGCAGGGAAAAAAAAGTTGTCCAGATGCTATGTGTGTTGAGATGATACAGCCGCGCCCCAGAGGAGTGATGCCTCGTGTGGGTAGTTGGTGGCAGAGCCAGAAATGCACAAGAGAGACCAGGTTTTCAGATGCTCAGTCCTATGTTATCTGGATTAACCTGAATTATCTGGATTCAAATAATCTATTTTGATATGATATCCACTTTGTCAGTGGAGACCAGACTTATAATGGTTTAAAAATAATACATCCTGGGGTATGTTACTCCTTTCATGGTGATTCAAGTCAAAAAAGTGTACTTCACACCCTTCATAGCATTTTGCCCAGAACCAGCAAGCACATAGCGTGCAATTCTTGCCCAAGAACAGTTTGTAATTAAATCTGGAGGAAAGACATATGTGCATTCTTTAAATAATTAACAATAGTGCAGCAGAGGAAAGCAGCAGATGAGTGCCATACTGTCAACTTTTCTCCCACTCGCCATGTGTCTCTTAACTACTGCTTTCCTTCTTTTTTTTGTCTTTACTTTTTATTATTTTTTAATTAAAGAATGTAAATCCAAGTTAGTTAACATATAGTGTGATAATGATTTCAGGAATAGAATTTAGTGATTCATCACTTACATATAACACCCAGTGCTCATCCCAGCTAGTGCCCTCCTTAATGCCCATCACCAATTTAACCCATCCCCCACCCAGCATCATGCCGGGAATCCTCAGTTTGTTCTCTGTATTTAAAGGTCTTTTACGATTTATTTCTCTCTATTTTTATTTTATTTTTGCTTCCTTTCTTTTATGTGTATCTGTTTTGTGTCTTAAATTCCACATATGAGTGAAATCATATGATATTTGTCTTTCTCTGACTGACTTATTTCACTTAGCCTAATACAGGCTAGCTCCATCCATGTTGTGCAAATGGCAAGATTTCATTCTTTTTGATGGCTGAGTAATATTCCGTTGTGTATCTATACCACATCTCCTTTATTCATTCATTAGTCAGTGGACATTTGGGCTCTTGCCATACTTTGGCTATTGTTGACCGTGCTTTCCTTCTACGTCCCCAGCAGTAATGTTCTGGAAAGCCTCCCAGGAAGTAGAGGATGAAACCCAACCCCCTTGGTCCCTCAGGTACACCTGTCCCTGCCCCAGGGCCTCCACTCTTGTCTTCCAGAAGTGGTGTGGGAGCACCCTCAGGTGCACCAGCGGGCCGGCCTCCGGGAGGAACGGCACAAACACCCTCCACAAACACCCCTGTGCGGTCTCAGCGTGTGTGATGCTCCTTGGGAAGAGTCCAGGTCCCTGTAGTTAGAAGCCCGTTCAACTGCACGGCCAGGAATTGCCTGGCTAGGAAGGCAGCAAGCTCCTGCTGTGGTTGGTCGATGATCCTTGTCACCAATGGGGCTGCGCATGCCAAAGTCGCTATTGCCAAAGTGTGTGTGTGTGTGTGTGTGTGCGCGCGTGTGTGTGCCTGTGTGTGCCTGCAGGTGTGTGTGCAGCCATGGACATGTTCGCTTCTGGGAGGCGTGGCCAGCTTCCAGGCAGAGTTTGGGTTTCTTGGGCACTGAGTGATACTTCATCTGGAAGTCTCCTGAGTCATGACTAGGGTGTTCCTGACCCGGTGTGGACTCGCAAAGGTTATGTGACTCCACTCAGAATCCCCAAAGACCGGCATGTGGTGTTTTCTAATTTGGGGCTAATCAGCTTCAAATCCAGTGAGTGTCTTTTGAACGCATGGTCATGTACCTCTGAGGCCTGCAGATATAGGTCCTGCGTCTACAGGACAAGTGTGTAAGCAAGGGGACAGAGTCAGCGAGAACCGGGACAACCCCCATCCCTTTCACGGGTAAATTGCCCACTTATCCTCACACAAGCACATTTTGTTATTTCTTACCACTCTCTGGGGGGGTTAGGCCAGCTGGGTCTGGGGGACAGTTGGCTGATGTCATCCCTTGTCCTCCAGCTGGCCTGGGTGGGCTCCTTCAAGAAGCACCTGTCACCGTTGCTGGTGTCCCATTGGCCAAGACAGGTCACATGGCCATGCTGCTCTGGTAGGATTCAGAGTCCTGATGGGGGGGCAGGTGGAAGCATTATATGGCCTCCATGACCCAGTGTCAGTGGTGAAGAAAGGCAGTAGAGGCCCATAGGGGGCCTCGTGTGGGATGGGTGGGAAGGTGACCCTGAAAGTCCAGTGATCAGGGAGGTGAGGGTGGCTCTGCAGCCCTGAGCAAGTGGTACAGAGCACGAGGTTCTGTCCCATCCCCAGACACCCGAAGTGGGCTTTGGGGGGGCCACAAAGAGGTGAGGTGGTACAGGAGGCCACCAACTTCAGCAATTTGACATGACCGCAGAACGGGGCCTCCTCATTATTATTATTTTTAGTCAGTCCCACAGGTGATTAGACATTTTACTTACAAAGTTTTAAGTTTACTGGAAAGTGGTACAATTCTTTTGTTGGCATTTATTCGTACAAGTGGCGCAGTAGAGTGGACAATATGTGGATGGATTTACGTTTGGAGCTAAAATCGCTGGGGATGTATTTATTATGGCCCGCAGCCACGGGGGCAGAAGTGGAATTTTGTTTGAGGTTGTAAAGAAAGATGACTGGAGGATTAATGGAGGCACAAACTGCTGGGGTGTTAAGTGTAATCGGCGCTCCAGGTGACGTGGGGCGTGGGGCGGCAGCTCTACTTTGTTCCCCACTCCGAAATGACACAGGCCTCTGTGCAAAGTTCCCTTTCATTCTCTTCTCCTTCCACCCTCTTCAAGGACCCTCTCTATTCCTCTTCCTTTCTTCTTCCCGGTTTTACCCTGCACGAGGAAGTAGCCATTCCCGGGCCCTGGTCAGTTCTGTCCATAAACTGAACGAGGCAGGGACAGGCCCCACCTTGCGGTTCACTTGGGGTAGGAAACGTTATGGGCCAGCTTTCCAGCGGGGCAGGCGGGAGTTTCCTTGGGAGGCCAAGAGATAATACAGAGTTTTTAATTAGGGTTTCTGATACAATCTTTTCCTTTTGTGCATTCATACCTTCTTGCCCGAGTCTCTGGCATCTACTCCAAGGTCGGCACAGAGGGAGGGAAAGAGGGGGAGGCAGGAGGCAAAGTCCAGGGGATTTCCTCATGCTTACGGCTTCTGCCTGGGACAGGCTGGGGGGTGGGGGGGCAGAGAGAATGAGAGGCAGGAGGGGTAAGTAAGGACATTTGGTGCTCCGGCATGGTGGTTTACGCGTTGAGGTAGGATTACCTCATTTGGGAAGGAGATTTGCAAGGCATCTGCTCACCTCAGCACACAGCGGCATTAGTACAGGGGTGCCCACGGCAGCATTGTTTATAGTGGTAAAGGGCTGGAAATAACTTGCATGGTCAATACTAAGGCAGTGGTTTACAACTGTGGTTTTCCCTCCAATGGAATACTACGCAGACATTAACACAGTGTAGTAGACCTCTACCTATTGACGTTAAAGAGATCTGCCATGTCTTTTTAAATTTCAAAAGTACTTTGCAGAAATTTACAAAACAACATGCCTATTATGATACTTCTTTTTGGTAAAAAATACATATAACTATATGTATTTATGCATGGAAAAAATCTAAAATGACACACACCAAAATGTTAACTGACTTTTTTCCATAAGTTTTAGGATTTAAGGGCATTCTCCATTCTTCTTTATATATATACATATATGTATACATATACATATACAGAAATGTATATGTGGCTCTGGAGCCACTCAAGCACTCCAGAGGCATTGTAATTTTTAAAATAAAATCTATCTTGTGTATGGCTTCAGTAACTTAAGTATTCAGGGTGCCTGGGTGGCTCAATTGTTTAAGCACCTGACTTCAGCTCAGGTCATAATCTCACAGTTTGTGGGTTCGAGCTCCATGTCAGGCTCTGTGCTGACAGCTCAGCGCCTGGAGCCTGCATAGGATTCTGCATCTCCATCTTTCTCTGCCCCTCCCCTGCTCACGGTCTATCTGTCTCAAAAATAAATAAACATTAAAAATTTTTAAAAAAATAAAGTTAAGTTTTCTGAGAAACTTAATTCTAAGTTAATAATTAGAACTCTTTCCTCTGGGGGCACCTGGGTGGCTCATCTGGTTAAGCGTCAGACTTTGTTCAACTCAGGTCACAGTCTCAAAGTTCGTGAGTTGGAGCCCCACATCAGGCTCTGTGCTGACCGCTCAGAGCCTGGAGCCTGCTTCAGATTCTGTGTCTCCCTTTCTCTCTGCCCTCCCCTGCTAGTGCTCTGTCTCTGTCTCCCTCGCTCTCTCAAAAAAAAAAAAAAAACCCGAAAAACAAAAACAAAAAAAACCCACCCACAAAATTCTTTCCTGTGTACTTTCCCCCTTTGTGTAGCATAAGCTTAAACTCACGTAGGTGGTCTTCTAAACCAAAGCTCTTAAAGCTCAGCCTGCACAGAATCACCTGGAGGCTGTGAGCTCGCAGCGGGGAGCCACTCCCACTCCCCACTCAGCTCGAGAACTTGCATTTCCAGCAACCTCCCAGGTGGAGCTGATGTTGCTGGTCCAGAACCGTGCTTATCACACTTTGAGAACCATTACTCTAAATCGAGGAAATGATCTCCAAAGTTAGAAGTCATGATCTCTTTTCCAACTTTTCCAGAATAAGTGCTCCTTGAAAATATCATATGCAAAATACAGCAGAAGAATGCCTGAATTTTTATGAGGTCACTTTCCCCTTAAACCTTGTTCCACATCGGAATGAATAAATATTATAGACGTATTATCTCCCAATACTTGCAAATTGAATTTCAAGTCTTTCCCGTGTGTCCCGCTACCTGCCAACTGACGTTCTGTATATATTGACAATCTCTGTGACTGTGATGTTTTTGCAGTTTTATTTGATAAATTCTTGGCCTGACGCCATCGCTCAGAAAGTCTCACTATTGCTGACACGACACGTTAAAGGATGTCAGTGAACGGGCGGAGTGCACACCCTTGTTTGAAACTTTTAAAAGCATTTTCCTCTCTTGGTTTTGTTTGTCTTACAGCTACAGCCACTAGCTGTCCCTTGAGGGCTTGTCCTCACCTGCTGAGTCAGTGGGGGTGGGGACGCCATGCCGGGCAGCGCCCAGGCTCTGCTCAGATCTCCTCGGACCCCTTGCCACCCTGTTTGTGTGCTCCCCAGCCTTCTGAAAGGACTGCCCTCGGGCTGTGGGAGCCGCTCAGCCCCAGCACCCATGGCTGGGGCCATGGGGGACAGCTCTGAGGCGTAGTTTATAAGGATCAGGCTGCAGCTACCCTCCGTGGGGCTTTGGCCTGAGGGGGAGCCTTTGCTGAGGCCCCGTGTTTTGCCTTCCTCGCTTCCCAGTTGGCCCTGGGAGCACTGTTTCACAATCAACACATCTCTTGCACACGCATCATCGTAGGGTCCACTTCTGGAGAATTCGGACTTAAGACATGGGTCCTATGTGTGGTGAAAGCCACCGGACATACTCCAGCACCTGCATTCCACACGGGAGTGTGATTAACCATTAAAGTGTGTCGTCGGGCCCCCCGCTGACCAGTGAGCACATATAAGGCACCGCTGATGTCCTGGAGGGAATCGACATCTTGTTTGAGAGCTATAAACAAGTAGAACAAGGTCTATTAATATGTAGGGCAGGGTGTTATCTGAGATGTATTAACCCACGGTTTCATTTTCCGCTTCAGGGTGTCCTTTGCCACCGTCTCCCTCCCACTGTGGAGCGACGGAGCAGCCAGAGGACCTTCTGTCCTGCGTGGGACACAGAAGCCACAGGAAGACCACCAGTGTGAAGGACGGTGTGGTCAGGAGCGCGAGCTGTCTCACTGTGGACTCATGTGAATGGATGAAGGTCTCATGGTACCTTCTCAAAGGCTCTGCAGCCTCTAACCTTCCCGCACTTAGATGCAAGTCCAGGGAAAAGAGGGAGGAAGACCCTGAGCTGACCACGGTTCTCCTCACTTGGCAGCACGAGGTGTCAAAAGAGAAATCCAGAAAACAAGAACTGAGATCCATACCCACTACAGTCATGGGTCCCGGGCTAGCTGGGTGGTGCAGAGGGCAGCGCCGTGGTTTGAAGCGTGCGCAACTTTTACGAAACCTTTACGGGTTCAGGGAGGCTCTGCAATGCAGGTGTTTTCTTGCATAAAGTCACTAATATCTTAGACCTTCAGGGAAGTAAGAGAGTTGGTTAAAACAATAAATGAGGAAAACACTAGGTAAAATCACACCCTCATTTTATGCTTTGCTTTAACTTGCTTCACTTTTAAGCTTCCCAAAGCCAAGTAATCCCCAGTTCAAGACTGGTTAGAACTAATCAGAAGAGTTTTGTTTAGCAAAGTAGAGGGAGACCATCCCTTTAAAAGCAAACCATTCAAACACCTATGCAGATAAATGCACCAGATTTACTGAATCCCTAATATGGCCTGGAGCTGAGGTGGCCCTTAGACCTCCTCCAGATTAACGAGGGTGAGGACCTCTTTGCCCAGCTAGTCACTCCTCTTTCCTTCATGGTAACTTTTGGAATGGAAAATGGGTACGTCAGACCCTTGCTCCTTAAGGGGCTTCTGTTATCAGTTCATTTTCCTATTTGTAATAAGGGAAGAATGGTATTTGCCTTTCTAATTATTAAGGCAAGAGAAAATAGGTGAATCTTTTCAAAGACTTTGGCTTGCATAGAATATTACTTGAGAAAACGAATGGTTTTATGGTTGATGATGTTGAGGATGAATCTTGTACTGGTCAGGATTTGGTCACAGAAGCAGGACTGCCAGGGGAGGGAATATCGTTTCTGTCTGTCTGTCTGTCTGCCATTGATTCCTAGCAATCCTCCAACATTCCATAGCAATTAATATTTAATGAGTACAGTATCTCTACTTTCAGTCAGGCCTTCTTCTTAAGTTCTAAATAAAGATGTATCGTTTTCCATATGTTGGCCTCATTGAAGTTATTCTAAGGTAATTTATGACTTGATTGCTTTTATAGATGGAATCTTATATTTTGATCTGTAACAGATTTTTGCTGGTCTGTATGGGAAAACCCTAAGTTCTATTTATCACATATTCCTACATTCATCACTTTCCTTAATGTTTTAGGTTGTTATGTTGCTGTTCATCTGATTTTTTCCTTTGTTTTTTCTTTTTCATCATGAAAGTATAGAAGGCTTTGGCCTTATTGCTCAGTACAGATTGGAATGAGCTTTTAAACTTTGAGATTTTGGTTATACCAAAAAAGTCCATCAAGTACCCACAAATTGCGGGAAAACTCCGTTACAGGCTATAGAATCAAAGATGAAGAAAAGCTTCTTCCTGTCCTCAGGAATTCACAGCAGGAGTCCAAAAGACTGGATTATTTGCAGTTTACTGAAACGAAGTGTCCCCAGTGTATATTAGGAGTAACATCCATTGGGGATATGTTTGCAGCTGGATTCGGTGGCCTGTAAAGCAGCTGACCACTCTGCTCATTACTGCACCTGTACTTCCGCTTCGCATTTGGAATATTTTTCTTAAATTACATTTCTCCTTTTGCAGGGACCAAAGATGGAGTGCACCCTGGTTCATGGTAATTGGTATTGCTGGTTATCTGATCTCAGAAGTGCTTCCACATCTCTGGTAAAGTTTTGAGTAATTAAAAAAAATGTAATATTTATTTAGAGAGAGAGAGAGAGAGCAGGGGAGGGGCAGAGAGAGAGAGAGAGAGAGAGAGAGAGGCAGACACTCAATCTGAAGCAGATTTCAGACTCTGAGCTGTCAGCACAGAACCCAACGCGGGGCTTGAACCCACAAAGTGCGAGATCATGACCTGAGGCAAAGTCGAACACTCAACCAACTGAGCCATCCCGGCACCCCAAGTTTTGACTAATCCTTAAATTTTAGCCAAATGAAATCTGACCGTAATGATATTTCCTATACTTTGGCTCTAACTATTTAACTTCTTTTTAAAACCAGAGCGGATTTAAAAAATTCTCTCTCTTTATTTGTGTCACCTGACCCTGAAAGTGCTGGTATTACCTGTCACTTGAAGAAGTCCAAAATTGTCACAACTGTGTGAGTACCTGGGCTTCAGTCTCTGGCTTTGGGTAAATGACAGAACCTCTTTCCTTGATTTGTCATGCACATAAGTGATTAGAATTTCAGAAGCGTCAGATTAATATCTCAAATGGCAACTCTTATTATTCATATTGTTAAAGCATTCTATCTCTTGTTTTTTTTTTCTTAGAAATAAAAGCACATATTTATTCTGAAATATGTGAAGAAATGATTTAAGAACTACATGAGTATTTAAAAACTGGTCCTGGGGCGCCCAGATGGCTTAGTCGGTTAAGCGTCTGACTTTCGCTCAGGTCATGATCTCGCGGTTTGTGGGTTCGAGCCCCACGTCGGGCTCTGTGCTGACTGCCAGCTCAGAGCCTGGAGCCTGTTTCAGAGTCTGTCACTCCCTCTCTCTCTGACCCTCCCCTGTTCATGCTGTCTCTCTCTCTCCTAGAAATAAATAAATAAAACATTAAAAAAAAAAAAAACTGGTCCTGAGGTTTCTGTGATGGGTTCTGGTAGTTAAAATCCTCACAGGAGTCCGTGTAGAAATACGTGCTTCTTACCATTTAAGAAACAGAGCTCCCTCCATTAGTCAAAGTAACCTCCTTGCTTTAACTAACAGCCCCAACATTTCAATGATTTACTATAATCAGATGTATTGCTTGTTCATATCAGAGTGTAATGCAGGTTGGGGTGGGGGGTGTTCTGGGACCTGGGGTCCTCCTACGTCTCAGCTCAGCCATCCCCAAGGGCTTCAGAATCATCTGCCTGATTCACTCCATCCTCTAGCTGACAACCAGAGAGAGTGTGCGGCATCTTGTGGGACATTTTAGGGGCCAAGACTTGGGGTCATGTCTGTCAGTTTTATCTATTCTCTGCTGGCCAGAATGCAGTCACTTTGCCCCACTGAACTGATTGCAAGGGGTCGGAGAAATACAGAGCATGACACCAAACTAGGTCTGTGAGTTTCTTATAGCTTCTGTAACACGTGACCACAGTCTCAGGGCTTGAAACAACACAAACGTATTATCTTATCGTTCTGGAGATCAGAAGTCCAAAACGGGCCTAATAGAGCCAACTTCGAGGTATTGGTCAGGGCTTGTTCCTTCTGGAGGCTCAAGAGGAGAATCAGCTCCTTGTCTTTTTCAGCTTCTAGAGGTAGCCTGTGCCTTGGTTTGTGGTCACATCTTGTTCTCTGACTTTCCTGTTACTTTCCTCTTCTACCCTTTCAAGACCTTGTGATTACGCTGGACCCAACTAGGTGATCCAGAATAATTTTCCCATTTCAGGAGCTTTAATCACACCTGCAAGGCCTCTTGCATGCTAAGGAAACATGTTCAAGGTCACAGAGATTAGGATGTGGGCAGACATCTCTCGGGGTCGTTGTTCTCCTCCTGCAAGGGGTGAGTTCTGGCTGTTTCTGTCATACTCCCATGTAATAATCCTGCAGTGGCCTGTGCTCGACTCTGGGCATCGCTGGAGTTCACGCAGCTCTAAGTGTGAATAAGCCCTTACTGAGTAATACAGCCTACAGGGTGACGCATCTCAGAGTAGAATCTCCAAGTCTGACACTGTTCCATCTACGGTCTGAAATCATGCAGTTGTGACCATAACTACTCAAGGTCTTTTCACTTTTTAAAAAATTACAAAAAGAAGACATCAAAATATGGTTATTATTAAAAATGCAGAATACAGAGGGTCACCTTGGTGGCTCAGTCGGTTAAGCGTCCGACTTCGGCTCAGGTCATGATCTCACGGTTCGTGGGTTCGAGCCCCGTGTCGGGCTCTGTGCTGACAGCTCAGAGCCTGGAGCCTGCTTTGGATTCTGTGTCTCCCTCTCTCTCTGCCCCTCCCCTGCTTGTGCTCTGTCTCTCTCTGTCTCTCAAAAATAAACATTAAAAAAAAATTTTTAATGCAAAATACAGAACTAGAAAGAATAAAAGGCAAAAATCATCTTTCATTTCTCTCTCCATAGGTAACTGCTGTTGACATTCTGGAAGGTGTTTCTGTGTGACTTCCATTTGCCCTTCTGATCTGCTCCCCATCCCTCTCCACCCTAGGCTACCTACCCTGCCGCTGGGAGGCTGAGCCACACCAGACTGCAGGAATAACCCCTTGCCCTCCGGCCTCTAACTGGCCCTGGCCACAGGGGGGCAGTAGCAGGAGAGGGGAGGGTGGGGAGGAAGGATGTCAGGGCATGTATTCCCTCTTGTTCCCTCCCTGTATTGAGTTACCTCGAATTGGCTGCCTCCTCACCAAAAGCCAAAGTGACCTTTTCTTTCTTTTTTTAAGTGTGTGTGTATTTATTCTGACGGGGGCTTGGGTATAGAACATGAGCAGGGAAGAGGCAGAGAGAGGGAGAAAGAGAATCCCAAGCAGGTTCCATCCTGTCGGTGCAGAGCCCGACACGGGGCTCGATGTCATGAACCTGTGAGGTCATGACCGGAGCCAAAATCAAGAATCAGACACTTAACAGACTGAGCCACCCAGGCGCCCCAAAGCGACCTTTTCCATAAAGCCCCCTTCTCCAGGTTATACCAGGCTTGGGGGTTATAATGCCTCAATGCCCTTGGAGGTCCTGGACACTGCACGAAGCCTTATTTTTTCCCAAAATTCCACCTGGACTTTTATCAAATTCTTTTCACATTATCCAGTTGTTTTTTTTTAATGTTTTATTTATTTCTAGGAGAGAGAGACAGAGACAGGGTGAGCAGGGGAGGGTCAGAGAGAGAGGGCATCACAGACTGAAACAGGCTCCAGGCTCTGAGCTGGCAGTCAGCACAGAGCCCGATGCAGGGCTCGAACCCACGAACCGCGAGATCATGACCTAAGCGAAAGTCAGACGTTTAACCTACTAAGCCACCCAGGAGCCCCTACATCATCCAGTTTTAATGCCAGGGCCTGACAGATACAGTGTGTCTCATTCCACATTTTGCTATGACTTTATACCCACACACGTACTCACAGACATGAGTAAAAAGATGGTAAACTGGATTAGGGAAGGATGTGGGGTGAGAGAGAGACAGAGAGAAGAGGCAGAGAGACAAAGGCAAGGCAAGGGGTGTATTTGAAATATACCACCCTGCAGATATTTTAAAATCGGTGTTCAGGAACAAGTGTATGTGAGGTCATTGGTAGGGTCAGGTCGTTGCGGATTAGAGAGTCCTTGTCAGGAGGATTACTTTGAAAATATGTAACTCCAGGGATGCCTGAGTGGCTCAGTCAGTTGTGTCCGACTTCGGCTCAGATCATGATCTCAGGGCCGTGGGTTCGAGCCTTGCATTGGGCTCTGTGCTGACAGCTCAGAGCCTGGAGCCTGCTTCGGATCCTGTGTCTCCCTCTCTCTTTGCCCAACCTCCACTCATGCTCTGCCTCTCCCTCTTTCTCAAAAATAAATACAAACATTAAAAAGAAAAAAGAAAGATGTAACTCCAGTTGCTCTGAGTATCAATCCTGTCTCCTAAGGGTGGGAGCACAGAGGTGATTCCCCTTTATCTCAAGCCAAGGGAGCTTAACTGGGGCCCTTCCGATTGAGGGGGCTGGCCTTCTGACACACAGCTGAGGGTGGGAAGATGAGACTTTTTCTCTCAGCCAGAGGCAGCCAGAGTAGAGAGAACCTGGGCGCACTGCATGCATCCGGAGATGGCAGGTGGGGAGAGTGGGAAGGGAGTTTAAGAGTGTTTCTCCCCAGGGGCGCCTGGGTGGCTTAGTCGGTTGAGCGTCTGACTTTCGCTTAGGTCATGATCTCACGGTTCATGGGTTCGAGCCCCGCGTCGGGCTCTGTGCTGGCTGCCAGCTCAGAGCCTGGAGCCTGTTTCAGTCTGTGACTCCCTCTCTCTCTGACCCTCCCCTGCTCATGCTGTCTCTCTCTCTCCCCTAGAAATAAATAAAACATTAAAAAAAAAAAAAGTGTTTCTCACAGACCGGATGTGGATCATATGGGAAAGAGAACTGGCCATTTTATTTTTTATTTTTTAAAAAAATATTTATTTTGGGGAGAGCACAAGCGTGGGAGGAGCAGAGAGAGGAGAAAGGGGGTTCTGAAGCCGGCTCCATGCAGACAGCAGGGAATCCTATGTGGGGCTCGAACTCACGAGCCACAAGATCATGACCTGAGCCAAAGTTGGATGCTCCACCGACTGAGCCACCCAGGCACCAGAGAATGGGCCATTTTAAATAGTGTCCAAAAGGGCTGCCTAGAAGGGCAGTGGGTGTCAACCAAATGCATCCATGTGGCCCTGGCTCTGAAGAAACAAGCATGAGGGGATCAGAGAAAAAAAAATCTAGGGGAGCTAGAGAAAAAAAATTACAGCCAACATCATGTAAAGCCCTGTTCCATGTTCTTTAAAGGAGGCCTCTGAGGTACCCCCAAAAGCACCCAGAAGAGAGAGTGATGCCAGCCTACAAGATCCCCAGTCAAGCAAGACTTATCTGCTTCCGAACCCAGATGGGTCAGAATCCTTTAGCAGGCTGAGAGCTGGAAAACTATAAGGAAGGAAAACAGAAGAAGCAGCAGCCTTCAAGGTCTGTAGGCTTCCAGGTTCCGCAGGCTCAGATTGGGAGGGTTGGGAGAAAACCTAATTTAAGTCAATTTTAGTATTTTCATTGTTATACAGGATTAGGCATCTTTCGTTGCTGAGTTGACACTGTGTTTATGATTTAAAACAACCATCGGGGGGACCTGGGTGGCTCAGTCGGTTAAGCATCCGACTTCAGCTCAGGTCATGATCTCATGGTCCATGAGTTCGAGCCCTACATCAGGCCCTGTGCTGACAGCTCAGAGCCTGGAGCCTGCTTCAGATTCTGTGTCTCCCTCTCTCTCTGACCCTCCCCTGCTCATGCTCTGTCTCTTTCTCTCTCTCAAAAAGAAATAAGCATTAAAAAATTAAAAAAATAAAACAAGCATAGGATTTGTTAATTACCTATGACTTCACAGAGGCCATGACCCTGCCTGAGCTTCTTCCCTAGAGAGAGAATGAACTTTTCCCACTGCGTATATGTTAAAGGACATAGATATTTTTTGTCTTATGGAAGACAAAAATAGAGAAGTTTTATGAGTGTTTCCTGTTCCATAGACATCTTTTAAAATGTGATCAGTATTGTACTTTACATCTTCTTCTGGAACTTCCTTGATTCACTTAGGGACATCCCTTAGACATCTTCCTGTGTCCCATTACTTCACTGGTCTCAGTGACAACCTAGAACTGCAGTCTAGATGTACAATACTTTATTTAACTACTCCCTTGTTGATGGGCATTGCTATTATTTTTCTTTATTACCATTAAGAAACATTTTCACCACCTGTGTGATGTAGAAGAACAGATTCTCTGGACAGATTCACTGACGGGCAGGTGCTGTTGCAGAGAGGTTGGCCACGTGCTGCTTTTATCTACCTACCTGCCATTTTCCTTCTTACTGACAACGGCACCTCCATTTTCCTTTGGGGCGAAAGGGAGATGTAATGAGAAAGCATCTCAAATTTTTGTCTTCTGCTGTGCTTTTATTTATTATAATTTTTTACAGTTTATTTATTTATTTCGAGAGAGCGAGAGCAGGAGAGAGAGAGAGAGAGAGAGAATCCCAAGGAGGATCTGCACTGTCAGTGCAGAGCCCCACGCAGAACTTGATCTCATGAATTCTAAAATCATGACCTGAGCCTAAACCAAGAGTCAGATGCTTAACTGACTGAGCCACCCAGGTGCCCCCTGCTGTGTTTTTATTAAAGTAAATACAAAGCAGGAGGTGCTGGCCTTTCCTGGAGAAGAAACTCTACATCCCACTGTCTTGTAGAAAAGGGCACTCGTGTGATCTGACTAGGCCAGTCAGATACTCCCTCCTGGGAACTTGATTCTTCCACAGAGAGACACAAAATTGCAAAATGGTTGGGGATGATTTGTCCTGAAAGGGATGCCTTAAAGAAGCTGGCCAAGTGTTTCTGCCCTTAGACCTCCTGAGTCCTATTTTTCTTGAGACCTTCTTATTCAGCCTTTTGTTCAATCAAGTGAAATCCTTATTTTATGAACACTGTTTTTATTATTATTATTATTGTTACTATTATTATTACCTAATTTCACCTGAGTGTGTCTCTATTGTTTGCAAATGATATAAGGTATACATGCATTTAATATTTTGGCAATTATCTCTAGTTGCCCTCCAATCTGGGGTAACAGTTTAAACTTCCACCAACAGTTGGAAGCGTCTGGATTTCATTTTATTTTGATTTGCTTTAAGCAGTTCTGTGGTGGTATGCACACAGAGTCTCCTTTTATTCAATTTTCCTGACACAAGACTGCTTTGATTTCCTGATAGAGTGATTCTATCTGTTTCTAAATGAGCAAAATGGCAGTTGCTAAAAGGGGTTGGCCAACAAATAACTCATTTATTATTCAGTAATAACTCATTTATTATTGCTAAAATACAACTGGCTTGTATTTAACTCGCCAGAAGTATAGTTGATGAAATGGCCCAGTGTTAAATTATTTATTTGTAAGTGGAGTGACTCACAAGGATATGAGCCACAAACTTGGACTCCAAGTGTTCCAAAACTGAGTACTCTCACATGCTCACCTTAGCAACTGTAAAATAATGACATAATCGTCAAATACTAACAAAAGGAACAGTCAAGCATGCTACAAGAAGTTCCTCTAATTAGCATCACGTTTGCCAATTATTTTATTCCTACTGAAATATATGTCAGAAAAGCCAGCTCTAGAGGTAGAATAATTTGTGATTTGAGTTGAAGGCGTATGAGAAAATAATCAGATTCTCCAACTGGGCAAATGCCATCATTAAAAGCAATACATGTACCGTTCATTGCCCTGTGTGAAGAGAAATGTCTAGGTTATTTATGGACGCTGGGAATCATAAATAAAAAATGAATAATAGTCAACACTCAATGGCCAAGAATTCTATGTACCAGGAAGGGTATGGAGAAACAGAATCATGCCCACCACCAACTTCTTGAAATATTTCCTACATCATGAAGAAGTGAAAAAAATGTACACATTTGACTTTTACCCCCTCTCCTCCATCCACCTACTTTTGCTAACTTTAAAAGCAATTTTTTTAAATGTTTATCTATTTCTGAGACAGAGAGAGACAGAGTTTAGCAGGGGAGGGGCATAGACAGGAGACCCAGAATCCAAAGCAGGTTTCAGGCTCTGAGCTGTCAGCACAGAACCCAACATGGGGCTCGAACTCAAGGACTGTGAGATCATGACCTGAGCCGAAGTCGGCCACTTAACCAACTGAGCCACCCAAGTGGCCCCTGACTTTTAAAGAAGAAGAGAAAATGTCCAGAGGAGAGAGAATTATAAAGTTGAAACAGGGGCTTTGCAAGGTTTTATATATAAGCTGGAGTGCTATTCAAAATATTTGATAGCCAGTATGGTAATGTAAATTAATATATAAAGCAACATCAAATCAGTTACCACTATATGTCTTATAGAATCTGAGAAAGGAAGATTGCTTAGGTAAACAAATTTGGGTTGTTTTGTTACTAAGATAGGTGGAAAAGATTGTCTTTTGTGTGCCACGTAGTACAACTGACGGGTGGAGAAATTGCCAAGTGCCTGAAATAAAGGCTAAGATGTAGTGGGCTGATGAGAGGGGGCATTCCATGCCTCTCCAATTTCACAGTTAAGAAAGGCGCTGTTGTACACAGGTTCTTTATAGCTATCATTCATCAGTTTATAGAATCTCCCTTTTGTTTGAATTTCTTAAAAAATTTTTAGCCTAACGCTGTTGAGTTTTTATCTAATTCTTGTTCCCAAACGAGAACACCATATGGTTTTTCTCTTCTAATTTATTAATGTGGTTAGTTACGTGTATTCTAATGTTAAACCTTCCACAAATCTCTGGGGTAGAGCAAATCTGGACAAGATATATTTTTGTTTTTATACTTGACTGGATTTGATTTGTTATGCTGTTTAGGATTTTTGTATCAATGTTTAATAATTAAAGTGTCTGTAATTTTCTTTCATCATATCATCTTTATCTAGTTTTGGCATCGAGGTTCTGTTAACCTCATAGAATGTTACTGGGGCAGTACTCTCTCAATTCCATCATCTAGAAGATTGGAATGATCTTTCTTTGAAAGTTATGTAGAATTTGCTTGTAAAATTGGCCAAACCTGCTATTTTCTTTTGGGGAAGATACTTAACTACAGATTAAATTTCTTCAAAAAAAATTTTTTTTAAATATTTATTTTGAGAGAGAGAGAGGGAGTGTACATGTGTGAGTGTGACCGAGTGGGGCAGGGGCAGAGAGAGAGGGGGAGAGAGAATCCCAAGCAGGCTCCATGCCTACCTTGGAGCCCGGTGTAGGGCTCAATCTCATGACTGTGAGATCACCATCTGAGCTGATATCAGGCAAGAGCTGGTCGTTCAACCAACTGAGCCACCCAGGTGTCCCCAAATTAAATTTTTTAAATAATTATAGGATCATTTAGGCCTTCTCTTTCTTCTTGAGTCAAGTTTAGTAGGTTATCATTTTTCCAGGAATTTACTTCATAGAAGTTTTCAAATTTATTAACATTATATTCATGAGCAGATCAAACAATAATGAAGAGCAAACAATTATGATAATCCATAATATTCTTGTTTCCTTTTAATTTCTGCTCTTTGTGTAGTTGTCTTAATTTTTATTCCCATTACTCTTTATTTGTGACTTCTTTCCCTTTTTCTTGATAAATTTCACTGAAGACTTGGTTATTAGTCTTTTATAAAAACCAAATTTTTTTTATTATACTCTCTGTTGTACCTTTGTTCCTTTTCCTTAATGTCTGCTCATTTCTTTACCTTCTTCTCTAAAGAGTTTATTCTTTTGTTCTCCTAACTTCTTAATTGGACATTCATCTTATTTTCAATGTTATAATTTTAAATACAAGTGCTTAAATTTATATATTTTCCAGTTTTGCAACATCCTACAAGGTACGGCATGCTAACATGTATTATTGTGCAAGTTCTGAGCATTTAAAAGTTTCCATTATTCAAATTTTTTACAGATCTACTACTTTATCTGATTTATATACCAATAATTGAGAAAGGAATGCTGAAATCTGTCCTGTTGGTTTAGAAGTTACACATTCAACTTAAAAAGTTATACACTCTATAATTTTTAGTTGTTACTCTTAAAATGTTGCCAAACTTAATTCAAAAACTCAAAGTTAATTTCCAAAAAGTGTCCCTGAACAATACAAGTTCATTTTAACACACTTGACAATGATTGCCCAAACCAGATTTCTTTTTTTTTTTAAATGTGATCCAGTATTTTAGTTTTCTTCTTTTTTAACTCCAGGATCGGACATTATTTTGATTATATAACTCAATTGGTATTTGTTTAGGTTTCCTACGTATTTCCAAATTCCTTTGCCCACCATTCCTCCTTGCATCTCGGACCTTTGTTATGAGGTCGTTCTTTTCTTCTTGAATACTTTTAGAGGTTTATGCAGTAAAAATCTGTAGGTAGTAAGTACTCTCAAATTATATTTATCTGAAAATGGCTTTATTTTCCTAAATTCTTGAAAGATAATTTTTCTGGGTAATTTTAAATTTACAGTTATTTTTTTCTCAAAGTCAGACCATGTTATTCTACCATCTTCAACCTCTTGTTGTCGATAAGATTGCTGTTAACTGAGTCTTTTATAGGTGTTCTGTCATCTATTTTTGGATCTGTTTAATCATCACTTTACATTCTGTGTCCTCAGAGTTGCCATCATATAAGGTGTGAATTTCACTGTATTTCTCTAGCTTTGCATTTATTGTGTTTCCTACATCAGTGGATTTATATCTTTCATTAATTCACAAGTAACTATTTCTTCGAATATTGCTTCTTCTCTATTCTGTCTATTCTTTCCTTCTGGGACTTTGATTTGATAGATGCTCCATATTTCTTTTTTTATATCTTTTGCTTTCTTTATATTTTCCATCTTCTTTTACCTTGATTTTACAATTTTGGCAATTTCTTCTGACCAGTCATCCAGTTACCTAACTTTCTCTTTTGCCGTGTCTACTCTATTTAACCATTCACTGAACTTTTATCATCCATGGTAACATTTTTCATTTATAAGTTGTTTTGGCTGTTGTTCAAACCATTATTTATTTTTTATTCTATTTTTATTTCTTTAAACACGTCATGTATAATTTTGTCATATTTTGAATCTAATAATTCTAATATCTAAAGCACTTGGAAGCTCAAATCTTATTTCTTCTGATTATCCTCATAGTGGTTTTTTCTCTGATGGTTTGTGATCTCCTATTTGATTGACCTCAAACTGTGGGAGTCATGAGGCCTGAAAACGGGGATGCTTTCCTCTGAAGAGGTTTTGTGTTTGCTTCTGCCAGGGACAGAGGATATCTCTGACCTAGGACACTCAGTAGTCCAGGCTGATGTTGGGTTGGAGGGTGCTCAGGTTCAGACTCTGACTTGTGGTGAGCCCAAAGATTAACGATGGCGCCCCTTAAAAGCCTCTTCCTATCACACGTGTACCACATTCTGTTAGTTCCACGTCCCAGTATCCTGTCTATGAATGCATTTCATGCCTCTAGTCCAGCCAACCTGACCTCAAAGCTCTTTTTTCCTTCCTCACGTCGGTTTTCTGGTGAGAAGGTCCTGTCATCACTGTTTCCACTCGCAGTTACCTCCCCTTCAAGGTCTGGCCCAAGTGTTTACTCTTCCACGACACCTTTTGTTGTCTCCCCAGCTGAGCAAGCTCATGTCTCCTGTGCATTCAGCATCACATAAGCATACACACACAGATGCACACACACACAGATGCTCACACACACAGATGTGCACACAGAGATGCACACTCACACACAGATGAACACACAGATGCACACATGCACACACACAGATGCACACACACAGATGAACACTCATTCACAGATGCACACTCACACACAGATGCACATACAGATGAACAGATACACACATAGATGCACGCTCACACACAGATGCACATACAGATGAATAGATACACACATAGATGCACGCTCACATATAGATACACACACAGATGCACACACACATATAGATACACACACAGATGCACACACACAGATGCACATGCACAGACGAACACTCATTCACAGATGCACACTCACACACAGATGCACATACAGATGAACAGATACACACATAGATGCACGCTCACATATAGATACACACACAGATGCACACACACAGATGCACACTCACACAGGTGCACACACACAGATGCACACACGCAGATGCACACATAGGCAGACATGCACACAGACATATCCTTCCTTTGGGAATTAGTGACTTTGTGCTTTTTCTCAGAGTTTCTCCTCTTTTTCCTACTACTCTGAAGCTGTCTTTTAAGGCCAGGTTATGTTTCATCTTTGTAGCCAATCCTCTGTTTTTTTACTTCAACCTCATCTTTAATTATTCTTCCATATAAAGGGGAAATGTGTTTATGAGATTCTATGTGTTTTTAAAATTTTTTTAATGTTTATCTATTTTTGAGAGAGAGAGACAGAACATGAGCAGGGGAGGGGCAGAGAGAGAGGGAGACACAGAATCTGAAGCAGGCTCCAGGCTCTGAGCCGTCAGCACAGAGCCCGACATGGGCCTCAAACTCATGAACCACAAGACCATGACCTGAGCCGAAGTGGAATCCTTACCCAGCTGAACCTCCCCACAGGCCCCTGGATCCTACGTGTTTTAAAGGAAGCATTGAGGACACATACTGAGGAGACTCGCGACTGCATAGTTCCAGCCGGTGGCTCCCTGGAGGCTTTCCAGGTAGAGGGTTGGCCTGGAAGTGGGGTGTGTTCAGTGAGTGCTTTCAGGGGACTTAATTCTGAAGCGTTAAAAGGCTAAAGCACCTTCCACTGATATGTATTTTATATGGAAAGGAGAGAGAAAATCTTGAATGAATGATTCAGTCTTGAACAAGTAAATGGAGCCCAGGGCTGGTAGCAGCGACCGCATTCAGAAGGATAACAGAGGAGAGCCAGAGCATAGATGAGGGGAGCAGGCTCTCAGTCCATCTGACGGGGGACCGTGCTTCCGGGGAGATGCGCCGTCCGTATTTGGGAGCCCTGGAAACCTCTCTTCTTGGAGAAGCTGTAATTTGGTGGCTTGGCAGTTTCAAGCTTTCCTTGTGATATTTGAAACCTTGCATATTTTCTTTCCTCCAACGGTTATAACAAGACATCTTGCTTTTAAAAATACATTCCAGTGACATTTTCATGTTAGGTTCTGCAAACCAAGCAAACAAGTGCCTAAAGAGAATACCAGCTTGATTAATTAGCCTTAATTAGGAGTTTGCTAACTATTACAATGTGCAAAGTGGCCATATTTTGATTGCTACATTTGAACTTCTATTTGATATAACATTTATCAAACTGTGCAGATAAATCATATATTAAAGTGAGTGATACAAGATTGGACCTTGTGCATTTTGCCACCAAGATATGTTTCTTCTAAAAAATTATTCCAGATGCTGTGTCTTACTCACATTTGTCCCTTCAGTATTTATCTTAGTGCTTGACACATAGTAAGTATTCCATGCATGTTTGTTGAAAAATCAGTTAAGGTATTTACAAATGATTTCTAGGCCCTTGTGTGTTCTCTACATTCTTCATGGTTCTATGAGATACCAAAAGAGGAATAAGAGTTTGTCCTCAAGCCAGGAAAAACAACACATGATTATGAACGATGTAATGCAGACCTAAGTACTAAAGGAATTTTCAGGGAAAAAATTCTTTGAAGGTCTAGTCAGGGAAGGCTTCCAGGGGGAAGTGGCATAAGATTTGAATACATTCTGCAAAGAAACATTTGCTGAAGCGAACTGATCAGGTAAAGGAAAAATGGGTAGGGGCCTCCTAGGTTAAGGGAGGTGCATGCGAGAGACAGACAAGGGGTGGCCAGCTGGAGCAATGAAGATAAAAACCGTGTCATTTCCGTCCACAGGATGCTGTGAGGGGCCCTGCTAAATGCAATGAGACTGCAAATTGAATCTGTCCTGGAGGGGCCTCTGTGTAGAATTTATGAGCTATAGTATGTGTCGTATTTCATGAGCACACGAGAAGGATCCTTGCTATAAAGCAAACTAGAAAGTCATAACCTACCTAAAAAACATGCACAGGGACGCAGGCTAGTGGGACGCACTGACAAAGAACACCAGACGCAAGAGCATAAAAAGGCGATGGAGAGTAGGATGTCATGTTCTGTGACCCCGTGGAGCAGGCGTTCTGGGGCCTGGGCAGGTGGCGTGCCTTCCCCAGCAGCATGGCTTCAGCGGGAACAAAGGTGAGTGAGCTTGGAGTCAAGATTCAAAGAGAAACAAATCACTGGTCCATGAACCTAGGAGTTTGCAGGGAAGTGGGGATACCATTCGCTGTGTCACAGAGAGAAGATAATGGAAGTTGCTTTGGGTGACTCCGCGGCTGGTCATAGAAGGCACTGCTGCTCCTGCCTCAGGCTCCTGTGCTGCTTGCTGCAAGAAATGCCATCTGCCAAGCTCTGAGGACACTCAGCTCTGCCGGAGGCCAGGTGAAGAGGAACCAAGCCATCAGCCAACAGCCGGCACCAGCTTGCCTGCCACGTGGGTGAATCCTCCTGAAAGTGGGTCCTTCTGTGCCAATAAACCTTCAGATGACAGTGTCCTGAGCCGATGTTCTCACTCCACCTAATGAGAGACATCCAGCCAGGGGCGCCTGGGTGGCTCAGTCGGTTCAGTGTCTGACTCTTGATTTCTGCTCAGGTTATGATCTCACAGTTCATAGATTCTGTGCTTACGGTGAGAAGGCTGTTTGGGATTCTCTCTCTCTCTCTCTCTCTCCCTCCCCCCCCCACCCTCTCCTGTGCTCTCTCTCTCTCTCAAAATAAATAAATAAACAATAACAACAACAAAATGAGAGCCATCCAGCTACAACTGCCTACCAAACTACTTCTGAATTCCTGATCCACAGAAGCTGGGAAGTGCAGTACATGAGCACTGCTTTAAGTCACTGATATTTGAATAACAGGAACACAAGCCTTCTGGAAAAGCACAAAAAACAAACCTGTGATATCCTTAGGTAATTGTTAAGTCATGGACTACAAGAGAAGGAAGTCATCTAGAGGGTGGACCTCAATCTGTGCCTTTCTTATAGGACAGTGTTGGTCAAGGCTGTGGACTGCTGCCTGGCATCACTGGTTAATATTTACCATTTACGAAACCAGCTGCACCATCTGATTAGAGAAATTGTGGTGTCTGCAAATCCCAAGGCACTCAACACCTATCTGTTGGATGAATTAAAGAAACAAGAAGCAGGATGAGTGTCACCAATTAATGAAAAAAAAAGAAAACTGGATTTGTTACACAATTACTTGCCACTCATTACCTCCCTGCCTTGGAAACAACAAATGAGTATCTTCTTGCAATCGCTAGACTCACTGCACTAGTTGTCCAGAATGGGAAATCTTGTGTTTCTAAACTGTGTTTGCGAGAGCTTCTCTCAGCCTGACGACGTCTGCCCGCTGGTTCAATGAATCGCTGGTTACACACGGAGGGTGTTCAATACAGCCGGGATTTGGGTGGCAGTGGAGCGGCCGCAGGGAGAAGGTCCGGGCTCACACTGCCTTCTTGCAGAGGCCGATTCTGCCAAGCTTATTCTGCCGAGTACAGAATGTCCTAGATGCACTCAACAAATGCTTGCTGCACACCTGTGTGAGTCAGGTCAGGCGCCGGTTCCTGGGCTACAAGGTGAGCGAAAACAGACCAGGTCTCTGCCCTTGAGCTTACAGTCAAGCCGCGGTGATGCACACAGGTAAGTGCAAACATACAGCCATGAGAAGGAATGCACAGGGAAGCTTTGGGGTGCCTTGTGTGGGTTTACAGGGGGCTTTTTACCAGCTTGCAGAGGCCAGAGGGGGACTTTGATATGAGCTGAGTTGTGAGGGAAAGCAAAGAAGGCAGAAAGGAGTAGGGGAAAGGATCAGCTGGTGCAGAAGTCCAGGGGGAGGAGGCAGCATCGTCACTCGGACTGAGAGAGGGCTGGCGACGGGCGACGGTGCGCATAGTTATCATAGCAGGAGCCTGGGGGTGCCTTGCCCCGAGAGAATAGAGGGAGAGAAGGAAGCAGCCCCGACAGCAAAGAAGATGGAGGAGTGTAGGAGGAGCAGAGGAGAAGCCGGGACAGTACTGAGTGTCAGGGGCCAAGGAACGGGTGCTTCCAGAAGGAGGGAGAGATTGTGGGGATAATGCTTTACGACCGAGGCAGGGACAGGAGAGATAAGGTCCCTTCTCAGAATGGAGGTAACCCCTGCAGTCGCTCCGGCACACCTTTGCTCTTCAAGAGCATCATATAAATAATTACTCAGTTCATGAATTATGTTAGCGATGCACATGGTTTTGAATGGCACAAAATCATGGAAAGTTTCTTCTTGAGTGCCACTTCTGTGCTGATCCTTCCCCCAAAGGATGTAAGAAAAAATGGACTTATTTTGCTTCTCAAATGCAGTCTGAAAGAGTTGGTTATAAAGGTGATGCAAAAAAATGGGTACTTTCTCTCAAATGTAAATAAAAGAGGTCCTAGTCTTAAATGACTACTTGCTGATATTTCGTTGCTGCTAATTCACAGGAGAAGTGTTCTTTGGACTAGCCTAAAATGCAAGGAGGGCTGAGTTTACAAACGAGGTATCATGACTTGCTTCTGGCTCTGACACCTACTAACTATATGTGGGCTGGGCACATAACGTCAGTTTGTCCCTCTATAAAATGGGCATACTAGTGTGTCTTCCTTCTTCATGGTTCCTAAAGGTGAATGAGGTCACGCTTTGTAAGTTGAAAAGCACCAGAGGGGTGCCTGAGTGGCTCAGTCGGTTAAGCGTCCGACTTCAGCTCAGGTCATGATCTCACGGTTCGTGGGTTCGAGCCCTGCATCAGGCTCTGTGCTGACAGCCAGCTCAGAGCCTGGAGCCTGTTTCAGATTCTGTATCTCCCTCTCTGACCCTCCCTTGCTCACGCTGTCTCTCTCTCTGTCAGAAATAAATAAAACATTAGAAAGAAAGAAGGAAGGAAGGAAGGAAGGAAGGAAGGAAGGAAGGAAGGAAGGAAGGAAGAGGAAGAAGAAAGAAAGAAAGAAAGAAAGAAAGAAAGAAAGAAAGAAAGAAAGAAAGAAAGAAAGAAAGAAAGAAAGAAAGAAAGAAAAGCACCAGATACTTGTACCCCTATCAGTCACTTACTCACATTTCAGCGAGAAGGGTCATCCTTGAAGGCAGGTTTGGTAGTGGTACTGGCAGAGTGGCCGTGGGTACTGTGTGCTGGAGTAAAGGGTATGAGAGGGGGTGCCACCCAAGAGGAAAGGGGTTGGACAAACTCTCTTCTTCCTCACCTTCTCTGGGGCTGGTCATGCTGGGTAGCACCATACTATCACCAGAGGTGTATGTTCCTGAGGAGAGAAGTGTCTTGTGGGCACTAGGATTATGCTGGGCCTTTCTGTGGGTTGCCTGGGGGTAGCCCCTTGGGCTGCTGATGGCCAAGACCCATCAGCTGTCTGCTGGTCCATGCCATTTCAGAGATGACCACAGGTCTGTGCCCCTGAATATAGGCTGGGTATGCAGTAGGAGTTCGTTGAAGGCTGTGGAAGAAATAATTCGTTTCTGCATTTTGAGCACAAGTGCTTGTCTATGTGCACGAGGTCTGAGGCATGTGTGGCTTGTTTGACATGCTCTGTGCTTGGCAGCTCTGCGTCCTCGGCTCTGTGGTACCCACCAACCTGCTGTCATGTTGTTTTCTGGACCGGAGGCAGGGCCAGGCCAAGGCAGGCTGGAAGGTAGCCAGATACATATTTTGCTAGCATAATGCCCTGGCCGGCTTCTCAAACTGCCCACTGTGACTCGAAGATTGGACATTTTGAGCTTCTGTCCCACCCCAGTTTACTAATGCCTTCTCCGAAAACCGGACTCCTTCATTCCGCAGGATTAGGGTGAGTGCACCCTGAGTGATGCCTGCCTGTGGAAAGTACATGTAGGGTTTTAAAGCCCTCCTGGGGAAAAAGGAAAATAAAGGAAGAGAAGAAATAGGCAGCATTTAGAACATGCCTATCAGCTTCACGGCCTAACTGCCACAAAGCTCTGGGTTGTATTTTTTGTTTGTTTCTGTCTTGCTTTGAGGCAAGCATTGCCTGAGCCTCCGTCACATTGTATCTCCAGATTCCAACACATCGCTTGGCATAGAAACAGATGTTCAACAAAGGTCGTATAAAGGAACGGGTTAATGAATGATTCCTCTCAGTCTAGCCCAAGTCCTCTGTGCATTGACAAATGGTAGGTGATAAACTGAAATATCTAGCTCCTTCCATTTGCAGTATGTTTGTTCAATGGTCTGGGCCACCAGACAGAAACTGAGAATAAGGTCTGTGGGCTTTTCTCTCATGGCAATCAAAACATTCTCAGTGAGAATCTTGAACAGTTCGCAGGCGAGGTTAGGTATCTGACATCTTAATCCTTTCTGTTCCACCAATTCCCAGTATGTTTGCACAGAAGAGAACTTGCCTTGACAAGACCTTCTATGCAGAGGAAGCGTGTTTCAGGCAATGATGGATTTACAGAAATGTCACGACCACTTCTCTCCTCCTTCATCTTCCAGGCCCTGAGAAGGTAAATGAGGTAATACCAAAGTCTTGTGTAATGGTTTGCTAAGAAGGATTGCTCACTATTTGGATGATAAAGAGGTGTTTCTGATAAATATGTCCTGGACATGGGGCATGTGAAACAGACTTTTGATCCTAATGCTTCTGCTGAAAATATAATAGACAAGAGGCATTCGGAGGTACCACGGCATCGTGGGAAAGATGTGGGTCAGATGGTGTGGGTGGGACTCTCACCCTGACCAGTCACTAGTGAGGGTGGACAAACCCCATAAACTCTGGGAGCCTTGGTTTTCTCTCTGTAAAATCAAAGTAGTGGCTCTAAGATTATTGTGGGGATCAGAATAAAATAGATACTGCTCAAGAAAAGTTTGGTGAAGCATTATTTTATTTTCTTACTGTTGGTTAGAACCAATCTCCAACTTTTCTCTTCCATGTCAAGGCAAAGTCTACTTGCTCACCTCTATTTTCTTTTTTCTTTGCCCCTTCGCCTCTGCTTATGGCATCCTAGAGACTGATGCTCTCTGGCTCTCTTGTGCCTGGATCAGTGATCTCTCAGTCACTGCAAGTGCTAGGAGTACTCTCTTCCTTTCTTTCTACATGATGGAGAGTCTTTTAAAAGCTGTGTGCACATCGCCATGGTGGAATGGGGATTACACAGTTTCCTGATGTTGCCACAGCATACAGACATATTCAAGCGTGCTGCTTAAAAAGGAAATTAAAGAGCCATGTGAGCCAAACTGAAGTCTGAGCCAGATTTGATGTCAGATGGTGGTATGCACCTTCAAAACTATACTGGAGTGTGTACTGGATGGGCATTGGGACTTGGTTTCCATTTACCCACATGAGAATAACATTTTAATCTACCATATTGGAACACCATGACAATGTGTATGGAGGGTGGTGAGATCTTTGAATATAAGGTTATTTAAAAAATAACTAGAACCAGACATAGTGATGTGGACACAGATGGATTCATAAATCTGGAAATAAACCATAGAAACAGCCTGGAGTCCAGCTAGGAAAGGGTCACAATTAAGTACTGATAATCTGTCTCAAAAGTGACATCTGCTCTGTTGTTGTTGTTGTTTGTTTGATTGATAAACAAAATAGAAGCAACAACCAGGAGCCTAAGAAATTATGTGAAGAAATAGAAAAGCTATCAGGACAATAGTAAAATAAAGTTGGAAGAAAACTTCGGGGAGCTTATATTTTTTTGGGTGGTCCCATTGAGGATAGAAGACTATGACTCGTCGGGGCGCCTGGGTGGCTTAGTCGGTTAAGCGTCCGACTTTCGCTTAGGTCATGATCTCGCGGTTCGTGGGTTCGAGCCCCGCGTCAGGCTCTGTGCTGACTGCCAGCTCAGAGCCTGGAGCCTGTTTCAGTCTGTGACTCCCTCTCTCTCTGACCCTCCCCTGCTCACACTGTCTCTCTCTCTCTCCTAGAAATAAATAAAACATTAAAAAAAAAAAAGAAGAAGACTATGACTCTTAGATCATATATTTTTTCAGGTGTTTTAAACCTCAAGTTTGAAGCCTCCTTTTAGGACTTTTTACAAAGAAACATGCTCTCAAATTTGTAATCAAATCAGAATCCGGACTCATAAATGTTGATAATTGCATTTTAGATCTAAGTCCCTGGCTGATTATTCTGATGCAGTTGGAGGCCATTTTGTATCATACTTGACTCTGAAATGGCCCCATAAGGAAGTTGCTCTAATAAGTAACATGCTAGAAGGCAGGCTCATGCACATATGCATTTCACACGGAAGGAAGGTATTGGTCAGGACTCAGTGGTTACATGGGATGGAAATCCCACTCTGATTTAGCAAAAGGGAATTTTGTCTCCTGGGCCTTGGGAAGCACAGGGCTGGAGCTGGAGCCCAGGACTTGGCATCCGCCCGACTCTTTCTCCCTGTTCGGTGCTGTCTGGATGGTGCCCCTCAAAGCTGGAGCCAGAGACACAGGCACCTCTTGGCTACTGTTATCAGTTTCCTGTGGCTGTTGTTCCAACTACCAATCTGTGGATTTAAAACAACTGAAATGTCGGTTCACCTGGGTGACTCAGTCAGGTAAGCATCCAACTTGAGCTCGGGTCATGATCTCACGGTTCACGGGTTCAAGCCCTGTGTCAGGCTCTGCGCTGACAACTCAGAGCCCGGAGCCTGCTTCAGAGTCCATGTCTCCCTCTCTCTCTGCACCGCCACCCCCTCACACTCTGGTTCTCTCAAAAATAAACACTAAAAAAAAAAAAAAAAAAAGGCTGAAATGTATTCTCTCCCAGTTCTGGAAGGCAGAAACCTGAAATTTGTTTCACTGGATTCAAGGCGTGGGAGTCAAGGTATGGATGTCAAGGTGTGGCCAGGGCTGTGCTCCCTGCAGAGGCCTTTAGGGAGAATCGTTCTTTGCCTCTTCCAGCTTCGTGTGGCTACCGCCTACCTCGGCTGGTGGCTGCATCCCTTCCATCTCTGCCTCTGTGTGCACACTGCCTTCTCTTCTGTGTATGTCAACCCCCCTTCTCCTTGTAAGGGTGCAGGTGATGGTATTTAGGGCCCACCAGATAACCCAGGATAACCCCTCCATCTCAAAATGCCGAACTTAATCAAATTCCCCATCCCCATAAGGTCACATTCATGGGTTCCAGGGAATTAGGGCATGGGTATCTTTGAAGGGGCCTTATTTCAGCCTGCTACAGCTACCATCCTTCAACATCCACGAATGACTGGAGAAAGAAGACTTTTCTACCAGCTCCAATGAGAAAATTCCAACTTTGACCCTGCTTGGGCCACTGGGAATCCTGGGACCAAATGGGGTGGGGACAGGTCCCACTCGAGTCACTTAGTTGGAGTGGGGGGAGGGGCTATTATTCCCAAAAGAAGAGCAGGAGGTGGGGGTAGACAAAAGCCCCACCTCCAGCAGGTGTTGGGTAGACAAAAGCCACCGCTCCATTACATGGCTTATGGAGGAAACATTGCAATACTGTGACGTCATGGAAGAAAGTGTATATTTAAACGTTAAAATGCTTGCAAACTCCCAAGAGCTCAGGGAGCACACAGAGCTCGCAGGAGGAAGGAAGAAGGAACCCGCGTTGGGAACCAGGAGAAAGCTTTCCCGGAGGAAGGCCGAAGGAATTACGGATTTCACAGAAAATCACTGGGCAAGAGACACCAGCCAGGGTTTAAGGGCACTGGATGTACTGTTGCTCTGTTTCAGAAAAGAGGCACTGTACTTCTCTTTGTCATCGGTCTACAATTCATTTAATAATCTTTTCCTCTCTGCGGAAGGACACAAATCTGGTGTTGGGTCGTGCGATTGGAGGGCTGACTCAGCGTTAGGTTGTGAGCTTCTGCCGGATCAGGTCTGCGGCGAAACTGGAGGAGGGGAAGGACCGGGCGCTGCGCCCCAACCCGACCCCGAGGTGCAGGTGTCCCTGTCGCCTCCAGGGGGCGCTCCCAGGCCGCTGGCAGGCGCGCACGGGCTGCGCAAGGGCGAGAGCTGATCTCAAACAGGTGGGGGTCTCATAGGCTCGGGGGGATGGGTCCTCCTAGATCCTGGAGGAGGAAAGGCCAGCCAGGTCCTGGCGCTGGATGCCCTCCTTGGAGACGAGTTGACGTGCTCCACAGAAGTGACAGCCAGGGGGGCGCCTGGGTGGCTCAGGCGGTTGAGTGCCTGACGTCAGCTCAGGCCATGAGCTCATGGTCCGTGGGTTCGAGCCCCATGTCGGGCTCTGTGCTGACAGCTCAACGCCTGCTTGAGATTCTGTGTCTCCCTTTCCCTGCCTCCCCCCACCCCCCGCCCTGCTCACATCTGTCTCTTTCAAAAGTAAATAAACATTAAAAAAAAAGAAGAAGTGACAGCCAGGGGCAGCAGCGTCGAGGGACACGAAAGCCCCCTCCCCTGGGCGCGCCGGCTGCGGGAAGGCCCCGGGGGGCCGCGCAAGCCTGCAACGCGCGCGGACAGAGGTGAAGGGGGCTGGCTCCAGTCCCCAGCGCTGAAGCCAGAGGTGTTTATTTAAGGCATCATCCCGGGGCCCTCGGGCTTGGCAAGCGATTGGACGCGATGAGCCGTTTCCCGAGCAGAAAACGAGAGGG